>NC_056741.1:1174553182-1174873182 GCF_019279795.1 Protopterus annectens | reverse complement strand
TGATGTCATACGGCTCCCCCTCACATATTGGCCCTTAACAATACCTTTTTTCTGATAAGGGTGAGCACTATTAAAGGCCAAATATGAATTATAAGATGTTGCCTACCTGAAAATCTTTGAATAAAAACAACTACCCCTTTTGCCTATAGTAATGTCCAAATAATTTAAAAATTCTTTATCATCTTTGTAGTTAAATTTTAAAAAATCAGTAGAATCTGAAATGTACTTAAAAAATTCTAAAATTTCATCCTTCTCATAAAAAACACATATTATTTATTTATTTATTTATTGCAGTTTGTTTACCAGGATAGTCCATTGGGCCTTGAAGAACCCGTTTTCAATGGAGTCCTGGGGAGAAAAGCTCCAAAAAAGAAAATAAATGTACATTAACATTTGACAGTAATCTCTAGATACATTGTAGTAAAAGAACATAAGCAAAAACATAAATGTACATTAACATTTGACAGTAACAGCCTTGGTACATGCTATCAAAGGAACAAAAGCAAAATATAAATGTAGATTAATGAACAAACATAGTAGATGAATAAAGTAGGTTATGGTATTACAGGGCATTTAGTAGAGTTGGTTATTTAGTAGAGTTGTTTATGAGGGGTGGGTCAAGAGCATTCCCATTGAGATGCTAGGTGTAAGAAAAGTGACTTCTTGAAGGTAGAGTGGTTAGAGGTAATGCGGATGTTTGGTGGTAGAGAGTTCCAGAGGTGAGCGAGGCTGAAGGAAAGAAGGTTTTTGCCTGGGGGACGAGTAGGTTTGTGCACTTCTAGTAGATTTTGATTATTAGACCTTAGAACTCTGTTTGGTAGGTGCATTTTAAGGGCAGAGGAAAGGGAGGGACAGTTGGAGGGGTTTAGAATAAGCTTGTGGGCTAGAGTTAGTTGAGTACAAGTAAGATAGTTGGGAAGTTCTAACCATTTTAGTTTATGGAGGGAGAGACAGTGGTGAGTGGAAGACCTATGAGCGGTGGCAAATTTAACAATTTTGTTATAGCATGAGGTGAGCTGTTTTTTTAACAAGGACTGAAGATTAGTAAGTAGTGGGGCACCATAGAGAAGGGAGGGGATAAGAAAGGAAGTAGCTAGAGTGATTTTAGTGGTGGATGTAAGGTAGGCATTTTGTCTATACAGCATGCCAAGTTTTTTATGTGTTTTTTTGATGTTTTTTTGTAGGTGGGAATTAGATTTTAGTTGGTTGTCAATGTGGACCCCGAGTAGTTTAGTCTCTGACACTATTTCGAGAGGTAAGTTATTTTGACTAGTAACTAAGAATGAGTTCATGTTGGGAGGAGTGAGTTTGGAGGGAGTAAATAACATTAATTTGGTCTTGGTGGCATTGAGAGCTAGATGATTGCTTAGCATCCATTGCTCTGTGGAAGAAAAGGCGTCTTGAGTAAGTTTTTGTAGTGTGGGGATAGAAGAGGCAGAGCAGATGATAGTAGAATCATCTGCATATTGGATGATGCTAGAGAAAGGGATAGATTTGTAGAAGTCGTTAATAAAGATGTTGAAGAGTAGAGGACCCAGTATGGAGCCTTGTGGAACTCCAGTAGGGGTACTTAGGAAGGAGGAAGTTGCTTTTTTCCATTTTACAGCTTGATTTCTGTTGGATAGATAGCTAGAGAACCAGTTCAGAGAGGAGGAGGATAGGTAGAGTTTGGAGAGTTTAGTTAGGAGCAGGCTGTGAGAGATAGTATCGAAGGCTTTTGAAAGATCAAGGAGTAAGGTGGAAATGATTTGTCCTGAGTCACGGGCTTTATTGACGATTTCAAGGAAGGAGAGAAGGGCAGTCATGGTGCTATGATTAGGTCTGAAACCGTGTTGTGTGGGGGTAATAAGATTGTTGTCTAGGAGATGAGGAAGGAGTTGAAGTTGCACACATTTTTCAAGGATTTTTGAAATGGGGGACAGGATGGCTATGGGATGGAAATTAGTAATGCTGTTATTGTTACCACCTTTGTGTAATGGTATAATAAATGCTTGTTTCCAAATTTGGGGAACTGTGCCTTCTTGTAGGGAGCGGTTAATTAAGATGCTAATGGGGTAGACAAGGCTTTCAGCAGCAATGCCAAGAAAGTAAGAAGGGATATTATCAGGAGCATTGGTACATGGTTTCAATTTCTGAAGGAGTTTCTTAATGGTAGCAGTAGGAATGGGATTTAAAGTGAAGAGAGTGCAGTCGGGGGGTGTTGAATTTTGGGGTGGTATAGATGAGGATGGAATTTGTGTAGAAAAGGGGATAGTGGAATTAGTGGGTGGGGATTAGGGTGTGGATGTAGAGATTATGGGGGCGGGTGAAGGGGTATTAGATGATGGAGAGGAGATAGAGAATGAGGAGGTCAGAAGGAATTAAATTGGGTGACAATCTAGTTCTGGAGCATTTGGATCTGGGGTAGGAGTATCTGGTTTGCTGGGGTGGAGGAGAGTGGAGATTCCTTTCCAGAATTTTTGAGGGTTGTTTTTGTTTTGGTTTTGGAGTGTAGAGTAATAGTTTTGTCGATCAAAAGAGATGTGTTTCTTAACTTTATTGCGGAGCATTTGCATTTGTATTTGTTAAGGAGTGGGGTTGCCTTATGTTTTTGGTAGCGTGCCCACGCTTTGTCTCTGTCTCATGGTAGAAAGAGTAGTTTTAGATAGCCAAGGGGCTGATTTAGTTTTTATTCTCTTTGTCCGTAGGGGAGCTTGGGAGTCAAGTACTTTTAAGAATGTTGAGTTGAAGTATGAGACTGCATTGTCTAGAGGTAGTGTTTTTAGACAAGTCCAATTTACTGCTTTTAGTGAGTTTGAAAAGGTTATTGGGTTGAAGTTTTTTTGGTCATGGATCGTAATGAAGTTGTGGGTCCGTTGAAGGATAGTGGGAAGTCGGTGGGTAGGTGGTCACCTAGTGGGTCGGAGAGGATGCCACTGTTGGTGAAATAGTGGGGATGAGAGACTAGAATCCAATCCAATTGGACATACCAACAGAATTACCAATTACCAATCGGACAGAAATACCAATTCTGGACATCATCCAGAAAACGCTTATAAAATTTCCAGTTATGGGCATATTTTGAATTGATGATATATTTATCTTCCCAAGCTGTTAAAATAATATTAACATATGTGGGGGCACATCTTGCCCCCATCCCTACACCCTGAATCTGTTTAAAAAATTCCCCCTCATAATGAATAATGTTATTATTCAAAACTAAATCCATAAAAACTAGAATCAAATAAAAATAATTCTTATTAAATTTACCATATTTTAACGAGGCTTCTTCAAACCACATCACCCCATCATTGTTTGGTATAGATGAAAAAAGATCCACTATATCAATAGTAATAAAAATAATATTATCATAAAGAACCTGTGTTATATTGTGCAATAAGTCCCAAGAGTCTTTTACAGTCCCCTGGCCTCCCATAAGAATTTTAACTTTACATCCAACCATCTAGTCAGCGGAGCAGTAACTGAACCCTCTAATGCAACAATGGGTCTCAAGGGAGGATTTTCCACATCTTGATGCACTTTTGGTATCCCAAAAATGGTGGGAACCTTAGGTTTCTCAACATAAAGATATTTAAAAGTTTCAACATCAATTGAACCTTCCATAAGCAAGTCATTCAAAACCACAAATATTTTCCTGTTACCTATATTAATCTCATTTATAGAGGGTCTGACATATTTTTCTAAATCGCCTAAAATTTCCATCATCTTAGCTTCATATAATATATTGTCCATAATAACAGAATCCTTGCCTTTATCTGGTTTCATAACTCTCACTGTGATATCCTCCCTAATTTCCTTTAACAACCCATATTCTTCCTTAGTAAGATTATATAAAATTTTATTCCTTGAGAGCTCAGCTCTAAGTTTACTTTCCATTATAGCCTCAAAATTTTTTTAATTGTGGGTGTAGAGGTGGATTAAACAGACTTTTCCTTCTCAATACTTCACAATTCTGCCCACTACTATTTTGTCCCTGAAAAGGCAGTTCTAAGTTTTTCTTCCTTAAGAATAACTTAAGATCAATCAACACCTTACTAATATCTGCCTTGGTGTTAGGTACAAATTTAAGGCCTTTTGATAATAAAGAAAAATGCACTTTATTTAATTCATAATTACTATAATTATAAATAGTATAGCCTTGATACTTATTAATATAGCCTTGGGAAAGAATAAGATCTGTATTAATACAATTATTAAGCATATGTTCACCTATCGATTCCACTGTTTGAATCTCCCATTGTTGCTGCAGTTGTAGTTGTTGTTTTGATTGCTCCTTGCCCCTCTGTACTGGTAAATACTGGTAGTTTTTTTGCTGATAATTTTTTATTCTCTCTGACCTCCTCAAAGGGGGGTATTCATCCAAATTGTTTAAATCACCTACCTCATCTCCTCCATGCAACCCATAATGTTCATCCTCTCTCCTATGTGTGTGTGTGTATATATATATATATATATATATATATATATATATATATATATATATATATATATATAGATAGATAGATATGTCAGATTGAGCCGGAAGAGCAAGTTCAAACTGAAGAAAATTACTAATGAGTTAGTTGTGTCTTATTCATACAGATAAGGCAGTTAGCTACTTATCAGCTGACTAAATAAAATAGTTTTCCAGTTAGGGAAACCATTCATTCAAGTACTGTTCCTAATTCTGAGTTCTCTATTCGGATACATTACTAAATGCCACAGACAGCTTCATAACTTTAGGGGACTCAGACAAGTTAACAGAATCATGATGCCAATGCAGAGCTACAGTGTCAGTGGTTCCACAAAAATCTATGGATTCAATGGCTATAGCAGCAATTTCAAAATCAGAGTCTCCAGCATGAATAGAAGTAATGACTGGATTTATAATTAAAGGTGCCCAACGTGATTTACAAGGTTGAGAAATCCAAATAATATAAAAAGAAGCTTTACTGGTTCTGGATGGCTACCAGTACTGAATAGAACATGGCAGTAACAGAAAACAGTACTGGTGCCTTAAACACCACAGAGGAATGCTGCAGGGGACACCACACCTCCACCATTGCTCATGATACACATACTTCAAGAGATACTTAAATCTACACAATTTAAGAAAGATCCAGCATCAGCACAGTCTCACCAACAGCCATAATCCAACAGTGAATCAGCAAAGCTAATAAAGAATATTGAGTACATTCTCCCAGTGAGGTAATTATGTATTAATCAGAAGAAAATAATATGAGGCTGAGGACAAACTCTGCTCTTGGGCACAAGACATAAACCAAAATGGCTATCCTTTAAGAGGGATGATTTTTCTAAGAATGTGGTAACAGTGGACTAATTCAGAAGTCCATTAAGATGACAGAAGCCAATTTTATAAACCTGCACACATTTCAGTTGGCAAGTGGAAGTACCCCCCATCTAAATCCTGAGGGTGCATTATTCATGAAGAGCTTTCCAAAGCCAGCAATAGGTGGCCACAGTCACATTTCCCCTTCCTGGATGACATGCAAAAAGCAAACGTAAAGGAAAAAAAATTAAGAAAGATACCCCGACAAGGCATTTATGTTTAGCAGGTTCGGTAAATGAACTGACTTGAACATCTTCCTGACTGAATTCAAGGTAGCATTCAGTTGTACTGGGAATTAGGCAGTCATACGTCAGAAATGTACCTTATACCTTGGACATGGAACAAACATTTCCCATGCAATGAAACTGAAATCTAGCAGTACACAGAGCAAACACCACTAAATTAGCATAGCAAATCTTTAATCAATGCTTTTGTAAAAGAACTTCTTCGGAATACAAATCTCATAGAACCATCAAGTTTAAATACACAAACACTCCAATAAAAACTTAAATGCCAATTAAACAATTATTCAGTTAGTAAACCTAACTTAACTTCCATAAAAAAATCAAGAAATGACAAAAATTAAAAATCACTATGTACAATTATGTTAATAACATTGTTCATGCCTGTTTTTTTGTCTGAATTTAATCTAATTTGCCATAAGGCCTCCTTTTGTTCGATATCAGTTTTGAAGTCCCCACCCCTTAAATCACAAACTCCTTGTTGAAGAACTGAAAATAAAAAATTGTAATTTGGGCATATCAGTGTGTGCTTATAAAAGGCATTAATCTTGTCCTTTTTAATACTGTAACAATGTTCTTATAATCCTAAAACATAAGGACCTAGTAGTCATGCATATATAAAATGCCTCACAATAGGCACAAATATCAATATAAACTAACCCCTTACTTTGGCAATTAAAAAATCCTGGCACGTTAAGTGTATAAGGTAAATTTCTCAAACTAACATAAGGTCCTTCCAAAATATACCTACAACAGTTGCATCTACCACACTTGTACATGCCACAATTTTTGTTGGTGTGCAAAAGGTAGTTAACTAATTTATTTCTCTCTCAAAAATAGTTTTTAAATTAAATTGATTTTTATAAGCAAACTGGGGGCTTGAACCTACCGCTTTATACAAATCAGAATCCCCCTCCAAAATTTTCCAATTGTTTTTGATTATATCCCTTATAATACCACTATCAATAGTTTTAAACAACCCTCCTTGTTCTTAGACCCCCCCTTGTGTTAGTGAAACCAACTTCAAGGATGGCTGGGTAGAATGTCTCCCTTCTATTTAAAACGTATTGAATATGCCTTTTGAGCAATGATTCCCTATAGCCTCTATCTAAAAATAGAGATGTAATAAATTCAGTTTCACTCAATAAATCATATTCACTAGTCATACGACAAGCTTGAATATATTGTTCTTTATTAATGTTATCTTTCACAAATGATGGATGAAGGCTGGTGTAATGCAAGTAACTATTGGTAAAGGTATTTTTTCAGTTTTTACTAATAAATTTTTCTTTTTCCAAATTCCATTCTAGGGTAACATCTAGAAAATTAACTTTTACACTGCAGTCAACTAAGGTGAATCTTAAAAAGTTCGATCTACTATTAAGAATGACAATAAATTCTTTAACATTACTTGCATCACCTACCATAATAAAAAAACAAATCATCCACAAATCTTTTAATGAATATAACTTGTTAGTAAAAAATGTTATTTTAACAATCTGTCTATAGAAGACAGAAGTGCATTAAAATAACTTAAAGAAAATACAAACTGAGTACTGAAGAGTGACAAAAGGGGTACTCTGGTTCTAATGGATCAGGACCAATATGTTAACAGCATAGATAAAATCTTAAATAATGAAGAGGAATATGAATTATCTGACATGAACCAAGTAGTTTCTTGTTACAGACATATTTATTCTTTTTTGTTTGACAACGTGATGAATGGAAATTTAGATAAAAAAAAACTATGATTTTTGTCATAGGGACAAGCCTAAACTGGGTAATTTGTTTGGAATACCTCAAGTGTATAAGTGTGCTATTTCTCCTCCATTTAGGCCCATTGTTTCTGCCTCCAATTACAACACTGAGGGCATTTCCCTTTTGGTAGATTCTATTTTGAATCCTTTAGTTCAAAAGATGAGTTTATATTTAAAGGACTCATGGGACTTTCTCAGTAATATTAGAAATTTCACTCAAGGTGTTGCTTAATTCACAAATAAATATTTCTATAGACATAGTGTCCTCATTCACATGTATTCCTCACAATGAAGGCATTGAGTAAGAGAATATTTACATTGTTTTTCAGATTATAATAATGACATTAATTTCTGTTGTGAATTAATTGTTTTGTTGAACAATTATTTTATGTTTAACAAAAAAAGTTTACAGGCAAAAAAGAGGAGTGGCTATGGGTTCCCCTTCAGCTCCTTTTGCCAATGTAGTGATGGGATGGTGGGAAAACAGTATTAAAACCTTTAATAAGAGCACATCAAGTTATATTTTTTAAAAGATTTGTGGATGATTTGTTCTTTATTATGGTAAGTGATGCAAGTAATGTTAAAGAATTTATTGGCATTCTTAATAGTAGATCAAACTTTTTAAGATTCACCTTAGGTGACTGTGGTGTAAAAGTTAATTTTCTAGATATTACCCTAGAATGGGATTTGGAAACAGAAAAAATTATTAGTAAAATACACCGCAAAAATACCTTTACCAATAGTTACTTGCATTACAACAGCCTTCATCCATCATTTATGAAAGATAACATTCCTAAAGGACAATATATTCAAAACTGTCGTATAACAAGTGATGATGATTTATTGAGTGAAACTGAATTTATTACAGGCCTATTTTTAGATAGAAGCTATAGTGAATCATTGCTCAAAGGGCATGTTCAATAGGTTTTAAATAGAAGGGAGACATTCTACCCAGCCATCCTTGAAGTTGGTTTCACTAACGCAAGGGGGGCTAAGAACAAGGAGGGTAGAGAGACTGGAACTTTTTGTTGTTTATATATGACTACTGATAGTGGTATTATAAGGGATATAATTAAAAACAATTGGAGAATTTTGGAGGGGAATTATGATTTGTATAAAGCAGTAGTTTCAAGCCCCCAGTTTGTTTATACACATCAATTTAATTTAAAAACTATTTTTGAAAGAGAAATAAATAAAACCACCCTTTGCACACCAACAAGAATTATGGCATGTACAAGTATGGTAGATGTAACTCTTGTACTTATATTTCGGTAGGACCTTATGTTAGTTTGAGAATTTTACCTTATACACTTAAGGTGCCAGGATTTTTTAATTTTCAAAGTAAGGGGTTAGTTTATATTTGTATTTGTGCCTGTTGTGAGGCATTTTATATAGGCATGATTACTAGGTCCTTATGTGTTAAGATTTGAGAACATTGTTACGGTATTAAAATGAAGGACAAGAATAATGCCTTTTAAAAGCACACACTGATATGCCCAAATTACAAGTTTTTATTTTCACTTCTTGAACAAGGAGTTAGTGATTTAGGGGGTGGGGACTTCAAAACTAATCTCGAACAAAAGAAGGCCTTAGGGCAAATTAGATTATTCAGACAAAAAAACAGGCATGAACCATGTTAACATCAAATTTTTAAAAAAAAATCATAGGGTATATCTACATAAGTTATAGTGATTTTTAATCGTTGAAGTTTCTTGATTTTTTTATGGATATTTTTAAGTTATATAGGTTTACTAACTGAATAATTGTTTAATTGGCATTTAAGTTTTTATTGGATTGTTTGTGTATTTAAATGTGATGATTCTATGACATTTGTATTCTGAAGAAGTTTTTTTATGAAAGCATTGATTAAAGATTTGCTATGCTAATTTAGTGGTGTTTGCTCTGTGTACTGCCGGATTCCAGTTTTATTTTTCGGAGTGATTTGTTACTGGAAATTGACTTTTGTTTATTTGCCATATAATGCCTGAAAGGTGTAAGGGCTTTGGTATGCTGGCCAGATGTTTGACTATCCTCAGCAGGATATCCCAGATGTAAACAATGCTCTAACAGTGAAAAGTAGGAAAGCTACTGTTATGGTAAGTTCTTATAACTTGACAGGGGAAAAAGGCCAAATGACAGCAACTCCTAGAAATCAAGACCAAGAGGCAGCCAGGACTAAAGGGGGTCTTAGGTTTTGATTGACACCAGATATAAAATCTTTTCCACTTACACATAACACAATTCCCTAGTAGCATGTTTTTTTTAGCCTACTTCAATACCTGCTGCACATCTTCAGAGAAGAGGCACCTAAAAGGTAACTGGGATTCTATCATCCAGGAAGTCAAATGAATATTTTTCTGGTTGGAGTGTATCAAACTCCTGTCTTGCATACGTGTATGGGGAAGCCTGTGGTAATTGCACATGGCCAGTTTCAAAAAGGAGAACCACTGTAGCCTGATCCAAAAGGGGATCACCTCCAAAATCCTTAGGGACTCTTGAATCTTCAGAAGAACTCTGTATATCAGTGGAAAGAGTGAAAAAACAGAGGAACATTCCTGTCCATGAGAATGGAAAGGTATCTGTCTTCCAGGCAAGTTTGCAAGGAATCCTGGAACAGAATTTCTTTAGTTGTTTGTTAAGACAGAAGAGGTTCGGGCCTGTGGAAAATACGGCCCAGACCGCAGAATCGTTTATAAGCGCATTCTATGAACACCTTCAGGAATGCATGGATCATGCAATCCCAAATAAAACCAAGACCCAATCCTCCAAAGGCAGACGTCCTGTCTGGTGGACCTCAGCCATAAACAAACTATACAATAGGAGGAACCTACTACATGATAGAGCAAAATCCCAAAAAGGGAAGGCATCTCTGATCAGTATTAGCAAAAAACTAAGGGCTCTCATAAAATCGTCTAAGGCCAGCTTCGAGAGAAAAATTGCACAGGACACTAAGGATAATCACAAGGCTTTCTTTAATTATGTTAGGAACCTGGGTGGGAATTCCCAGATATGCTCAGAATTAGTCCAAAATAACAAAAAATACGCCAAACCCACAGACATTCAAAACATCCTAGCTGACAGGTTCAGCGCAAACTCCCCCCCCCCTTCCCCACCAAAAGGCAAATATCTATCCCAGCAGAGTGCTGCCTCCCTGACATCTCAGATGCTCAGGTAAGAGCCGCCCTCTCCAAAGCAAAAAACACAGCATCAATGGGACCAGACTGTGTCCTGGGCTGCATCCTACATGAACTCCAAGAAGAACTAAACCCAAACATAAAACTACTGTTCAATCTCAGCCTTACTACAGGATATGTACCCAAAGAGTGACGTACAGCAACAGTGGTCCCTCTCCACAAAGGTGGTGCCTCAACGGATCCTGGAAACTATCACCCCATAAGCCTGACTAGCTTGGTCTGCAAAGCTATGGAAAGGATCATCATGGACCTCATAAATAAAGATATTGGGGACCTACAGACACTGGATCCTACCCAGTTCGGCTTTAAGGGCAGATCCTGCCTCTTAAACCTGGTTTATTTCTTTGAAACAGTCACCAAGGCCATTGATGAGGGGAAGGTGGTCCACACAGCCTACCTGGACCTCACAAAAGCCTTTGATACAATACCCCACTCGGGCATTATAGATAAGCTCACCAGCTTAAATATAAACCCCTATGTCACTAGATGGATTGCAGACTGGCTCAAGGACAGAACCCACATGGTTAGAATTGCTTGAGCCATGTCAGACTCCAAACCAGTTACAAGTGGCGTCCCACAAGGCTCAGTCCCGGGACCTCTCGTTTGGTATATATTTCTCGGAGGTACAGGCCAACACGGAAGGACTGTGGCTGACCAAGTTCACAGATGACTGCAAACTGGGCACCATAATCGACTCTCCAGCAGACACAAGCATCCTACAAAAGGGCCTCATAGAAACAGACAACTGGTGCCAGAGCCATGGCCTCAAGCTAAACGCCAAAAAGTGTATAGTCATCTCCTTCAGCAAAAACAAAGTGCCCACAAATTACCACATAGATGGTAATCCATTAAGTATGGAAGAAGTAATTAGGGACCTGGGGACCCAAGTTGACAGCAATCTCTCATTCGACAACCACGTGGCCAAAGTGGTTAGAAAAACATTTTATATAGCCCACCTAATCATGAAAGGATTCACATCTAGATCAGTGGAGGTCATCGTGCCTCTTTACTCATCCCTCATCAGGCCCATAATTGAGTACAATGCCCCTTTTGGGATGTACCTTACCAGACACCTGCAGCAATTGTTAATACCCCAAAAGTACCTCACCAAGAGGATCAAAGGGCTCAAACAGATGCCATATGCTGCCCGGTTAAAGAAACTCCAGCTCTACTCAGTGGCATACTGCCTGCTCTGAGGCGATCTGTGCCTGACGTATAAAGCCATGTCCAACCCGGAATTAATGGACATGCTGCACCTCAGAAAATCCAAATCCCATCGAGCTACGCGCTCGAGAGACTTGAACCTCAGCACTGAAATAAATAGGACATGCTGGAGGGACAGATTCATAACCCAGAGGCTTCCTTCACTCTGGAATAAAATCCCAGTTCAGGTTAGGCAGAGTCCCTCATTGACTCTCTTCAAGAGGAATCTTGATGAGTGGATGGGAGATCATAGATTTATTCCGGGTATCACTTCTGTCTCACTGTTAGACAGAGGCACAGTATACTAACCTCAAAAAAGGGCATAGCAAAATTCATTTAAAATGGGTGGAGAAAGCCAAACACACTCTGGCTAGGCTTGTAAATGCCCTAGGTCAGATAGCCTAGTATGAATCTATGAACCTATGAACAAATGGATCAATTCTTGAAAGACCTCAGGGTGACATTTCCATTTGTTAGGGTCTGCCTTGGTCCTACCTAACCATTATATTTTATGCTGACAGAATGTATGCAGCTCAAAGAGTCAACTTGAGCTGAGTTGGTACCTCCCAAGCTATCATAGCAAGTCTACAAAGGAGGAAAGATGTTTTATCCCCTTCTGTGTTTATGTACCACCTTAATGGGGTGTTGTCTGTGAAAACTTGCAGAGGGCCTTAAGACCAGAGATGACTTAGGGGTTAGAAAGCATTTATTACATCCAACATCTCCTTAACATTTATATACAGTATTGTCGGTCTTGCATGTTCACATAACGTGCACTTTCACTCCATTTGAAACCGCTCCCAAACCAGGTCTGAAGTAGCTGAAATAAAAGACTGAAGATGAGGCAGAAAAGACAATGGTAGACCTGATTTCGGAGAGAACTGATACACCCACAACAGAAACTATCTCTTTACCAGAATAGGGATTTGAAAACAAAATGTGAAGGTGCAGAGTACAGACTGACTTGAGGTACCACTGAGCTTCTCTCATGTGATGTCTAGCTAGGGGGTCTCATAAAAATCACTGATGCTATGTGGCCCAATAAAAATTATTGATGCTATGTGGCCCAAAATCATGAGAAAATCAAAAATGCAAACGGAATATTTCTGCTTTGGATGAAAATAAAGCTCTTCATGGGAAGAATTTGAGACACACACCCCCCCCCAAAAAAAAAAACAATTTAATAAAAGGGATGAGGGAAGATTTCTTTAAGTTCACTTGAAATCTCGGATGAAGCAGATGATTCTGAAAACATTTGAAGGACTCTTGACAACTGGAAAATGAGTCTGCAAATGTAATGCAATCATCCAAATATGGGAAAATGTGAATGCCTTGGAGTCCGTAATAAACAACTATTGGAGCCAGACATTTTGTAAATACCCTTGGAGATAGACAGAACAAAAGATAAGACAGATGATAATGAACCAGATACAGAAAATCTGAGCAAATCTAAAGTACTTGCCAGTGACAATGTGGTACTAAATACTTTAAATCTAGCTTTACTGTGAAAGCTAGTAAAGGAATCAAATACAATGTCAGAGGAAACTATTGTGCTATGAAGCTTTTACATAAAGATTAAGAACTGAGGTCTAGTATAGGCCAAATCCCTTCTGTCTCTTGTACCGGAAAATACTTCAATACAATCCTTTGCCATTCTGGTTGCAGGAAATGGTTCTATGACTCAGAGGAGAAAACACAGAAATGGGACTCATTGAGCAATGAGATATTCCTTGTAGTCGATGGAAGGAGCACCACTGCTAGATGTACCTATGTTGATTTTTTCAGGCCCCAGCTGACTGCAACAATGTGATGCCACCTAAAATCAAGACTTGGGGAGAAGGAAAGGTTCATAGGTAAGTCCTAAGCTAGATGCCATGTGGGCCATTTTAAGCCTAGCCAATTTCCCCTCTAGTTTGTGAATACCTTAACCATTATACCACTCCCCCGGGGGGGGGGGGGGCTGAAAAGTTCATGCTGACTTTTTGAACTAACCTTCATAGAGAGGCTCTTCCTTTCTTTCAGGCACGTTCGTGCCATTGCTTTTTTAAATCATGTCTGCAGGCAACTTGCTGTTTTAATTGCATATTGAAAGGGCAGTAGAGGTGGTTGGAACATTTTATTTGCATTAAAAGGTTGGAAGATTTGGATTACCCCTTGTAAAATCATTCCTCTGTCAAATCTCTTAAGAACCTTAGCTGCAGAAGGGCCAAACAGAACTTCCTTGTCCAGAACAGAATTTAAAATTTCAGTTTTAACATTTTCAGGAAGATTTTGAGACCCTAATCAAGCAAATCTTGACTGACCCAGAAGCAGCAGCCCTGAAGACAGTATCTAAAGCACAAGGACACTTTTATGCATGTTTACCTACACTAGATGCAGATAGAGGTATTTAAAGACTTTTTCACTTCAGAACAGGAAAAGGTTATTAGTAAACTTTCTGCATGTTCCAAAAGACAGAAAAAAACTTTACCATATGAGCATGGCAGTTTAAAATTGTGATTGTTAAAGTGGCAGAACAGTTAACTTTTCCCATCTTTGCCAGACATAATGGAGTTTGCATTATCTATAGTTTGTCTAGCTAAACCAGTTTTGGGCTGAGAAATCACTGCGAGGTCTACTTTAGGATTACCCTGTATAATTTATAAAGCTTCCTGGTGGCAGGTGGTTGGCTGTCAAGGAAATCTACAAGCTGTGAGAAAAAGTATTCTCACAAGCAGATATAGCATTGCCGATTGGAGATTATCCATCTGTAACAAATACATTTGTTGAGCAAAGTGGATTTCATTTTAATCCCACCAAGGAACCGCTTTCATTTTAAAGTTTAACGGTCTTCTGGAGGGAAATATGAAGCAAGCTTTCCTCAGAATTAGAAACTTTGGGTTTAGAAGAAAATCCTGAAGCACAACATTCACCCTCAAATCCTGCTCTTCTGACTGAATTTCAGAGTCAAAAAGTAAGGAAACAGTTTTGCTTTCCTTCTCAACAGAGAAAATGGTAACAGACAGAAAAGATCCCAGCAAATCTTCCTTGTTCATGGAAAGAGAAACAGTTGAAGCCAATTTCCTTTTATTCCCTTTTTCTGGGAGATTCCCTGAAAAACGAAATATTCCAAAGCAGGACCACACTATCAGGACCCTTATCCCTTAATTCGGTAAACTTACCCCATTCCTCCAAAGCCAATGACAGGCACCTCCCCGCAGCCACAGAGGATGCATCTATCCAAAGTCCTTCATGGGTATAGATGCTATATCAGATGGACCGGGGGAAAAAGATGAATGGTCTGAGGAATGAAAATCAGACAGCAGAATCACCCATCAGCAGCTGAGGCACAAGTGCAGCTGGCCTGACACAAAAACTTTCTTCTTGTGGACAGAGGAACAAAGCACCATAGGGATTGGTAACTGTTCATAGGTTTAGCAGAGGATGAAGCACATAGTAAGACACATAGCCTGAAGGAGACAGTAAAGTTTTAAGACAATGAAACTCAGGTTCAAGAAAAAAACACTGGCCGTGTGCACAAGCACAAAGTCCTGCCACTCATACATAAAACCTATACAATCTGTTTCCCTGACAAGAAATGACAGTCCAAAAATTCAGAATATTTTCCTAGCAAAGCACATTTTCACATTAAACACACGTATTCCTCAAAAAATAAATTTAATAGGTTTTCCCCAAAAGTGGACTAAACAGTCTAGTCTTGAGGGATTGCTAATTGACTCAACAGTTCCACAATCCCACTGAATGAGCACTTTGCAGTAGCAAGAAAGTTTTGAGCGTTTCATGCTCTGTCTTTTATATGGAGCGCCTCTTGACAGAATATATGCAGGGCACCCTTTAGCTTTGAAAAGGTGGATGATAGCAGTGAGATAGGATCCATGTAGCATAGGCCACTGCAACAGTGATCTAATGTTGAACAGCAGCTAAAGTTACATTTTTTTGACAAATTGGAGACAAATGGCAATTTACTCTGTCAGGCTCCAGGTAGGTTCAGAGTGGGAGAAACAAGTAAAAATTAGTCCTTTATTAATTAAATGCTGACTTGTCTGGTCACAGTGTGTGTTGCAAATGTTTATAGTTCTGCAACTTCTAATTCGCCATAACAGTAGAATTTGAATTTCTTCTCTGCTGCAGCAACCCTTGGGTCATGTCCTGCCAAGGACAGCACCTAGCCAGCTTGCCAAAGCACTAACCACCCTCCCTCTCACTCACTCGGGCTGCTGATATACTTCCCTCCCAACCAGAGTGATATAAATCTCTAGGATTTTACTGCCCCAAGAAAGGTTGATTGTTGCCGCAGGATTAATCACCACAAAAATAATTCAATAATATCAAAGGAGATTATGTCCCACCTCTGTTATCTACAAAGGGGATAGTGGAAGGAAGTGTGCAGCTACTGCAGCAGTGAAGAAATTCAGACATCTACCGTTATGGAAAAGTAGGACTTGCAACTGCACCATGTTCTTCATTCTTATTGCTGTAGCAGCCTATGAGTAGATTCCCAAAACTTAGCCTACATTGGAGGAAAAGTAAGGGTTGAGGAGCCCCTGGAGAATGTTCCTGTCCTGGACCTAGAAAAGGAATATAGTTTGTAGGGCTTTGTAAAGATATGGAGATGACCAAGTTAATGCCTGTAGAATACTTCAAGTCTACCCCTTTCCTGTATGACATCAAAGAGAAAAGGGCTCTCCTAGCACATGCCTTAACTTTACCTGGAACTTTGTTATATCATGGTGGGAATAGCAAAAATAGACAACATCCATCTGGATAGTCTATTTAGCCACTGGTTGGCCTTTTACTCCCATCTCAGGAAAAAAAAAAACAGCTGTTCAGCCTTCCTATAGGACTTTGTTCTGTCAAGGCAGTAGTACCCGAGCTGCCCATGCACATCCAAATACATGTAGAATCACTTCTCCCTTGTTTTTTTTTTTTTTTTGGCTCTGGGATGAAAACTGGAGATTGATGGCTTGATTCAATGCAAAATCAGAAACAACTTTAAATTTGAGTAAAGTATGTGTGTGTAATGCTACCCCTATCCCTGTGGAAAACCAGATGGGTTCACCTGCCAAGAGAGCTTGCAACAGACACACTCCTTACAGATCTCCTAGCAACAAGTGAAACAGTTTTTGTAATAACGAACCACAAGTCCACCTGAAAGGTCAGTTCAAAAAGAACTAAGGTCAGTTTTTCTAGAAAAAAATCCCAAAGGGGGGGGGGATTTGCTTCTGAGGGGTCTTGTGTGAAACACTATTCAGAAAGTGTCTGACCACAAACGTAGAAGAAAGAGGGGATCCAGAGGCAAACAAGCTGAGACATCTGCAAGATGCACCTTGAAGGAAGCATACAAGACATCCAAGTGCTCACACAAATTGACAACCATTGGTTTTCCTTCCTTTTCGGAACCCCTTTGATTGGCAAGGCAGCAAGTAGAAAATTTCTATTTGCCAATACAAGACTTTCTAGTTGCAAGTTTTCTTGTCTACTTTAGCACCTACTTATTACATTGTAAAAAAGAGACTTAAAAGGTATCACAGCTGAATCATCCAAGCCATCAGTTATAGTTGATTGATGTCAGGGTGCATCAAACCCCTTGTGCTGTGAGTACATCCAGTCTGAAGAAGCCTGTGGTGGTAATTGCTCTTGGCCAACTCTATAAGGAGGAAAAACAAAATTTTGCCTGTACCTAATGGGAGTCATAAAATGAAAGATTTAGAAAGAATCACCCGAAATCAAAGTAGCTTGGAAATCGCTGGAATTGTGAAAAAGCATACTGGAACATTCCTGACAAAATCGAACAGTATTTTTCCAGTTGTCTGTTTTGCAAAAAGGTGAACAGATCTACTTCAGGTGTTCTCCACATCTAGATCAAATCCTGGAATAGGCCTGTATTGACTTTCCACTCATGAAGCTCTATCTAGGATCTGCTGAGTCTGTCTGCCACAATGTTTTGCTCTGATGAAATATAGGAGGTGTGAAGAGTCAGAATGCTGAAGTACCAATCCCCAAGTCAGCACTATCAATAGGCAAAGAGGGTATGACCTTGTATCCCCTTGTTTGTTGAGATACCACACCACTCTGGTTTGTGTAACTGCCTAATGGTCCAAAGCCCATAGACAGTTTTCAATGCATGAATCATGCTAGTTTATCCTTGATGTTCATTTGCTTTGGCCTAAACAGTCCAACAGACCATGCACATTTAAACCCTTGGAAACCGCACGCCAAACAATCTGAAGAGTCAGTCTGAACAGATTGAACTGCGGTTGGGAGAGAGAAAGGGAACCCTGGACTGAGGCATTTAAATCATTTTCCATGCAATACTGGTATCAGAAACCCCAGCATAGGAATCTACAAGTCCAAGTGATGTAGGTTGGTACCAAGAGTTTTTATTTTTTTTTAAGGTACCATTGAATTTCTCATGTGTAATCTACAGACTGGTACCATTAGGACCATAGATGCCATGAGGAATTCTCTTTTAGGGGGTCTGAAGATGTTGAGAAAAAAAACTCAAAGATCTGAAGTAAGCTACTACCTTTTCTTTTGAAAGGAAGGAAGGCAGACCTTTTTCTTGAGTGCATCTTTCAGATAATTTTGTGAGGGTGTAAGATGGGACTTTTGTAGGTTCAAGTAAAATCTCATTTGTGACAGGAGGCTGGACACCTTTGTTAGGGACTTCAAACATCTGGGAGAAGACTGCGCAAATGAGCAAATCATCTAAATAAGGAAAAATGTGGATGCCATGCAATCTGCAGATAGCGTTGTGAACACTTAACGTGCAGTGGAGAGCTCACAGAGCAAGGCAGAGGACTGATTATGAAATCCAGATACAGCAAAGCTTGGATAATTCCTGAAACTGAATGACTATGTGATGGTAATTGATTCTGAGCTCTAGTGTTACCATCAGAGAATATTCTGGAAGCAGTGCAAGCACTGATACGGTCAACATCTTAAATTTTGAAACTCTCACATAAAGGTCAAGAATAGACAGATCTAATACAAGCCTCCACTTGTGCTCCTCTGGTACCAAAAATATCCTGCAATAAAAAACCTTTGCCCATATGATTTGCAGGTACTGATTATATGACCCCTGCTTCTAATGTTGCAGGGGTCAGGTCCTTCTAGTTTGGTGGATGTGGTCAAATTCCCCTGAAGAGAGTTGGAAACGCCACCCACAGCCAAGTCCGTCTTTCCTGAATCACATTCAACATCTGCTTGAAATCTTCTGACCCCACTTGAAGGGGTCGAGGGTCAGTTGGTAAGAGATAGGTAGAGAAACTGGGGCAGTAGGTGTGAGTAAGGTGATCAGGTTCCCCGCAGAGATGTTCATTAGCTGGTGCATGACTTTTGTGAATGTTACTTGAACTTGGTTTGGAAGAGTTATCCTCCTGCCCTTTTTTGGGGGGGGGGGGTCTTGCTGATAAGATTTCTGTCTGTTCTGTGCTCTAAAGGAGACAGGCTGTCTTAGAGAAGAACTTTTGTACCTGAAAAATCCTAGAAACTCCATGCATTACTTTACTTCAGTTGTCCCACTCTTTAAAGATCGATGTAGCCACAAGACAAAATTCCAGATCTGGCTAAGTGGAGAATTAAGAAATTCAGACTTTGAATCAGAAAAAATTTTGATTACACTAGACAAATCTCAACAGCACAGAAGCAGAAGCCCTAGACACAGGGTCAGCTCAAATCATACACTTCTCAGAACATGTTCAGAAAATTGACGTGTTAGAAACAATCTGATTCAAATATGACCTGCCTTCTGGAGACAGATCAGAAGGCAATTATTTTTAACTATAAGCACATTTTAGTACAAACTTCCATAAATAACCTGATAATTCAAAGATCCTAAAGTTTAAATTAATAAAAGCAAACGGTCTCATACCTTATCTGTCTAACCGCTTGCCTCCTTTTTACAGGGTACTGGGTTAAAGAAAGCCAAAGATTTCTTGTCAGCTGTTCTGAAGTAATTTCAGCAGGGTCAGTTGTCAGTTGAGAATAGACATTTATTATCCGAGAGACTATTCTGCTTATCAGCTTTCTTTGGAACTACAGCCAGTGAATTAGGAACCTTGCAGGTGGCTTTAAAAATATTTTCTAGAGCTGGCAAAATGGAAGGAATAGGTGCAGAATTAGGAACCTCATCCTGCATCTGCCCAATCCTGCAGGAAATCCCAGTTTGCTCCCAAAAAGAGTGTAGCAACAGTCATAGCAAAAGGAAAAAAGTGTCTAGGATTAACTTCAGCTTCATTATCTAAAGTGCCAGAGTTTTGGGCAATGTATTCCTGAGAGACATTACAAGTCTGTCAGATTTTTCCATCTGAAAACAATTATTCTCTTGTCATACTTGTACTAGAACTGTGAAAAGCAAACAACCCCAGAACTGAATGATGGACCACAAAGCATTTTTCGTAAAGGATAAAACATCTGTCTTGTATACAGAAACAACCTTAAACATCTTCCCTGTAATTAAGTGTTTGCTTCTTCTTTCTAGGAATATGTCTACTTGGAAAGTAGTCAGAGGACAACCTATTATCCCTTGCAAGAGGTTTGTTTCCCTGGACATCACCTGTTCATAGTGTTTGATTATCCTATATGTGTAACAGGTACTGGAACAGTCCTTAAGGAAATATACCCCTGGTCCTTAGTAGCCATTACAGCTATACCACAAGTAAGGCATTAGGTAACTGGTCTGTGGAATAATTTTTAGCCACATCAAAGTCACAAGCCATAGGCTGAGGCAATAATTTTACTTTTTTAGGTACAAGCGGAGTAGAAGCAGGACCAGAAATATGCATGTTTAACCAGAGGAAAAACATGATTGCAGCTACAGCAAGTACAATAATACTGGGAGAAGGTGTGTTCACTAGTAAGCACAACAGCATACTTCCCTTCTACAAAGAAGAAAAAATAAATTGAGAAGGGGTCCCCAAATTGGGTATCATCTGTTGGGCAAAAACTTTTGACCAACTGCTGTTTCTCAGGAGCCAGAAATGCTTCTCCTCAAGCCATCAGTAAAATTCTGATGAGTTACCTCACTTTGATTGTTGATATACTTCCCCCTAAAAAGAATGTAGCCAAGCAGCAGGCAGAGTGAATGAGGGAGGGAGCTTTGACAAGCTGACCATAAGCTGTGTCCTTGGCTGGACACTATCCATAGGCTACTGCAGTAGCATGTATGCATTGTCTACAGTGGTATATGAACAATGGGCTAAGATTATCTGCACCAGTCAGAGAGTCTAGAAGAGTTTCAGGCCAAACTGCAGTGGGCTGTCGCCAGAACTAATCATTAAGGTGCATTATGAATGTGTCATATATGCAGTAAAACCAATCATGTCAAGAACTACCAAGAAAAACAGTAAATAGAGCTGGAAAATAAGAGTTTTGATCACCTAGTCAAAAGTACTGCTTACATAATCATCTAGTAGCTTTTAAAACATGTGGTGCTTGAATCTGGCATAATTTATGATTGAATTTGGCATAATCTAATTTCATCTGACAAGTATATTGAAAGCAACCATGACCTTTTGCTCACCCCTAGACCATAACCGTCTGGGAACCTACAAGCTGGCTTGAAAAACTCCACAATCAATTATGTGCTAAAGGGCCATTTTTTTTTTATTCAGTGAACAAATTACATTTCAAAGGGTATTCAATGTTGCAACATGCCTGCCATGTACTATGAGCAACATCTTATTGCCAAATGTGAAACACTGCTTTCAATACCTGGAGACAATGTGTGCACACCTTTATAAGTAGCTGCAAAATCTGAGCATATTGCCAGGAATGCTCCATTATTATTTTTTTTTACAGACGTTTTTGTAATACACTATAGTGAAGTGAAATCAAATACTGCTTACTGTTAAATCTTGCTTACCTGCAAAGTTTCCCAGGAAGGTTCATGCCAAGGTTCTGTCATACAACTATATACAATGTTTACAAAAATAATGTAATGCACTATAGTGAAGTGAAATCAAATACTGCTTACCATTACATCTTGTTTACTGGCAAAGTTTCACAGGAAGATTCATGCCAAGGTTCTGTCCTATAACTAAATATGATGGTTACAAAAATAATGCCATGTAGTTTACAGGTAATAAGCTAAAGACAGGTTTCCTTTTTTCTTACTAGCAGTGACAGTCATTTTCTTAAATGTGTCAAAGGTGGAATAACATGCAACACATGCAGCTGTAGACAAACCGTTATTACTTGGTTATCATAGTGCATACATGTAGAAAGCCTTCAACAGTCTGTAAATGCTTGACAGAGGTCACATTACATTGTTAATTGAATGTTTTATCCTGCATTGGCCTATCTTGTATAACAAATGTTTCATGTTAATTTTACCATATGGAAATACTATGTAAATGTGTACAGCCATAATTATGGTAAACCATAATAATGACTATGTACACGACTGTTTAATTCTAATACTTTTTGCATTACTGTATACTTCTTCTTTTTGTTTGGCTTTTCACAGTAAGGGGTCGCCGCAGCGGAACTCCAGTCCGCTAATGATTGGCAGTAGATTTTTATGGTGCCAAGTTGCCAACCCGACGCCCAACCTTCAGCGAAGGCACGCCCATTCATGTAGGTCTTTCGGAGGCCATTCGACCGCAGGGAGGACATGCAGACTCCACACAGAAGACACTCCCCGCACACTAGCTGAGAATCGAACGGGAGAACCTCTTACTGTGAGGCAACAATGCAACTGCTGTACCACCGTGGCGTTTAATATATTCTAGCATATTTTTCTTCTTCACTATCTCCTGTTTTCAGTGCTTGTCTACAAGCTCGGGTCATGGATGAAAAGGGTCAGTAGGCCAGCCCAACAACACAATTAAAATGCAATAAATTGATACCTCCCTTCAATACAGTGAAGGCAGAGGCATTTTATATTTGTTGATTATATTCATGAAATGCAGAAAGAGCAAGAAAGCATCACCTGTCATTTCTACTGAGGTTACAGGATTATGAAAATTATGTTCAGACCTGCCCTAGGAAATTTATGCTTCAAACCAGATTTAATGAGATAAGACAATGTGCTTTTTAATTCCAGAAAAGCATATACACCGGATTTTTCCACATTACCTACAGTTTTGCAATGGTATAGTTTCCTTCCTTATTTCTTATTTAACCATTTAGACAGAATGAAAAGAGGGTCAAAGATTCTATTAAAATGCTATCACATTTCTTCCTGTCATTTACTGTCCTTGTGCTTCAGTGTTGCACAGTACCAAAACAATTTTATGGGCAATGCCATAGCTGCAAAGGACACAACAGAACTAAAATAAATTACCAGCTTATGTAGTAGGGACACGACATTAACACTAACTTTTCAGTAGGTAGAGAATCACAAGGGCAAACTAAGCAGATTTAAAAGTTCATTTTACTTAGATTCAGAACTAAAATGGTTGCCAAGAGGAGAAAAATTAATTATAATATATTTCACTTGTGATTTTTAAGTTCCATTACAGACCTTTGGAACTACAATCAGCCATACTTCTCAACCTGGAAACATCAAAAATCTGGACAAAGGCCCATGAAAAACAGGTACAAATATGTACGCTGATTAACAAAATTTGCATATATAATTATGTAACCCCACCCACTCCAATGGAATTGTGGGACACTATCATTCAAACAGAAATTGAAGAACAAAATAAATTTTAAACAAACTATGACCAGAATAGTGTTTTATTTAAACATTTGAACATGTACATTTTGCATACCTCAGCAAACACACTGAGCTAACAAAGAATTAAACACTGTGGGAATGCCAGAAAGATGTTATACCATTCAAAATTACATCCAAACAATTGCAAAATTAGAAATGAACTTATACTTAAAACTGCAAAATTTCAGCCAATGCCCAATGATTGTGACATCATTAGGACAGTTTACTATCAAAAACCCAAAAATCACTTACGTGAACAGTGATTTCCGCGACAAACAACGTCAACTTATACATATTAAGTAGGTTGCATGGTCGACGCAACAAAGTTGACAATTTCTCTCTAACAATGTGTAAATCTCCCTTTCACAACCATGCATTGAGTCCTTGCCCTATGTCCGTCCTTCTAAACGGACATACACATGAACGTCGACATTCAGACTGTCGCTCCTATCATGTTTGAGGGAGAGGCTGTCATGCATGTAAATGTCGAGCTTTTGACTGTAAAACCATTAAGACCTACCAAATTTCTTGCTTCATGAATTTTAACTAGTACCTCAAATAATACCAAATTAAGCCCATCCTCCAAATGTTGTCCAAATCAACTATCTCCGCAAGAAACTCTTTTACTTCAGCAGTAAGTTTTGTATTCTCTTACCTCCTTCTGATCCAGATCACTGGTGACCATCACAATCCTTCTAATTCAATCCTTTCTCTAGCTGTGGGTGAAGTGAGTAGATCTGGAACTACAGTCTGCTCAATTTACTTGGTTTCTTTGTAAAAGAAGTCTTAAGCTGTGCTCTGCCTCTGTGTGTATAGCTCCTTAGGACCTGATCCTGTTTTTTGTCTTTTCCTGTCCCCTTTGGAGCTTGATGGATGCCTGGCACCTCCTTAATCTGCTAGATCTCCATTTATCCCAGGCCACACCTACCACTTGCTTATTTGATGTTGGAGAGGAGGACAGAACGATGCAGTTTGTTCCCAAACTGCCTTTCTACCAAAATTCTTTCAATACTGTTCAGATATAAAGCCTTTTATTTTTATGATATGTACTTTATTCATTTCAAGATCATGAGGAATATAGGGCTTATCCAGACACTTGGTCAGTCCAAAGAAAGGAAACCAATCCGAACTCAGTGCCAGAACATCGTGGGATTTACATATGCTTACACACACACACACACACACACACACACACACACACACACACATCTAATAACAATATATAGTTCTGCCTTCTAAATAATTCCTGCAGCAGATAAAACGGACTTACATTCTGTTTTAAATAAACTATCAAAAAATACAACGCAATTACAGACTTGCCTTCAGTTCTAAATAAGTCCTGCAGCAGATAAAACGGACTTGTGTTCTGTTTTAAATAAAATAAAATAGAGAAAAATACAGAGCAATTATGGACTTGCCCTCATTTCTAACAGCAGCACATACACACACGGCGGCTTTGTGTTCTAAATAAATACAGCAAGCAACTTGCCTTCTGACTGTTCTAACGGACTTACCTTGCAGCAGATAAAGATACACAGTTCGGGCTTGCAGCAGATAAAATGGACTTGTCTATTGTTTTCTGTAAGATACAGCGCAATTACAGACTTGCCTTTAGTTCTAAATAAAATACTATGACTATGGACTTGCCTTGCAGCAGATAAAAGGACTTGTGTTCTGTTTTAAATAAAATACAGTGAAATACAGCGCAATTATGAACTTGCCTTCAGTTCTAATGGCAGCACATACACACAGTCTTCTGTTCTAAATAAATACAGCAACTTGCCTTCAGACTGTTCTAATGGACTTGCCTTGCAGCAGATAAAAATACACAGTTCTGTTTAGCAAACTAGCAGTTCCACACATACACCAAACTACGGACATACAGCAAACACAGTTCTGTTCTAAGGGTGGCACATATAAAATATAAGAACTACAAACTACTGACTTGCAGCAGAAGCAAACGGGAGTAGGACTTGTTGCAGCAGATAAAAATACACATTTCTGTTCAACACACACAGTTCTGGTCAGCAAACTAGCAGTTCAAGTTTTAAAATACAGCTACACACATACAGTCCTGAGTTCTGTTCTATGTAACGCTTCATTTATTAGATGCTGGCCGAAAGGGTAAAAGCTATGCCACTATGCAGTGTTACAGAGTATATATATATATATATATATATATATATATCACTCAGATAAAAATTATTTTTTCTTACCTGGAGGCTGACTAAGCCCTTTTCTCTTCCTGATCTATGGACTCTGCAAAAGTTATGCACATCTATTATTCTCTGCCAAACTGCCACTGCCGTTCCCTACCACCTTTTCCCTCCAAAATAGTTAAAAATGTACATCTGACTCAGTCCAACAGGCTGTAGCTGTCATCACGCACACCCCTGTAGGCTGGTGATCCGTGGTGATGTCAGCCATAAATTTAAAGCGGTATTGCAAAAAAAATACTCAAAAAAAAATTGGGAATTAAAGGGGCCACTTGGGAATTTGTGGCACCCAATTATTTTGCCCTCAAAACCAATAAATACAGAGGAATTCTGTATGGTTGAGAGGTATGCAGCTAAATGGATATCTACTTTGAGGTTCATGTATTACTCATCATTACTTCCTTCTGGCCGCTGGTTATTAGTGTCAACAGTTTAGGCCAAATTACAACGTGTGTGAATACTGGAGACAAATGGCCATAAGTAGTGCATCAGAATCTCTAGGGTGCCTGGCTTTCAAGTTCAATGAGCGGTTAACCATGCTCATCATAGCACTGCTGGATCACTGAATCTGGAATTTCTAGTTAAAACATAAATGCACCCACATATTTTACAGGTTTTGAAATGGTTATATTATGCTAGATTCATCTTTATTTCTCTTTCACTTCCTCCTTGTATCCATGAAACTCTATGCAAACCACGAGCTCTTCATTTCTGTGTTATGTCTTCAGGCTGCTATGTTAGCATGTTACTGTAAATATCTGATGACTATTCATACATCTTCATTCTTTTTGCTAGCAAATCAACTGCCATCACTATTTTGCTCATCCATACCTAGTTATTCCGGACCCCTTGTTACATTGCTGCCTCCTTCACCCATGATACAGTACATTTGTCATTTTTTTTCAGTATGGCAGCTGTATGCAAAGTCAACCCTAAATATATTCATGGATAAAGTCTGAAAACAGAACAGCTGCTGAACAGATGAAAGTCAAATGTCATTCATTTTCTTGAAACTGCTTTTTTGAACAGGCTTTCACTTGTTATTTTAGAAAACAAGTTAAAAAATATAGGTGTTTCGCTGAATCATGTAATATCTGACAAGAAATCACAGAAAGTTACAGTCAGAAAGGCTTCACTGCTCAGCTTAATCTATACAACTCAAACTGCATTATCGGATATCAAGATTAAGTCAGTTTTGTGAAGCGAAGGAATAAAGCCCTGCCTATAGGCACAGGTGACCTGGGCTCAAATAACATCTCAGGTCCCTTCAGAAGCTGACTGGGTTGGGATGAAAGTGAGTGGACAATACTGGTTCGCCCACCCATGAGGGAGGGAGGTGGCTGTTACTTGCCACTTGGATGGCACCTAGCAGGAGTACTGGGTTACATCCCTGGAGCATGGGCCTAAGGAGCATGCTCTGCCATTTTGCAGATGCACATGCTGCAGGATCCAGTGGAGGTAGCATGTGGCACTGCTTGAAGAGCTGCCAGGGGGGATGAGGGGCTCCACAGAAGGAACAATTGGGCTGGAGAGGCTTTGCCTCACCTATAAATACTTGGCTCTCTCCCCTGAAAAACCAATGGGCTGACTAGGTTATTTGGGGGACTAATCAAGCTAGGTCCTACAGGTGATGCAAAAAAAATGGTAACAATTACCTTCCTTCCCTTCACAAGTACAGATACAACATTTATAACAAGCACCAGAATGCATCAGCAAGATTTCTAATACTGTTACTAGCAAGTCAAGGCTGAACAACCTTTTAGCTTCCACCATGGTACTGTATTTTTGAAATGTAACAGAAAAACTTTCAGAAATGTTAGATATATATATTTAGAAATTTACAACAGTGCATGTACACTTCTGTTTACTAGAATATGTATGCAGTAAAATATAACAGTTCATGTACACTTCTGTTTGCTAGAATATATGTAGAAAAATATAGTCACATTTAGATGCACGTACATTTCTGTTTATACATTAAAGGGTTAAACTGCTCTTAGCTGAGAAGCAGGGATATGAATGTTATCCAATTCAATGTATTACAGAATGTCCAGTACTTGGTGCAAGCTTCAAGGAAAACAGATAAGAAACCAGGTGCTTGAGTATTGGAGACAGAAACATTTCCAAAAAAAAAAAAGACTCCCTAAAAGTTTATTTGCCTTGAAACAGAATATAATAGACTATATGACATCAGAAAAATACCCAAGTACTGACTTTGAAAGTTGCCAACAGACTACAAATTCCAAAGACTGCTTTCATAAAAAAATGTATATAAAGGACATTGAAAGTATATGACGATAGATCTGATTTTTTTTGTTAGATCTGGTACATGTAGGATCATGTTTGTTCTGAGGTATCATTAATATGTGCACTGAAAAGTTAAACCTAGTACACTATGTTATGTTATTAGATGTGTGCCTTTAAAATGACTGTATTACTTTTGCTAGTGCACTTTAACGGATTGCTTTATTAGGCAATTATTTTGAGTTGATATATATATAGGGGATGCTGCTATGCATTTTATTTCATTCTGAAGAAGTCTTTTGAGACGAAAGCGATATTAAACTTTGTTTTTCGCTAATGCTGGTGGTTTCCTTCATTGTTTGGTCAGACTGGTGGTTTGGTTTTTATCAGTTTTTGCTGCTGCTGCATCCTTGGGACTGTAATTTCTAGTACACTAAAAGCTATAAACTAATATCATACATGCCATCTTTAACGTAGAGAAGTTATTTTATTAGTAACTGTGCAAAAGTCAATATATAGTGCTGTTAGTCTGCAAAATTCAGTGGATTAATCAGACTTGAGTTTCAGCAAGCAACAGCACAGACATCTGCATTTAATTTTTTAAAAAGAAATACTGTTTAGCCATAACGTATATTTTTACCTTTCAGTAAGCTGTTTGGCCACTTTAGAATGAGATAGTGTAGAATCATTCTACCCCTCCTCAGATTGTTATTGCATGAACAGCTAGCCTAAGTTACTTTTGCACCTTTGAAATAACTTTCCTGTGCACATTCTTCTTATCTATATGGCAGGCACAGGTCACTGGCATATCACTTCTCACTTGGCATTCTTCATGAATGTACAAGTACAGATGCGTCAAACTCTCCTGGAAAACATTTCCAACTTGTAAGTAGCCTTTCTGCAAGCTACTTTCATCATGTTATGCTCTTGTTTTTCTGAAATGCTGTTTTCAAAACAATGCAAATTTTATGACAGTCTCATATGTTGCATAATGGCATTTCCTTCATGTTCTTAAACTTTGACAGCATTTCTCATGTTATACAATATATTTGTTTTTAACCAAGGGTATCCATCTTGGCAGGTCTGTATTTGAAACTTGTCAAGAAGTACTCCATACAGTTACAAAGAAATCAAGAGATAAGAGTGTGGAAGTACTGTAATATAAGGAACATAATATGCATGCAGTTTTCTATTTGCACAGTAGATGTGTCACTTCATACCACATGCAACTGATGGATTCCTGTAAAACAGTGAGTGCATCATGTCTCCTGTACTTGTGTCTAACATATGCATCATAATTAACAGGCACAGGGTTATGCGGTGGAACATAAAACTATGACTACTATGACAGTAGATAATGTAAAAACACTCCACACTGATTGAAATACAACAGAAAAAAAGCTTATCTAATGTCATTGCTGAGAAACACATTCTCCATCAGTCTTCCTTTATCTTATATGATGGAATATTAAGTGAAATATCAGATCTTTAATTTGTAGCTTGGTGCTAGGTGTCCAAGTCAGGGAATTGATATCAAGTGGCAAGAGAAGTTATGTTGCACCCTAACATTTAACATTTTAGGCATTCATCTTTTCAGTAAAAGCATTTATTCTCTGAAAAAAGAAGTGTTCCTGTACATTTTCATGGGCCTTACTAGAGATCTGATAGAGCAAATGGGGACACAGTTGACAACTTAAAAGACACCATAAAAATTTGACTGCAAATACCTTTCTACTAACTTCCCTCTCAGCTACATCACTTTTCTCACCTGCTGCTTACCTCCCATATTTACTACGAAAACTAGACCATATTTGTTTCTCTCATTTTAATATTTGTGCATAAATTTCAACTGTGTGCTGGACTTTGAATGTTATGTGATTATTTAGTGTTTGAATTAGTTTTTTTTTTTAATTTCTTTACTTGTATTGTAATCGATGTACTTCTCCAGTAAACAAACTTAAACATGTTTCTCTTAAATTTTCTTGCTTACGGCTATTCTTAGAGGACCCATCATGAGAACATGGTCTAAAGCCTTTACTATTTAATGACAGATAAATGGACAGAATCCCTGTCACTATGTTAGTAATGATGCCAAAGGTGGAAGAGCTTTCATCATGTACATTGAAAACTGTTTATAATCATATTCTAAATATATTGTAGTAACTGCAGGGATAATTAATGTGGTAACATTAAAAACAGGGATAGTCCCTACTCAATCTATTGCCCCTCCCAGCCTTTGAGCATGAATAATTTGTGATTATTTGCAATTAAATTGTAGTCTCCACTGCTTTAACCCTTGTGGATTTCAACCAGCCTAATACAGAATAGAAAAGTTCAAACTAATACATGCAAGCATACATATTCCTGGTATTCATTAACCAAACTTATTGGGAGATAATTAATGTTCCTTCAAGGAAATCTTGATTAGCAAGCATGACTAATCAATTTAGTGAACCTGGCCTATAACCCACTGACATAAATTTGATCTCAGCTCTTATGTTTGTAATCGCATGTGTTTCTACTAGTTCTAATAATTCAGAATGGGTTTTTGAAAATTAAATGGAATGACCTTAAAAAAAAAAAAACAGAAGTTATATACTTGCCATAACTTTCCATGCGAGTTGTTCATCTCGCTTTCATTCTTACACATGGGTTCGGAGCCAATCCATCGGCTCCGAGTTGGCCGCTTTCACAAGCTCAAGATCTTAGAGTAGCTCGAGGCCAAGTCCCTACCCCATGACACACTGTCTCACCTCAGATCTAGTTTGCTGATCCCAGCATGCAACATATATAACACAGAACAGGTACTCCAGCCGGAGTAAGAAGTTATATAACAAGACCCACCAGACCACAAGTCTTACTCGTTCTTAGAGAACCTGGAGGGGGAAGGTGGGTGGGAATATAAGAATGAAGGCGAGATGACCAATTCACATAGAACATTATGGTAAGTACATAACTTCTTTATGTGAAGTTGTTCAATCTCGCCATTCATTCTTACACATGGGTAGCGTCCCAAGCACCCTAATCCTGGGTGGCTCACTGGAGTATATTCCTGAGGACAGTGGAACCAAAGGAAGACCTGTCCCTGGAGGCCCTGTCCACTTTGTAATGAGTGATAAAGGTATGCGGCTTAGACCAAGCGGCAGTTGCACATATAGTGTCCAAAAGCAATCGAGCCGCATAAGCTGAAGTAGAAACAGCCGTAGTGGAATGCGCTTTCACACCATGTTCTAATGGTTGGTTCACTGAAGAATATGTAAATTTTATGCAGTCAGTTAACCATTTGGAAAGAGTAACTTTGGATACTGGTAGCCCTTTCTTAGTGTCAGCATGAGAAACAAAGAGTTGTTCTGATTTTCTGAATTCCTTTGTTCTGTCCAAATAGAATCTTAACTGCCTGTGAACATCAAGCTTATGCAACATATACTCCAATTTGTTAGAATGGTTATTAAAGAAAGTTGGGAGTTTAATAGTTTGGTTCAGGTTAGTCTCGCAACACACCTTTGGAAGGCAGGAAGGATTAATCCTCAGTGACACTCTGTCAGGATGAAACACCAAATATGGGGGTTTTATAGATAGGGCCTGAAGCTTGGACACTCTACGTGCTGAGGTAATGGCTACCAAGAAAATTGTTTTCCAATAGAGAAATTTTAAATGGCAGGATGATGCAGGCTCAAAGGGAGGGAGAATAATCCAGGACAGTACAAAATTTAGATTCCAGGGAGTAAAAGGTTGTCTAACAGGTGGTCTAAGATGAATGGTACCCTTTAAGAAGGCCCTACATAGTCTGTGAGATATTAGGTTAGAACCTTCAGATCCGAGGTGGAAATTCAAAATTGCAGCCAATTGAACTCTTATAGTGGCAGCTGCAGCACCTTCATGAAAAAGCTTAGACAGAAATTCCAGAACACTAGCAATTCGGGCAATGTAAGGATCATTATTATTCTGGGAGGCCCAAAAAACAAATCACTTCCATTTGCTGGCATATAACTTTCTAGTGGAAGCTTTATGCGAAGATACAAGAATATGCTGTACCTCTGAGGAAAAGTCATGTGACCTGGCTAGGTTGGGAATCAGAGCAGCCAAGCTGTCAGTCTGAGGGAATGAAGAGAGGGATGAAGGGCCCCTGACGAATGTGTCAGTAGGTCTGGAACTAAGTCCAGAATCCAAGGTTCCTCCAGTTGATAGAGTCGAAGGAAGGGAAACCAAATCTGCTGAGACTAAAATGGGGCTATTAAGATTACAGTCCTTCCCAGGGCTTTGGCTTTCTTTAAGAATTTTGGAATCGGGGGAGTTGGTGGAAAGGCATATAGGAGTCCCGGGGCCAATCGTGTACGAGCGAGTCCCTTGGGCTTTCCCCTGGTGGGGGATTCAGGGCAAAGTAGCTTCTGCATTTGGCATTCATAGGGGATGCAAACAGGTCGTAGCAAGGCTGGCTCCATCTGTGGAAAATCATGTCTGCAACCTCGTCTTTGAGGGACCACTCATGTGGCAACAGAATGGCTCTGCTCAGTTTGTCCGCAATCACATTGGATTTCCCCGGGATGTGCATTGCTATCAGAAAGCGCCCAGTGGACACCACCCACTGCAAAATTCTCAAGGCCTCTCGACATAAGGGGTAAGATTTGGTTCCCCCTTGTTTGTTGGTATACCAGACCACAGACATGTTGTTTGTCTGGATCGCGATTGTTCCCAGAAGTAGAGAGTCGTGGAAGTGCTGCAATGCCAAAAGCACTGCTCTCAACTCCAGGACATTGATGTGCAACTGTGACTCTGTTTCTGACCAGGTGCCTTGGGCTGTTCTTCCCTGAAATAGCCACCCCACCCTATCAGAGAAATGTCCATGGTCACCGTGGCTGATGGCTAGGGAGAAACAAATGGGCAACCTACTGTTACCTGGTGGCTGGTCAATCACCAAAGAAGATCCTTTCTGCAAGCATCTGTAATCATTATCAAGAATGACATTGGAAGTTGTTGGTAAGACCACTGCGTGAAGAGCCACCACTGAAGTATTCTCATGTGCATATGCCCCAGAGGAACTGCTATGAGCGTAGCTGCCATGGTATCTAGTAGTTTCAACACTTGAGAGGCTGGTACTTTTTTTCTCGTCAGAATGTCCGATACCTGGTTTCGAGGAGCGGCTATTCTGTCCAGTGACAATTTTACCACGGCGGTGGTGGTGTCGAAGTCTGCTCCGATAAAGGCGATATGCTGCAATGGTGACAACGCAGACTTGTCGAAATTTATAGTTATTCCTAACTGACAGCACATATTGAGAGTGTGATTCTTGGGTAGAATTAGTTGATGCCTGGAGGTGGTGGTAAGGAGCCAGTCATCCAGATATGACTCTGAATCCTAGACACCTCAGGTGAGCCTTAACCACTGCCATGCATTTGGTAAACACTCTGGGGGCTGTTGTGAGACCAAAGGGCAGTGCTTGGAATTGGTAGTGACTGGCTCCCAGCCAGAAACGCAAGTAATCTCTGGATGGTCTGCCCATTTTGATATGATAGTACGCATCCTCAAGATCTATAGAGCACATCAATTTTTCTGTTTCTAGGAATGGAAGGATCAATTGAAGCGTGACCATCAGGAACTTCTTCTTTACGAAGGTGTGGAGTCTGCCGAGGTCCAAGATGGGCCTCCAGTCTCCTGTTTTCTTTGGAACTAAAAAGAATCTGGAGTAAGTTCCAGATCCTATCTGGTCTGCTGGAACTGGCTGGATGACTTTTCCTGCAGCCTCTGGATTTCTATGGCTGCTTGATCCCTGAGACTGGGTGGAACCGTCTGGGATTTTCCTTCAAACAGGTGGGGGTTCTGAGAACGGGATGATGTAATCTCTGGTAACAATGCTTTGTACCCAAGAAACTTTCGTAATTCCTAGCCAGGCATCTGGATACAAAGACAAGCGAATCCAGACTGCCTCCAGAGTAAGACAGTCGGGCCTCCTTTCAGGAGCACTGGTAGGGCTTGCCAAAGAACTGATCCCCGTCACCTTGGTTTTGTGGACTACCTCTGCCACCGGGGCGGTGTCTTTCATTATTACCCCCTCCTCTGCCCCTGGAGGGGGGTTCACCAAGTGTTTTCTGGAAAGCTCCTTGGGACTTCCGGAACCACATTTTTCACCTTTTTGCCCTTTGGGGTACGGTCCAGTAGGGGTGGAAAAACGGACTCCTATGGCAGACAGAGTCTTTCCATCTTGCTCACACCTAGTGAGGGCCTCCTTGACTTTGGGCCCGAAAAGGGATGAGCCATTGAATGGGGTATTAATGAAAAAAGACTTGGAAGGCTTCCGCAAAGGAGCATAAGCGCATCCAGGAATGTCTCCAAAGAGCTATTGCTGAACCAGCTGCCTGACTCGAACCATCGGCTGCATAAGAAATGAGCCACATGGATGAGTTAACTATGGAATTAAGGGTATTAAGCTGGGCTGTCACCTTCTCAGATACACCTCCATCTGTACTACCCTGCAGAGCATCTCCAAGCTCTTTTAGATCTCTTTGAAGACAGATAAAATGAGTCAAGTAGTTGAACGATCACAGAGCAAATGTCGCAGAACTAAAGATGCATTTCCTATACCTGTCCATAGTCCTGGAATCTCTATTAGGAGGATGGACAGTAGAAGAGGTTTTCAGACATCTCTTTCTTGGTGGCCACCGCCACCACCATGACATCAACTGGCACTCCCTTGGTGAGGAACATTTTATCTTGGGGGTACGTAATAAATTTGTTGGGTCTCCAAGGGACAGGTTCCATAGTATCAGGAGACTACCATGCCCTTCGAGCAACCAATTCCATTAGTTTATCGAAGGGCAGAGTCACCCAGGAGGTGGAAGGTTGAGACCCAAAGGCCTTCAGGAGCACCAACTCGTCCTCAGTAGGGCTAATGGGCTGCCAGTCACCCCTCTGCTTAAGGACTTCAAGGATATCAGCAAAGGAGATATCCTCTGAGGAGAACCATGGGGACCCTTCTGATTCCTCTAAATCTGTGTCTGATGTAAGAGACTCCTGCGGGGAGTCCAAATGCCTCCTCTTGCAAAGTTCTTTCCTGGGAACCTCATCAGTGGGGGCTTCTGGTGAGGTCTCAGTAAAACATGGGTCACCCAATGGGGTTACCGGAGGCTCTGGGTCTCAAAGCTTTACAGGGACCTGCAATGTAGAGGCAGAAAGCGGCACTTCGAGTCTTGGAAGACATAACCCTCCTCATAGCATCGAAGGCTCCACTGCTCCAACCCGAAGAAGCTGCCGAAACAGTGGGCTCCAACCCAGAGGAAGGAGCCGAGCTCATCCACGCCAAAGCTCCAAGAGGAAGGGTTGGAACAGACATCGGTTTGACTCTCCCCTCCAGAGCCAACAAGAGAGCGTTGGCTCCCAGACTTCTCAAATGGCACCAAAGTAGTCCTGGTTGACTGAGCCAATAGCACTGGGACAGACCTTGGTTCTGAAGGATCCACAATCATCAGATCCCCCTCCCCCGGCTCAGCTGAGGAGTACTCACAGCAGGTACAATGGTCTTCGGCTCCAAAACCAGTTGGGTTGAAGCAGCCACAGAAGGTACAATGGTCTTCAACTCTGAAACCAGTTGGGTTGAAGCAGATAATAATTTAGCCAGTGCCGGGTTCTCGAGAAGCCTCTGCACCACTCGGTCCACATCCACATCGGAGAGGGTTCTCGAAGAATGAGTCAAAGGGTACCAAAGAAGCCATCGATTGCTGAATGGGTGACCTCAAGATTTCAGAAACCGGCTCCAAAACACTGGCTCGGTGCATGGCTCTGAAGACTGCGGAGCCAGCGACTGCACCTTAACAGCAATGCTCGGAGCCGGTGACTTGGGCTCCGATGAAGCTTTAGAGGACTTTGACCCCTTCGACAACTTGGAAGCCTGGTCAGCCTTGTCCAAGGACTCCTGAAATTCTGGTTTTAGCAAACCTCTGTCCACCAGTTTTCTCCTGCGCTCCAGTAACACCCTGCTGCTAAAGGAGTGGCAAACGCAGAAATCCTCCTGGAGATGAACTGGCCCCAAACAATAAACACAATTAACATGCAAGTCAGTGATCGACATTTTCTGCCCACGCTTAGGGCATTTTTTAAATCCTGACTTTTGGTTTTCCCTCTGATCAGCCATATTAACAACAAAGCTATGTACCAATCAGAAAGCAATCCAAAAAAACAAAAAAAAACTATTTAAACCACACTAAGGGTAACTGCTATAACACAGCACACACACCACAAACTCTACAGTATCTAAAGAACTAGCAATCTATAGATAAACCTCTAATATCTCTAACACTAACTATAATTAGCTAACTTTTAAGGTATCAAATATGAAAACTACCAAGGATAAGGAAACACACAGTTCAGGAACAACTAAAGCACGGCCAAAGGGCATAAGAGCAGCCGCTCTTAAAAGGACGAAATTCTCATCAGCAGGAAAGGCACAGATAAAGCCTGAACTAAAACTAAGGCTAACTAGCCCAAAAACACACTAACTAGAGAAAAAGGTAAAATCTGCGCTATAAGATAATAAAAAACAAGAATACTGGCCCGAGCTCTCTATCAACCTCCGATTTGTTGCAGCAGCAAACTAGATCTGAGGTGAGAGTAACATGGGATAGGGACTTGGCCTCAAGCTACTCTAAGATCTTGAACTTGTGAAAGCGGCCGACTCGGAGGCAATGGATTGGCTCTGAACCCATGTGTAAGAATGAACAGCGGGACTGAACAACTTCACATCACAGCTTACACAAGAGAGCAGTAACATTTTCTGAGAAGACCCCTTATCTAGTTTCCATTACTAAATGGGTTTCAAAATGGACAAAATATTCAGGAGAAAAAAGCATGCCCTTACTGTAGAACTTAACCAAGCAATACAGTTTGAAAAACATCTTCCACCAACCTAATAAGTATTTGCCATGAGAGAAGTAGTGTAGTGTAAGCACACTTATAACACGAGATGTTTGAATAATCACTGCTGCATTAACCTTAGCTATATGGGTTAGATGCTGTCAAGGATAACAGCTGGCCGGCTTCCAAAGCTTTCAGGGCACCTTCCACACACCCAAACCATTATTAAGCTCAAGCTAAGCTGACAAAAAGACAAGTTTGGGCATAAAGCCTTTCAGCCTCACTCTGCTGGCAGGAAACAAAGTGTTCACACCTTGGAACAAACACCAAAAACAAGGAAGATAGGAGGGAACAGCTACTGCAGCAATCATTTGAACATCTACTGTTGTGTCAAGTTTATTTGCACAACTGTGCTATTTGCAGCATATTGATCAGTGCTGCAGCAGCCTTAGTTATATGGATAGATTACACTAGCTCACTACATTTGAAGGTGAAAGAAGAGTCCAAGAGCCCATGAATAACAGTCCTAGCAAGTCTGATCTAAACCTAGAGGAGGAATCAAGCTTATAGTGCTTTGTAAAAAATATGTACAGAGGAACAAGCTGCTGTTTCTGGAATACTTCTAGAATCCAACCCTTTCCAAAAAGGCATAGATGAAGCTAAGACCCTAGTTAAGTGAGTACTGATTCTGCCTGGAACAGTTTTATGGTATGTATAACAAAATGACCTTAGAGAACCATTTGAAATTCATCTTATTTGACAGGTTGTCTATTAACCTCACAAGAAGTAAGTGCTTCAAAGATCTGAAAGATTTAGTTCCATCAGGACAATATCAGAGTTTTGTGTGGACATCCAAGGTATGGACCATCCTTTCTGCCTCATTAAGTTTCAGGAAAGAAAAGGGGAGATTGATAGTTTGGCTTAAAGTAAACCGGGATACCACTTTAGGTATAAAAGGATTAATTAGTTCTTAAAGAAACCCTGTCCTTCGGGCAAATGAGATAGGATTGACTTACCATCAGAGTTTGCAACTCGGATACCCTTCTTGGAGAAGTCACAAGTAATCAGTTAAACAGTTTTCCATGTTAAGAAACTCAACTCAGCTAGGTTTAGCTAGAGTAAACATTAGTCTCCAACACAAAATTAAGATACAAAGGACAGGCCGTTGGTTTTCTTGGAGGTCTCTTATGCAAAACCCCTTTCAAAAACATGTTGACTTTAGAATGAATTGAAAAGGAGGATCTAAGTGCAGACATGCTGAAATGGCAGATAAACGAACCTTGATGGAAGAGTAAGAAAGGCCATAGTATAGCAACTCACAGAAATATTGTATAACTGGAAAACTAGCTCTGAGTGGGTGCTGGCTCTGTTGTTGGAAAAAGTTTTCTAATTGGTATCATTTTTTAATATACAATTTTTAGTTGCAGGCTCTCTTGCATCCATTACTACCTGTTGCACATCCTCAGTAAACAGGTGCTTAAAGGGAATAAGACTGATGCACCCTAACCCCAATCAACTTCAGTTGACTGCCGGGATTATAAAACACCCCTTCTGAGTAGATAAATACTGAGAGGAAACTTGTAGTAATTACTCCTGGTATTTTCAAAAAGAGAAAACAACTGTTGCCTGGGCCAGAAGGGAGTCACCACAATGATCTTGGGAAATTCCTTCCGAATCATTAGAAGTACCCTAGATATCAGTGGAAAGGGTGGAAAAGCATACAGGAACATCTGTCTTCAAGGCCTCTTGTATGAAGTCCTAGAACAGAAATCTTGCCAGCTGATAACTTAGTGAGGAGGCAGATAAGTCTACTTGAGGAACTTCCTAGAGACGGATCAAGTCTTAGAAGATCCCCAATCTAGTTTCCATTTATGAGGGTTTTCCCTGGTCCTACTCAGCTTATCTGACACATCTCTGTGCTGATGAAATGTTGGATTTCAGTACAGTCAAATCGTGCTGTAAATCTATATCCCAAGCCAACATGGCTAGTCTGCAAAGGGGCGTATGACCTGGTGCCCTCCTGTTTGTTGATGTACTACATGACTGTGGTATTGTTGTAAGAACTTTAAGAGGTCCCAGGGACCAAAGATGATTCAGTAACTTGAGTGCCTTTATCAGGACAAGCATGTCTGATATTTGTGTGCTTGTATCTGCCCTTGGTGTCCCACAAACCCTGCACTTTAATCCCTCTTGATACTGCTCCCCTAGCATAGTCAGAGCTATTGGTTGTGACTGACTACCTGGGAAAAGGGACAGCAGAGGGGAGACTAGGACATAGGGCTATCTGCCTCCACCAAATGATTTCTCTTTTCACAAGTCCCAGCATGGGATTTGAAAAGAATGGGTGATGGTGCTAGGAACAAAAAGAATTAACTTACCACTGTCATTCTCGTGTAGAGTCTTGCCAGGGGATCATGAGATTCACAGAAGCCATGAGACACAATCCTGAGGTATTCCCTCACAGTGACCAAAGTTTAAGTGGAAAACCTTAGAGAGATATCTAGATATTAAATCTATTTTTTTTTCTGTGGAAGAAAAGCGTTTGAACTGAGGTGCCTAGTTGGCATCCCAGGAACAAAATCATGCATGAAGGACTCCAGGCTTAAATGTTCTCTTGGAATCCCAGGTCATGAAGGATATCTCTCACCCAAGAGAGATTCCCAGCATCTTGAAACAAAGACTTTAGATTACTTTATCTTTTTAAATATGGAAAATTTGGATACTCTGTAGCCTGCAATGAGCTACAACTGGAGCTAGACATTTTGGACTATATAGTGCACCACGAGTGTTCACAAAGGGTAAGGTAGAGAACCATGGGTGTCAGAACCATAGGGCAAAAGGGGAGGGGTCAAGAGTACCTCCCAGTTTCAATAGACTGACCAATATGCCCTGAAACTGCCACCAGAGTAATTACACAAAAACATTCAAACTGGCATTTCTGAGGTAACTGCAAGGTCAGAAAGATGAAAAAAAAAAGGCCTTGAGTGATAATTTGTCTTTTTCTGGCTGCCTAAACTTGCAGTTACCATTGAAAAGCCTATAGGAGTGTTTCAGAAGCATACTTCTCAATTTCTTTCAAAATGTTATGGCAAAGCCAAAAACAGCAAAATAAAGGCTCAAAACAAGGGACAATTTTTTTTAACATTACATATTCATTTAAAATTCTAAATAAAAGAGGTTTTGCATCGATATGCATTTTCTGAATAGCGGAATCAAACTTTAATGCCTGGTATTAGTAACTGTAATCCTCTGCATACCTCATCTTTTGCTTAAGAATTCTGGACAAAACCAAAAATAATGGGGGGAATAAAGGGACAAAAATCAGGGACAGATTTTAAATATTGCTCTTCTAAACCGGTTTTGCTTTATAGAGTGCATTTTCTGAAGCATATGAATTCTCAGATTTAGATGTCTCATTCAGTGGGCACAATACTCAAATAGTTTGCCAGAAAACCACAAATGAACATGAGACAATCTGAACATTTTGTGAAATTCTGGAGAGTTGAGAGGTATGATCTTGAGTGATTTACCAGAAAATCAAACATTTTACAAGACACAGGCAAAAATAAAAGCAAAATCAGGGATATTATGCAACATTCTGTAAGAATGTATTAATTGCTGTTTGTTTACCAGGTAAGTAGGCTAGTCTCTCGATCAGTTTCAGCCACAACCCAAGATCAGCAGTAGTAAAGATAATTTACACAAGTACAATATGGCATTACATTAGACTGCGGTGGTGGTGCTGCGGTAGCGTTGTCGCCTCATAGCAAGACGTTGTCCCGTTCAGTTCTCAGTTAGAGCGTCTTCTGTGTGGAGGCATATATGAATGGGGCATGCCTTCGTTGAAGGTTGTGCATCAGGGCTGGTAACCCGGTACGTAAAAATCCACTACCAATCATTAGCGGACCGGAGTTCCGCTGTGGCGACCCCTAACCGGGAAAAGCAGAAAGACACAAACAAACAATATGGCATTACATTGACTTACATACTTTGTACAGTTAAGTAATGTTTAGTTAGTGTAGACCTGTTTGTATTGCCTTTCACCCACTGAGTACCAGGATAGACTTTCGCTCTCCTGTTCAAAAGCCTGTTTTAAGCAGAATTTGCCACACAGGAACATTTTACTGGCGTTAGATTGACTTTCAGTGTAGTAATCAATTTAATTGATTTATTTACTCATTTACACCCACTTTATGCTATTCATGATTATGGGGGTAGGCAGAGATTTCCTGAAAACTATGAGAATAAGCCATAAAAACAGTTTAAATTCATAGATATTCCAAAGCCAACAAATTTTATGGGCATTAATACTTTGCCAGTACCCTCCTTTCGGTAGCACCTCCTTTCTCCAGGCGGGCCATACCAATAAAACCGAGAATAAATTTGTGGATAACCATCCGGTCACTAGCTTGTTTAAAGAAAGATAGCAAATTGCATTGCTTAACATGTAGAGGAAGTCTATTACAAAGGGTTGGGAGAGGTTGCCTTATAAACATGCTTTTCCACTGTGCAGTATGTATCTGTTGAAGATTTAGGTCCCTGGTTCCAGTACTGGAGGAGATATTGAGCTTGTGGAGAAAAAGGAGGTCCAGGATGACTGGGTCTCTTATAGTGCAGCAAGCAAAACAGATATCCTCTCAAAAGTCTGTAAGACACTGAATAAAGGGATAAAGCTTGCAGCATACCTTCATACAGTCATAGCTCAGGGAATTTAGGCCTGTGATCTTCTGGGTTAGAAACCTTTAGGGTCTTTGATTAATGAGATACATTCCAAAAGAAGAATTGTATTCAGTAATTGTCCTGATCAATGAAGAGTATTTAAGGGAATGATTACCTCTTTAGACCATAATGATATGCCTTTGGCAATTAGGTAGGCTAAAATGATTTCCTGATGACAGCTGTCAAATGATAGTCAAAAGATAGGGTGCTATCAGCCCAAACATGTAGGTCTCTGACAAAGTTTATTTTGTAGTTGTGTGTTAGCTATACATTATGTTGCGGGACAGGGGAGTAACCAATTGAACTGTTGGGACCTGCTAGAGTGAGTCCCAAAATAAATAGGGAGACTGTCCAAAAACAGACTTCCACATTTTATATTTTTTATATAATTTATATATATATATATATATATATATATATATATATATATATATATATATATATATACACACACACACACACACACACACACACACACCAAGTCTGAGATGCCCTTTCTCCATTTCCTTTTCTCCAAGATATGGCAATCTCAGAGTTGCTATACATGTTTAGGGGTTGTGAAGGGTGTAGGGGAGGGAAGCTTGCAGCAAAAAGAAGTGTTAAAGAGGAGAGATTTTCAACATTCGCTCTTCTCTTGGGTTTTTGGTCTTTTTATCAGATTGGTAGCACTCGGTATTTCAAATGCTAACATTTCAACACAGAGCCGAGGAGGTGTTGTCTACCAAAAATGATATTATCCATTTTAGCATTTAGTTTGCTCTCATTTTTAGTACACCAAGGGTTTATTAGAGAGTTCACTCAGAAGAGTTTGGGTGTCATACGACAACCTCCAGTTTGCAGTCATCTGCAAACTTTAACTATAGGTTTTGGCTTTCTACTTTGAGATCGGGGAAGTAAATAGCAAAAAGGAGATGTTCCAGCATTGAGCCCTGAGGAACCCCACTGGTCACTTTCATACTTACTGATGAAGTATCTGCAACTCACATTGTGTGGGCTCTTTCAGCCAGTTTGTAATCTATCTTACAGCATATGGGTCAATTGTTTAAGCAATTAGCTTTTTTATCATACCAGCATGGGGAATGCTGTTGAATTCCTTTACCAGGTCAAGATATACCACATTTCATGCACTGCATGGTCACCATTCTACAGTCTCTGTAACCTTTTTGAAGAAGTTTACTGTTGGTAAGGTATCTTGAGAACCATTTAACAGTAGAATTAGAGAGACCAAGATTAGACAGTTTGGTAAAGAGCTTGGGGTGAGAGTGTCAAAGGTTTTGCAGAGGTCTAAAATTAGACAGGAAACTAATTTATTATGGTCTCTATGTGAGAGACAGTTTGAGTGAAGAAAATTAGATCAGTAGTCATGCTATGGTTAGGTCGGAAGTTACCTTGGGTAGTAGTGAGTAGATTTTCCTGGAGATAGTCCAGGAGCTGCTTGTGTATACATTTTTCAAGTAATTTAGAGAGAGGGGACAGTATGGGAATGGGTCTATAGTTAGATAGGTCTGTGGAGTATCCTCCCTTGTGGATTAGTATATTGTAGAATTGTTTCCATATAGAAGGGTGGTAGATTCTTGAACATACAGATTGATCAGGATGGAGATAGGGTAGCCTACAGAGCTAGCAGCAAGCTTCAGGAAGAGGGGTGGTAGATTATATGCCGAGGGAGAGCAAGGCTTTAGTTTAAGAAAGGATTGAATGTGAGCAGTGGGAACAGGTTTGAGAGGTTTTTTTTTAGCCAGATGGAGGGGGGGCATAACGAGGTTTGTTTGCTGATGGACTGCATGACATAAGAGTTAAGAATAGTGGCAGGTTCGAGGGGAGAGTTGTTAGAGCAAGAATTAGGTATACTGGGGTTACCAGGATGAAGAATCTTAATAGTTTTCCACAATTTAGGATTGTTGCGATGGATAGTTTGAGATTTTAGGTAGAAGTTTTTCTTATTATCAATGTGCTTTTTAGTAAGGTTTTGGAGTACTTTGTAGGTTTGGAGGTGGATAGGGGATCTAGTTTTTAGACAGGTTTTCCAAGCATTGTCCCTGTTGTGCATTAGAGAGTGAGTGGACTGTGAAAGCTAAGGTGCAGAGAGAGTTTACTCATTTTTCTGACAGGAGCAAGGGAGTTAAGAATATCTAGAATAATGTAGGTAAATTTATGTACAGCATCCTCAAGGGGTAAGTGGAGAAGGCAGGATCAGTTTATGGAGGGCTCGAGTCTGTTGTTGAACTTCAGCGCTAAAGTTAAAGAGACGACACTCTTTGTATTTGTGTGGTCTATAATGAAGAAAGGTGCATCTTTGAATGTAGGTGGGAAAGTGGTCACTTATGCACTAACAAGGCACTAACCGCAATCTCCAAAAGCCATTACAGCTCTGGTGACTCCCTGTATTCTAGCAACATTGCCAAGACTTGGCACTCCCTACCACTACAAATCAAGGTGCAACCCAATAAAAGCATCTTCAAAAAACAGCTTATTTCCCACCTAAACAACTCCTGGACATACAACTGCTTAGCACATGGCTGACATATTCTAACACCTTTCCTCTACCCACTATCCAACCTCCTCTTTAAAACTCCCACAATGCACTCTATATTATCACACGTTACTTGTAACTGCCTAGCACATGGCTGACATATTCTAACTCCTTTCCCCTACCCACTGTCCAACCTCTTTAAAGCTCCCACAGATGCACTATATATTATTACATGTTACTTACCAACTCACTGCCACCTACTCCCCACTGTCCCATCTATTCCCACTAACTCTCCCCTAGACTAAGTTGAAAAGCTTTCCCTTAAAGTGTCAATGCACCTCATATGAACTTGTCTATATTCTCCTCCTTTTTTAGTTTTTCCTTTCTTGTCTCATCTTCAGTACATCTTCAAGATGATCTCTACTATAACATACTGTATGAACAACAATCAAATGTTAATACCTGCTACAATATGTCTAAACCACTATGCTTATGTAAGTATCTTAATGCAATCATGTTATTGTCTGCTATATTTTTGTAAGTGAATGTGTAAATATCTTGTGTTTAGTATGTTAGCAATTGTACTGGAGCTTTTCTTCCCGGGCCACTGCTGAAAATGGACAGCTCTGTCCAGTCGGACCTTCCCGGTAAACAAATGTAAAATAAAATAAATAAATAATAAATATTTTGGGGTTATGGCAGAGTTTTGCATTGGATACTAGGATTCAGTCATGGATAGAACTAGAGCTGGTTGGCTTGCTAATATGGGTAGGGGATGAGATTAGTTTTGTAAAGTTGTGGAGATTTATACTAGAGTTAGGGGAATTAGTGGTTAGGATTTGCCAATCGATGTTGACGTCACCTAGAATTATAGTTTCATAAGATATGTAATGAGTGATCCAAGAGAGAACCTGCTCAAGAATGGGGATATTGTTATGTGGAGGAATATATAAAGCAGCAATGGTAAGTTTTGAGACTGCTAATTTTACAGTTTACCGTTAAGAGTTCAGCAGAGAGAAAGTTGGGCAGTAATTTGATCAGAATAAATTATAGCTACACCTCCTTTTTATGGACCCTATCCAGGTAGAAGATATTGTATTCTGAGGGAAGAATTTCATTATTAGAGATGTGGGATTTAAGCCAAATTTCAGTGAGAATGAGTGGAATTCACTTATTTTGTTTAGAATGCAGTGAATATTTAATGAGTATATGGCTAAGCATTTGGAGGAGGAATGGGGGGAGGGGATGTTGGGGGTGACGAGAAGGTGTTAAGATAGGGGCAGTAGGGGAGGCAGATTGGAGTGAATCTGATAGGAATAAGCTTTTGGTGATTTGTAAAAGTGTAGGAATCTTAATGATGTATATGTGGTATTTTATGCATTTAGAGCCCAAACACACCATGTCCTGCCAGAACTCAGATTCACAAATACAATGATGGAGTGAACACCCACTCAAGGCATCTCAATCTCTTTTGCAACATAGATAGAACATTTTGGATAGGTAGGTGTGTATCAGGATACCTCATTTATGTAACTGTCCTTCATGCCACATACAGCAAAGTTCTCTTACTCTATTCAAATGCCATTTGGATGAAGGAATGAGCAATCGCACATTCACCCCAGGTTTAGCACTTGTGTTCTGCACGGATGGGGGCAACAAGTAAATGTTCCAACATATCTGCTATGCAAATCTGAGTTAGTTGCATGCAAAATATACGGGCTAAAATCTGTCATGGGAATGTAATGCTAGACTTCTGTCTTGCAGATCAATAACCTAATAAGTACTTATGAGAAAATGAATATTTTAACCCATTACAGCTTTTGTTTTGCTCTGGGTGAGAAAAGGAGCAAAGGGACATTAATTCTTAGATGTATGCAGCTGTAATAAGACCAACACTTGTAGTAACCATTTAATAACGAATGGATGAATCAACTCTTTCTTATCAAACCCAGTTTGCTTCCTCTTCTACATTTTGCAGTAGGCATTGCATTACATCTCCATTACTGTTACTGTGCACACAAATGAGCACTGATGCTACAGAAATTTTGCTGTAATCTTCCTAGCATACACTACACTAAGTGGAATGCATTCAGGGACCAGTTCTAGGAACTGCTCTAGTGGATATACTACTGTCCTTTGCAGTGTTACTGCTTTGTGACTACTTTGATATTTGAAGAATCTAGTATCTAGTGCTTGCATTATTGTCTTCTAGTCAAGTATTTAGGAATCCAGGCCTAGTTGATCTGGTGAGTGTACTCATGTCCCATTTAGTGTTACTGCTTATGCAGGCTGCAGCTATTGTGACCACTTCCACTGACTGCTCATAGATGTTCACAAGTATCCCAAGGTGTGATTACACCTGAGATTTTATTAGGTATCTGAAGTTAGGAGTTTTAGCCCAAGGACAGCATCTTATACCAACAAAAGCACCTCACAACTTGCCATGAAAAATTTGCTAAGAGTAAAGAAAAATTGATTATAGTCTTTTAGAACCCACAAACATATGCCTGCCTTCAGCACATATGGCAAACCAACTCCCTTTCCATTTATACATACTGCAAACCCACACAGTTCACCAAAAAGTTACTAGGAAAGCAGGCCTAAGCCCACAAGGGCCACCAAAGTTAGCTTCCACATAGGAAATACTTAAGTAATATTTGATTCTGTAGTTATAAACAGATTCAGTTCACAAGACTGTATGCCATCTGTCCAGTGAAGGATCCTTGATATCACAAGGGCCCCAAGGTCCCTTAAATCAGATGTGTATGGCTATGACCTAGTCATAGCACATGCGGTATTGACTGACCTAAGGTACTTCAACCTGAGGGACATGCAGAGACACTGCACTTGAGTATCTTGCCTTCAGCAAGAATGATGCCCAGATAGCATGACAAGAGACTTGACTAGCTGCCAAAGTAGTTGGTGTCATTCTTAAGGGATTCAGTGCATGTCTGTCTGGGATAAGGTGATTAAGTAGGTTCATAGGAAGGTACTAGGCTATCTGCCCAAGGGCATTTATAAGCCTAGCCAGAGTGTGTCGGCTTTCGATGCCCCATTGATTAATTAACTGAGCCTCTGTCAAGCAGAGCCAATGAAGTGATCCCAGGGGTGTATTTTCTGTTATCCACCCACTCGTCAAGGTTTCTCGAGTGTTAGTGAGGGGCTCTGCCTGATGTAGTTAGGAATTTTGTTCCAAAGCACGGGGAGCCTCTGTGACAGGAATCTATCCCTCCAGCATGTTCTATTTATTGTTGTGGTGAGGTTTAGCTCACTAGAGCGCGTGGCTCGCAGTGACTTGGATTTCTTTAGGTGGAGCATGTCCATCAATTCTGAGATGGACATTGCTTTGTACGTCAGGCAGAGATCACCTCTGAGTAAGCGATATGCCACTGAGTACAGCCGGAGTTTTTTCAGTCGGGCTGCATAGTTCATATGTTTGTGGCCAGTAATCCTCTTGGTGAGGTGCTTTTGTGGTTTTTCCAGCTGTTGGAAGTGTCTTGTGAGGTACATCACAAATGGGACATTGTACTCTATGATGGGTCTGATGAGTGACGAGTAGAGTGGCACTATAACCTCTTTATTTCTAGATGCAAACCCTTTAGTAATTAGATGGGCCACATAGAAGGATTTCCTAACTACTTTGGCAATATGATTGTAAGGAGAGATTACCATCTACCTGGGTCCCCAGATCTCTTATTACCTCTTCCGTATTAAGGGGGATGCTGCCTATGTGGTAATTCATGGGTGTTTTGTTTTTCCCAAACGGGATGACTATGCATTTTTTGGCATTTAGCTTGAGGCCATGACTGACACCAGGTGTCTGTCTCAGTAAGGCCTTTTTGAAGGATGTCCATGTCAGTCGGAGAGTCACTTATGGCTCCCAGTTTGCAGTCATCGGAAAACTTGGTTAGCCATAGTCCTCCTGTGTTTGCCTGTACTTCTGAGAAGTATATACCAAACAGTAGGGGTCCCAAGACCAAGCCTTGCAGGACACCACTTGTGGCTGGTTTAGAGTCGGACCTGGAACCCACTATTCTTACCATGTGAGTTCTGTCTGTAAGCCAGTTGGCAACCCATTTTGTGATATAGGGGTTTATGTTCAGGCTGGTGAGTTTTTCTATAATACCCGACTGAGGAATGGTGTTGAATGCCTTGGCGAGATCAATGTAGGCTGTGTGAACCACCTTTCCCTCATCTATGGCCTTGGTAACTGTCTCGAAGAAGTCAGTCAGGTTTAGTAGGCATGATCTGCCCTTAAAGCCGAACTGGGTCGGGTCAAGTGTTTGGAGGTTCCCAATGTCTTTCTTAATTAGTTCTATGATGATGCGCTCCATAGCCTTGCAGACCAGGCTAGTCAGGCTTATGGGTGATAGCTACCAGGGTCAGTTGTTGCCCCTCCTTTGTGGAGCGGAATAACCGTTGCTGTGCACCATTCTTTGGGTACGTAGCCTGTGGAGAGGCTGAAGTTGAACAGCGTGTTTAGGTGGGGGGTTAGTTCATGCAAGACGCAGCCTGGGACACCATCTGGCCCCACTGATGCTGTTTTTTTGGCTTTTGAAAGGGCTGTTTTCACCTGTGCTTCTGTGATTTCTGGGACACTACACTTTTCCAGTATTGTTGTGGGCCCTTTTGAAGCTGAGAGGGAGGTGAAGTTTGCACTGAATCTATCTGCCAGGATGTTGACAGTATCAGTAGGTTCAGTATATTTTGTGCTATTTTGCATTAGCTCAGAGCATATCTGTGAGTTGCCACTTAAATTCTTGACATAGCTAAAGAAGGCTTTGCGGTTATCTTTTGAATCCTTTGCTATTTTTCTTTCAAAGTTAGCCTTGGATGATTTTATGAGGGACCTTAGTTTCTTACTGATACTGATCAGGGATGTCTTTCCTTCTTGGGATTTGCTTTTTTTCTGAACTAATTTCCTCCTTTCGTTGTATAACCTGTTTATGGCAGGGGTCAACCAGACTGGTTTCCTTCTCTTAGGGGAGTTGGTCTTGATTTTGCTAGGGATGGCAAGATCCATGCATCTTTGTAGTTGCTCATAGAGTGCAATTGTAAAGGATTTTGCAACTTGGGCAGTTTTATCCTTTAGTGTGGGGGCTGTGAAGTTTGCTTTAGAAAAGTTTTTCACTGTGGTTTCCTTGGTTGTTGGTGGTGGTAGGGTGTGGACATACAGAGTGATTACTTTAAGGTCTGATCTAACCAGTGACGGGTTGACCTCTGGTGTGGAACACCTGTCGCCCATGTTGGTGATTACCAGGTCCAATATGTTGTGGCCTCTGGTAGGGGAGTTTACCAGCTGATCCAGGGCATTTGAGTTGATAAATTCCAGGAAGCGCTGAGCATGGGAGTTTGTACTCAAGTAGTTTCCCAGTTAATGGTAGGGTAATTGAAATTGCTCAATATCAGGGTGTTCGGTTGGACCTTCATGTTTTCCAGTGTCTCCAGAAAGGCAGAGTGGTGGTCCTGGGTCATGGAGGGTGATCTGTAGCAGGCCACAATTTGCATTGCAGATTTGCCCGATGTTAGTTGCGCATGGATGATCTCAGAGGTATCATGCTGCACCACTAACCTGGAGGTGTGGGTATCCTTGATGAATATGGATACAGCCCCTCCTTTTGTGTTTCGGTCAGTGTTCTGTGGCCGAAATGTGTAGGATGAGTTGTAGCCCAGTAGGGCTGGAGTGCTCTCTGGAGCCTTGAACCAGGTTTCAGTTACTGCACAGATGTCGATGTTCAACATACTTAGGAGTGCTTCGAGCGCGTGCATTTTGAGATTTAAACTCTTGGCGTTGAGTAGCATAACCCTTATTTTTTTTTACTTGTGCTGTTTATGGAGGTGGGTTTGAATTTTGAGCCTTGCTAAAAAAGGCACTATGGGGGCAGCAAGAGCCTTGGCCAGTATTCGAAAGCCAAGGGGTGACAGGTGCAAGCCATCTCTTGTGAAGCAACACGGCTTGTTGAGCATGTCATCCCAGGCTGACAGACACTGGATCTCCTTTGAATGACACCAAAAGCTTAGCCAATTGTTGAAATTGATCATTTTTTCATTATACTGAGGTATCATTCTTGGTGAGAGCAGGATGCTACTCAGGGTCAAGGTCATACCCACATGATCAGAGAGCTCTTCCATGTCTCCCCATGTAGTCCAGGCAGGTACGTCTCAGGTCATTCACATCAACATGAACAATGACAGAGTCATATTTATACTTGTTCTGGAGTGACCTGAGTGCTTGTGTTATGTGGTGGATTCTGGCTCCTGACAGGCAGCTAACAGTAACCTTCTCCTTGCCTAGCCTAGTGAGTGGGGCGTCAGTGTGTCTGACTATAGATTCACCTATTACTAGTGTGTTAGGTATGTTATTTCACCTTAAGGGCTGTGATTGTGCAGCATATTGATTTTGTGCTTTTTATATTGTTTGGTTTGTGACGGGAGGTGCAGGTTTTTTGGGTGTCTGCTTTGGAGCTCTCTGATGCTTTTGCAGGTTTTTATTTAGAGCCTCCGAGTATGATTTCATGTATTTATGTGTATTTTTTGCCAGTGCTGGTTTGGTAGGTCTATGTGAGGCTGGAGGTGTGGTGCAAGAGTTAACCTTCTCCTCATGACTGTCTGTTCCAGTCTTGGGTGGAGAGACCTTAGCCTCCAGTTTGGCTGTATGATTGCATCTCTCCATATGTTAGTGTTTTGTGGTAGGAGGAGAGGACTGTCTGTGTACATGAGGCAGTTGTAACATTGCCTCAGGATACCCAGGTTCACCAGCTGGACTGGAGAGTACACCTGAAGTTGCCTTTTGGTCATGCCTAAATAGTAGGGTGAGCTGCTTAGTCGCTTGGTTGGTGAGGGGTAGAAACAGCCTTGCCCTTCTGGGCACTCAAGTGTCGGGGTATATTAGTGCTTGCTATTAGGTCTGAGCAAGTGCTGGACTGTAGAATGCTTTTTGAGTGCTTAGGTTGAGAGTTAGACTAGTTTCAAATGAAAAACTGAAGAGGAAACTTACTGGAGACGGGAATAATTTAACCCATGATAACTGGTGCTGCCCGGCGCACAAAACCGTTTCTAAACTATTAACTTCTGGGCTGGAACCACTCCTCCAGGGACAGATGGCTGCTCAAAGTTCCCCTCTCTCACAGGTGAACAGAGAAACTTCCCTCTATCCAAGTAAGGTATGGGCAACTCAGAAATGTGTAACACAGCCCTGAATTCAGCACTAGCCTGAAAACTGGATTATACTAGCTTAGAAAGGCGGGAAACAAGAACATTTTTTTTGTGTTGTTTTTTTTGAAAAGATAAGGCAAAAACAGTAAAAAGTACACTTAAAACAGCTTTAAGCGACTACAAGCAATCCAAAAAGGCTCACACACTTTAGTGTGTAGCCTACAACAGTTAAACATTTATTTAAACAAAGAACAACTTTTTAAAAGTGCAGGCAGTCAAATAAGTACAATATGTGAAAAAAAAACAAGCTTTTAAATCACAATAAGTGCTGGAATATCAGCGTTTAGGTGGAAAACAGTTAAGTACAGCAAGAAAATACAGAAAACTGATAATCACTCCAAAGTCTCTCCTTTAAGCTAGAAGGCTTGTATCAGTTTAAGACTTTCTAGTGCTTTTCAGTAGGTTAGTTACAGGCATAGCTTTCAACCTCCTTTCTCCAAAATGAGGAACATTAGCCCTCATAATGTGTGACAAATGGGCAAAATGTGGAACACTTACTAATGTCTTACTAACAACTTCAACTAGGAAGGTCATATGATGGATAAAATATGCTGGTTTTACTTATAAAAAAGATATTTTAATGAATTAATATGATTCACATCTATTTACCCACGGTTAGCAGTTAAGAAATTCCTAACACCAAATGTGTGACAGACCCTTTCAATGTGGAACTTTGAGGAACATGCACTTTTTAAGATCCCAAATGAGGTACGCTCCTCGTAATGAGGTACACTTGAGAGCTATGGTTACAGGAAAGATGGGAAACAATCACAGATGTGGTCTTTTAAACCAGAAAGTTGACAGAAATGGACAACTTCCCGAATGATCAATGAACTACAATTCCAGGGCCAAGAACCACTCCTCTTGTGGTAGAGAGACTACCTAGTACTTAGCACTCCCACTGATAAGCTAGAAGGCTCCACTCCAAAACAAAGGCTTGGGGGGCTCAGAAGCTTACAAACAGTTCTGGATACAGTAAATCTGTACCCAGACTAGTTACAGGAAAGGTGGGGATCAAGCTCAAACACAAGCTTTAAAACCAGAAAGTTGAGAGAGATGGAAAAACTGCCCATACGGCCAATAAACTACATTTTCTGGGCCAGAACCACTCCTCTTGTGGTAGATTGGTAAGTACTAGGTAGCCTCTCTCACTGATAATCTAGAAGGCTTCCCTCCAACACAGAAAGGCTTGCGGGACTCAGAAGCTTACCAACAGTCCTGGATACAGCAAATCTGTACCTGGACTATTTACGGGAAAGGTGGGGATCAAGCGCAAACACAAGCTTTAAAACCAGAAAGTTGAGAGAGATGGAAAAACTGCCCAAACGGCCAATAAATTTCTGGGCCAGAACCACTCCTCTTGTGGTAGATAGGCTACCTAGTGCTTACCACTCTCACTGATAAGCTAGAAGGCTTCCCTCCATCACAGAAAGGCTTGCGGGGCTCAGAAGCTTACCAACAGTCCTGGATACAGCAACTCTGTACCTGTACTAGACTAGTTACAGGAAAGGTGCAGAACAAGTGCAAACGCAGGCTTTTAAGATAAAAGAGATGGAAAACTGCCTAAATGGCCAATACACTACAATTTATGGGACAAAACCCACTCTTCCCATGGTAGATAGGCTACCTAATGCTTACCACTCCCAGTCTCCCACTGATGAGCTAGAAGGCTTCCCTCCAACACAGAAAGTTTTTTTTTTTTTTTTTTTTAACAGAAAAGCAGCTAAAACAGCAGTAAATACAGTTCAAATGCAGTGCAGGCTAGCACACGTGTATCAATATTACAGCAAATACAGTTTAACTAAATGCAATTAAATTAACAAATGACTAAAAAACAAGTGCAGAAGGCATTAAATTAGAAGGCTACTAACAAGCAGTAATAAGTGCAGAGTAAGAACAACTGAACAGATAGCACACAGAACAGCAACTAAGACAGTTACAGTAAGAGCAGCTGAATATATATATATATATATAATTTTTTTTTTTTTTTTGAGGGAGGGAACACAGCAGGATTAAGAAGCTACAGGGCTTGTCCTTCTCAAATGTTATCTTTGTACACAGTAGGATTGCCTGAAATCAGAATATGATCTCACTGCACTCAGTTGAGTGAGCAAATGAGATAGGTCCAGAAGGAGTATTCAAATACAAACTTACAAGAGGGGCGGGCAGTTTCAAAGCCACCAAGATAACACCAAGACAAGAACAGGGAGGGTGGATGGGAGAAACACAGTGGAGACAACAAGAGACAGAAACAATACAGCACCACTATAAATAATAGGCAAGTGTATAAATACAGCACAGTGCAAATTAAGTTGCAAAAAGTGTACTTATTAGTTTGGAATAGATTCCAACTCTGCAGCTCACAGCAAATTTATCAGCTTTCCAGCAGTTCACAGAAATGCAGTCTGTATTGGAATTACAGCAATGAAAATACACCTCAGGCAATGACTAACAGCTAGGCTTCATTGCTTATCATGGATCGTCATGCACCTTTTTCTCCAGTATGCAGAAGACCTGATATGAACATTTGCTGCTCCCATACTGTCTTTAATTACTATCTGCCTAATGGACACTCCAGTGTATCAACCTCAAGCTGCTCAGTGCTACAAGTCTTCAAACAAGATGCCAGATCTTGATTCTCACCTGCAACTCAAACAATTTTGATATTTTAGTTCAGTGCAATGGGAAAAATTGCCTTTATACCAGGGTTTAACACCCATCATGCCTTCAGGTCCTCTGCTAACTTGGTGTGTGTGTGTGTGTGTGTGGGGGGGGGGGGGTATTAGATCTACAGAACAAAAATCACTGAAATACAGCTATTGCTTCATTGCTAAATATTCCCACCAACATCCTCCACAAATCATGTTAGTAACTTTATCAGAAGATAAGAATATCATACCAAACACCTTCGTGCTAGAGGACTTTGATTATTCATATTGACTGTATACCAATCAGATCTGAAAGCAGGAAGAAATGTCCCCTTGCTCCTTCTCACCCAGAGAGAAACTAAAATGGATATGCTCAGCGCATACAAGAATTTGTTATACAAATGTACTAAAGCAAATTGTAAAAATTACCATATCGCTTTCTAATCCCAATGATCAAGTCAATATAGCAAACAAATTTAATGCTAACTGTACCCCACCTGCCACATTATTGCACCCACTGTCTCTGAAAATTTAGAAGCAGGCAGACTGGCAAATAAATTCATGTTTTCAAAATTAGCCAAAAAACACTAAATATGTAAGCATGGTAGTTTAAGAGTCAAGATATAAAAGCACCACACTGCCAAATTTCTCAGAGAACTTCCCATCCTTATAAAAAAGGAATAAAATTAACCATAGGAAAATTTTAGCATAGCAGGATCTACCTTAGGATTAATTTTCAGTTATTTGTAAGACTGAAGAACTTCATACAATTTGTCAGGATATCTGGATGAAGGAGCTTGAGTGTCAGGCATGCTGCCAGCTGTTAAGAAAATGTTCTCTAGAGCCACTGAAATTGGAGCAACAGTTGCTGGCTGGGTAATTCCAGTTTAACAGGTCATAAAATTTCCTCTGACAGAAATGAATTTCAGTCTGCACATACTGAAAAAATGTTGATATTCTGTTAAGTCTCAGTAAAAGAAAAGGATTCTGAGGAGATGCCTTCTTAAGAGTTAAAATGTTCTTGGGCAGATAAGTTATTATAATCGTCATATTCTCCCTCCTGTCCCTCTCCCATCTGACAAGGATTCAGATGGAGAATTGGAGGGGAAATCTTTTTTCATTTTCTGTCAGAAAAGAATACCTTAACTTGTTAAACACAAGCAGTTTGTCTCCATAAATCTTCGCAACATTCCTAGATTTGTTTCCTTTTCCTAGTAGAATCCCAGAAGTCAGACCAGCTGAAGCAAGAGGCATTAGAATGGAGGCCAGGCAAAAATGCATCTATGTACTACAGCTGGAGCCACTCCATCTGACAAGCCTGATAGGAGTGGTTCTTTCTTGTCAAATAAGGATGACCAACAGCCAGAGAGGACGTGACTGAGACAAACCATTGTTTCTAGTCTGGGTTCTATTGTACAGGGACCAGGTAGACAGGCTAGGCGGTTCAAGAGACTGGTTTTGTCCACTGATGTCACTCCTATATGGTTGAGGTACCAGTGTCCTGCACTACTCCAGTCTCCTTACTCAACCTTTTCAGAAAAACAGTAAGTGGAATGTATTATTCCCAAAAAGCTACTTATCTGCATAGCTTGAAAGAAAGGTAAGTGACCATCAGTTCCACGATTCCTGTAGTGCAAACACTTTGGCAAGAAAACAAACTTTTGGCACCATAACCCCTCCTTTATATGGCTTTCCTCAAGTATATCTGTGGTTAGAGTGCATGGAAGGTGCCATAAAGCACTGAGTACAAACCAGTGGTCATATCCTAGGCAGGGTACAACTCATTTAGCTTGGGCTACTACAACAGTGATCATTATGTTGAACACGGTGTCATAGTAGAACTTGCTAGTGCAGACACAGGCAATTTAACTGGTTTAGAGAAAAACAGCTTCAGCTTTCTGAAGCATGGGCCCTGCTGCCTAAGCCTTCTAAGCTTTGTTGAAAGGGATGTTATGTCTGTCAGTGCATACTGCTTGCAATATGACCAGTGCTTCTGACACCACCCATGATGGTTTTAGTGAATATCTAGATAAACTTAACGTAAATACATTCACCGTCTGCTTGATTGCAAATTGCTATCCAACAGATCCCACATTACAAAATTAGCTAGTACTCTGTCTAAACAAAACTGTAATTACTGTTCTATGTTAGACCCTGTCTTCAGCTTTTTACTTTAGACATCCAAGCCAATACCTCAAAAATGTAGTTAACCTAGTTTGATGACTACGGATGTTCCAGCCCTTGCTGGAGCTGTTTAGTATGCACATTCCTGTATGCAAAAAAACAGTCTCACTGAATGAAAAAAACTGCAGCATAGAAACATTTGACAAAAAAGTTGTTACTACCTCACACCTAGTATCCAAAGAGGAATACCAATATAAAAAAAAATCAGTGTACTTATGCAGACAACGCTACATAGCGTTTTCACCATAGTCCTGAATCTAGCCCACTGAATTTCCAAGAAAATCTGATCGAAGGAAGTGATAGTACTGTACTCTTCCCTTATCAGACCCATATCATTGAATACAGTGACCCTCTGGAATGTGCAAGTCCAGGCATATTGTTCAACTGAAAGATTCAAATGATTTCTGACCAAGGAAATAAAATGCCTTAAGTCCTTAAGCTACCCTGACAGACCAGCAAATTTCTCCATATATTTGGAGACCATTCATCTGCAGAGACAACTTGTGTCTTGCTTTTTAATTAAAAACCCAATCCTATTTAACCTCATACTTCAGAAAACCAGTGGTTCTACAAACAGCCACACTAGGGACGTAAATATATAGCAACAAACAAACAAGACTTGGCAGAATGCTCCTAAATCAACTTAATACAAGCATATTTAATAAAGTGGGCAGCCACAGTGGTGCAGCGGTTAGGCTCTTGGCTGGGGTGCCTTATGTGTGGAGCCTGCATGCCCTCCCTGTGGTCGCGTGGGTTTCCTCCAGGTGCTCCGGTTTCCTCCCACATCCCAAAGACATGCTCTAGGTGGATTGAACACTCTAAATTGGCCTTAGGCACGAATGTGTACCTTCTGTGGAAGGTTGGGTGCCGGGCTGGCAACCCGACACTGTAAAACTCCACTGCCAATCATGAGTGGACAGGTGATCCGCTGTGGCGACTCCTAACTGGGAAAAGCCAAAAGAAGATCAGTAATGGCCAAACTACTACCTTATCTACCTTTTAACGCTAGTCTTTATGACTGAATGGGTAGTCAAATTTGACCCAGGATTATCATAATCTGGAAGGTTGGCACTATTACAACTCAAAGAATAACACAAATGTTTGTCTGTCTACTTAAAGATGTATATGGCTAGGCATCGTATAGTCACCAGGATTGCTAGTTTAGTCTTGTTCTTATGCTCCTTCATTCTCATGTTAATTTGGTAACAAGTTCACAATAAAAGAATAAATATTTAAAACTGATTTTCTAGATGCAGAGTTTAGGAAATGTTAGGTACAGTAATGACTTCTCATTATTGTAAACCATTTTTCTGGACTTCCATTTTTAAAAACTTTCAGCCATTATCCTCCCCATATTTTATTTGAATTTGTTAACCAGGATAGATCTCTTATCACAACTGCCCGGTTTTAGTCTTATAGGTATATACTAGGTGAACTATCACCATGGCCTTTATAAGCCTAGCCAAGAAACCTAAACCAATTATGTTTCCATGTAGTTTGGTTGTCTATTTGGAAGGGTATGTTAGTTAGGAGGAAGACAAGGGTTTTGTGGAGGTGTATGTTAGGAAATATTTTATTTACCTGACTCAGGGAATATTTCACTTCCTGTTGGCTCTGTGCAAAGATAAGAGCCATACCATGGATGAATATACAAATTCTCATCCAATGGTCAAGGTTAAACTTGACTAGGGTCAGGGATGAACTCTGCTTCACATGGATGGGAATCCTATTCCATATCACTGGGATCTTTTCAGACATGCATCTGTTTTGTGCAGCATGTTCTATTTATGTTACAGTTTAAATCCTTAGATAGTGTTTCTGGTGCTATTTGCTTTGCAGATGTGCAAAAGATCCAGAGCTGAATGTGTGGAGACAGTAGAGATATGGCCTTAAGGCAATTTGTAGGACAGTGTTCTAATACTCTGGATTCTTCTGGTGAGGAATGTCTGTGGGCATTCCAACTGTTGCAAATGCCTGGTGAGATACATGGCAAAGGGGGGTATTGTATTAAATGATAGGTCTGATAAGGGCAAAGTAAAGTGGTACTATTACTTCCTTGGACCTGGATGCTATACTCTTACTTAGAAGTTGGATGACAGAATAATTTTCTTCTTACCATCTTTGCTTCATGTTGGTCATAGTCAAGATTACTGTCTACAGATCCCTAACTGTTGAGTCAACTCAGATGTATTTTTATGGAGTAATTAGCTGGGGTTGATGTTTACACAAAGAGCACTATAGTGCACTTAGCAATGTGTTTTTATCCTTGGCTTTGGCACCAGTCCTTTTCTGTGTTAGACCCTCTTGCAAGATGTCAGTGTCATTGGGGAATCTAGGATAGTTCCTAATTTAGTCAATTGTAACCTTGGTGGGCCAGAGGCCCTTACCATTTTCTTTGACTTTCCAAGTAGATGCCAAACAGGATTCTTAAGTTTTCTGCTGATGACCAATTTAGTGGTGTTAGTGGCCACACCAATCCTGACCTTTTGGGACCTGTCTGAGCCAGACAGCAGTCCAGTGAGTTATGTAGGGATTAATTTGATGAGTTTATCAATACCCGAGTGAGGTATTATATTCAACACCTAGGCCAAGACAAGTTAGGTGGTATGCAGTTTTCCCTTCATCCATCATTGCCTTAGTGACCCTTAAAGTTTACCAGGTTAAGTAGGCAAGTACTGCCTTTGATGAAAAACTGGGATGGTACCAGTGTCTGTATGTTTCCCAATGTCTTTGTTGATCATTTCCGTGATAACTCATTCCATGGCTTTGCATTTTAGACTTGTCAGACAATGGTCTGTAGTTCCTGTGGTCAGTTGATGGACCACCTTTGTGAAGAGGGATGACTGTTGCAGGTATTTCTCTTGGTACATAACCTGTTTTGAAGCTGTAGTTGAAGAGTGTTTGAAATGGTCCTGACAGGTCATGTTCTGAACTATTTAGGAAGCAGCCTAGAATATTGTCTGTGTCCACTGAGGAAGTGTTTGTCCTTGACAAGCCCAACCAGGATCTGCTTACTGCTGATAGCATGGGGGATATGCTAGAAGGGATTTCACAGGGGGTAGCAGGGGTTGAGTGGTGGGTGAAGTTAGAGTTAAATTTGTCAGCTAGCAGATTCACTATATCACCCTGCTGGGTGAAGGTGGTGTCATTTACCTCCAGTTCATTTCTGTGTGCTACCTAAGGTTTGAGACATAGCTGAAGGTCTTGTGGTTGTCCTTAGCCAAATAGGCTATAATGACCTCAAATGCCCTTATTAGACTTGTTTCTTATTTACTTTAATCAGTGAGCTCTTGTCTTGGAGAGTTGGTCTTTATGTTGGCCATGACACTTTTTCCTTTTGTTATATACCCTATTAAGGTTAGGATTCTACCAGTATGCTTTGTTTTGGTGTTTGTGAGCATACTACTGGTTTGCACAGCAGCCTTTTAGGCAGTCATTTATGTTTGTATAGGGCTTCTGTGAACAATACGACAGTGAAAAAAGAGAGTCAGTATCACAAAAGCATACGAGACGGCGTTCCTCGAGAAGTACCAAAATATCCAAAAGTAGTGTAAACTGAACAGTACTCTCAAATAACGATCCACATTTGAACAGACAGTGGTTTTATTTGAAAGCAAATCGCATTAAAGGCAAATCACGTAGGCAAATCACGTAAAACACTCCAAGCGTTTTTCGTTCGGAACAATGTCCGAACTTCTTCAGACAAACACTGGCACTACTAAGAAGCTTGGTTTAAATAGTACGTTAATTATCACACCATTTGTAAATAAATCAATTAAGACCACTTAATGCCTAAATCAGAACAATGAAGTTAATCAAAAAATAAATAAATAAATCTAACTACTTGAACCAACCCAACCCACTTCAACGAAGCAACTATCATTGCATTAAGGTGGAAAATTAAACAAATAAATGAGTTAAAAATGCCCGTTGTATTTGTAAATAATATATGACAACATAGACTGCCTTTGAATCAAAATCATGACAAACTATGAAGAACAGATTGATAGAGACTCTAACCTACATATATTATAAATATAATTGTCACTACATATAGTTCTCATAAATGAATGAATAAAACGCTGAATACTTGTTCAGCTACACAAAAATGAAGAATCCTTCATCTTGTCAATCAATTAAAACACACTATATCTCCTTGGCAAAAGTAAAATTTCCATCTAATAACATCATTCTCACAGAAAAAATGGTGGATCCACTTACATCTATCTGACAATGTGTCAATAAAAATACATATAAAGATATGTATCAACAACTATACTACGTTATTATCAAAATGTTGTTTAAACTTAAAATAAAAGTGACCTTTAATAGACTTAACAGTCTGACTTATATTTTAATATCTACATACATTTATATTATTAAAAATTCATATTTCCTACTTATATATGAATAAAATAAATAGTTAATATTTGGTGTTTAAATTCATATTTCCTACTTATATATGAATAAAATAAATAGTTAATATTTGGTGTTTAATATTTTTAATTTTAGCTTACATAATGTGTGTTAAATTATGTTAACCACTAAAAACCTGTGAACAATGTTATATAGGTTGCTATGATCTCAGGGTTCAGGGGAAGATTTGAATTTTGACAAACTGTTACTCAATAGGATGAAGTCTGCTTTATAGTAGTTTGTTACAGGTTTAGTTGAGTTTACAGAGTTTATTTTTATTTTGAAGGAGACAGCTTTGTGATCTCATTTCACCAGTGAGGATGCAACACAGGGAGAGGTGCAATGCTTTCCCACATTTCTGACTACTAGGTCCAGTATTTTTGAACCTCTAGTTGCAGCGCACACCATCTGGTGCAGAGTATTTGTGTTCAAGTCCAGGAAATGTTGTGCCTGTAAATTTCAGGCAGTGCGTGTTTCCCACTCTATAAAGGGATAATGAAAGTCCCCTCTGAATAGGGTATAAAGTTGGATGCTGAGTGTCTAATTATGATATTCTGGGGGCATAGATTATGATATTCTCGGGGCATAGATGGTGACCTACAGCTCACAAAGAAATGGTACAGCACTATCTATGGTGACTTGCATGTGAATAACTCGAGGGCACTATCCTGCTTAACCAAGCTAGATGTATATATTTTTTACTGATGTATACAGACATGTCTGTGTTGCTGTTGCTCTAAATGTGTGGATGGCACTGTGCCCTTGCACTGATGAAGTGCTTTCTGTGGCTTTAAACCAAGTCTCAGTGATGGCGCAAAAGTCTATATTCTCCAGAGTGAGGAGAGATTGAAGGGTGTGGAGTTTCCTGTTGAGGCTCCTAGCATTGAGCAGTTATACCTTAATGTTACTTTTTTTTTTTTTTTTGCTGTGTAGGAAGGCTCATCATTTTGGCATAGCCTAAAAAGCCTCTAATGGTGGTGATTAAGGTTTTAGGCCATATCCAAAAGCCCAAGGGGTACAGGTGCAGACAATCCTTGGCAAAGCAGTGTGGTCTGTTAACCATGTCCTCCCATTCTGACAGACATTTAATCCCCCTGGAGTGACACCAGAAAATAAGCCAATTGTTAAAATTAAACTCAATGCAAGGTACATACCCGTCTGTGACATATTGCTAGAGATCCATAATTGCTCTTCATATAATGCAGTGAGGTATGCCTCAGGTCATTTATACCCTCTTGAACTTGACAGAATCATATTGGTGCCTGTGGTGCACTGACTTGAGTGCACATATGATATTGCAGATCCTGGCAACCAAATGAGCAACCATTTTCTTGCCTAGCTTGGTGAGTGGGGAATGTGTGTGTCAAGCAATGGAAATAGCTATGACAAGGCTTCTACGTAGAGAGTTTGCTTGCCTTATGGGCTTCGATTTTGGGAGTCCATTGGGTGTACTCATATGGGCGTTTGGTGTTCCTTTTGGTGTGTGCTTTAGACAATAATAAGAATAGATGTTGGTGTTTTTAGCCTTGGGTCTTTGAGCTTGGGAAGGTTTCTTTAAGAGCCTCAGCACAGGATGGTCTGTGTTCATGATGGACAGAAGCTCCTAGGCAAAAAAAGGCACTTATCGTGGTGGTCTTTATGGGGAATCTGTCTCCTGCACTGGCATTTACCCTTCCTCGAGGACATTAACCCCAAACAGCACCAAAAAAATAAAAATCAAGAAAAAACTCCAAATCTGCAATGGTGAGAACCTCAGCAAACACGAGTAATGACAGAATTCAAAAATGCAGTAAAAATAGCAGAAAACAGACATAGGCAAACAGACCGAATGCTGTTTCTAACCAGACTGGTGGCAAAGAAGTTCCGAGGATGGTACGCCTGAATGTACCTTTTAAGCCCTACACTACTCGTGGAGCATTTAGGTGACCTTCAACAAATCTTTAAAGCAACAGTAGGCTTTGGTAGACTGGCCAGATGTCAGGCATTCATGGCAGGGAATCATATACATGATGAATACTGCAGCAGTGAAGGCACAGACATCTACTGTTATGGAAAGATTTTACATAGCTGTACTTTCTCCTGTATACAGCACTTATCAGACCTGTTAAGACTACACTGCTCCCTTAATGGTGTACCTCAATCTCGAAAATCCCCAGAGGTTCCGAACCAAAAAATATCTGGTTACCAGGATAGGTTGGAAGCCCTGCCCCTGTATTTAGTCTTATAGATTTTCAAGAGGGGATCTATGCCTTTCTCAACTTCACATTAGAGATCCATTGGTCCCAGACTGCTTATATCTCAAGAATTTGAACAATGTAGTTAACACTAAAATCAGAGACCTAAACCTTTGTCAGCAGATAAAAATGCAAGAGATTCATTACCCAGCTCTCCTTTCTGGAAATGATTCAATATCTTCCTTCCAAAGTAAACCTGGATAACTGGATGGCTGCTCTCAATTTTACCTTGGGACTAACCAACTGATTCACCCATTCAAAAAAAAGTCAAAGGCTGAGGGTAAATATTAGCTAGGTGTAAACAAGCAGACTAGAATAGCCCTGAAACTCCTATGAATCCTACAGAACTTTATTATATGGTACCCATTTGCCATGTAAGGGATTGGCCATCATCTAGTTGTACTGTTTGAATACATTACGAGGCATATATGTCACAGATGCGTAGTCTTTATCCAAGCTGGATGTATCAATTCATATGAAACAGTTGCAAATAGAACAAATGCAGAATGTACCTCAAAACCACCATTCCATGCCATTATTTTTTCAGGTCACTTTCTTCACATATTTTGACTGTCACTAGAAAAGTTTGGAATAATTAAATCACTGGTAATCCTGTATCATGAGTCAGAACATTGCAAATAATTTTTGTCATAGCCATATCCCTCCCCTCCTAATTTTTCATTTCTGCTCTTGGTCTTTGCAACCGACTTTATTAAATGTGTAGAGTACGCACACAATGCCAATGATTCTGCATGGAGCAGATGTTCTGTTTTATTGCTTATCACTTTCTATTTCTGGTACTGAACGAAAAACATTATTCGAACACTGAGTTGCTCCTGCATGTGATCCAGCTATACATTAATTTATTTCAAGTCATGTCTATCAGATGCAGCATGTGATGGCTGAATGTGTGGCTCATTTTATGCTGGCCTTTGACAGTTATCAGCCATGTCAGTTTCTGTATTCTTACATCCCTGAGCAGCAGTTTCCTGCAGAATTCTCAGTCTCCATGGCAGTGGACTTAAATTTAATGGTACATTATCACAGTACAATGTCCACAGAAGCATACTATGTGCTGTGGTGCCCATGACTGCTTGTACTTTCCAGAACCACATATATCACTATATCACTGCCTTTAACCAAGGGAGAATTTGCAGCGTTAGGAACACTGAACCAACTAATCCAATATAGGACTACATACAAAGTGCAGAATTAAACATATATACACGTGTGTGTGTATATATATATATATATATATATATATATAAAATTACACACACACAGACACATATATTCATAAATCCTAGGACTGTCATGTGATAACGATCACTCAAGTAAAAATATTCTCACAAATATAAAAAGACAGCACCATTTTAACAATTGCTCTGCCTAATAAGAGCCTAATAAGAGCATGATATGGCTATCTTTTCTGGTGTGATTTTTTTTCAGTTAAGCCCCATTCTTAAAGTGATCTCTATATCAACCGTGTGACTTCATGTTACCTTTCCTATACCCACAGTCTTTTAACTCTGATTTAGAGCAACATTGCCCTGTTTATATCTGTATATACATTATGCTTTCTTCAATGACTTACTTCAAAATGTTAATTGCAGCTCCTACTCAAACATGATGATCTTTTTCTTGTTTCAGCATGGGCACAGGGGCTGTTTCGCTTATAACACATTGAAATATCTTAGCTGCAGACTGTTGACTGTGGAACTAAATGATCAGAAAGGCCAAGGTTCAACTGAAACTGGTGTCAGAAGCCAAATAAAGTTCTGTTGTACAAGTTGTACCTACCCATCTTTGTGGGTTGTGTCCTTCCCAGGACAAAACCAGCCAGCTTCTGAAAGCTCTGGTTCCCTCCTATACCTTCTCCCTGACTGCTGACTGGACAGCCCTGTGGAGGGAAAATTGTTCCAGTAAAGATTTCTTCAAGACCTTCTTGCCCAAAAGTAAAGGGCTGTATTCTTTCTGAACCTCCATAACTATACATATAACATCATATCAACAATTAACTATATACAGCAGTAGGGTGATGGTGGATTGGTACAGCTATAGCAGCAGTGAATAATTTAAACATCTGCTGTTATGGGTAAGTGTAACATTCACTGCTGTACTATATTCTTCATTCCTGGTGCTACAGTAGCCTTTAGGCTATATGGGCTGACTACTCAAGCCTTTTCTACCTGGGATAAGGAAGGAAATGGATCCATGAATCCCAGGAGAAAGCCCTTGCAAAGCCAGATCTGGATCTAGAAGGAATCTAGTTTGTAATGCCTTGTAATAATATGTACAGAGAACCATGTAGTTCTCTTTAGAATATTTCTAGAGTCCACCCGTTTCCAATATACCATTGAAGATAAAGCTCTAGAATGAGCCATTATACTGCCTGGAACTGTTCTACCATGGTGGGTGTAATAAAAAGCAATGGCTGAGGACATCGGTCTAGAAAGTACAGTTTTGTACCTACCATAAATGTAGATGTTCGAAGATCCACATTGCTGCAGTCCTTACACTTGGGTAGTCCGCTGTCCTCGGTCGGCCCGAATATCAAAGTATTAGGCTGACGTCGGTCAAGGCGCTTAAGACTGACATCAGGACGTCAGGGTATAAATGCGCATGACCGACGTCATATCCTCAGTCTTTTCTTGCCCCAGATGTCAGAAGACCCTAAACAGAAAGGTCAAAAAACCAAAATACAACAAAAAACAACCAACCACCCCTGTACTAAGCATATGTACAATATATACAATATTTACAATATGTACAACCCAAACCACACAACCGCCTCTAACTACAGAGGGGAAGGAGGGAGGGTAAATTGGACTGCAGCAATGTGGATCTTCGAACATCTACATTTATGGTAGGTACAAAACTGTACTATGTTCTTCATCTCACATTGCTGCAGTCCTTACACTTGGGTAGAATCCCAAAGCAGAGATAAGGGAGGATGGCAAAACTATAAAGCAGTAGGAGCTGCCAAAATGCCCTGTAAAATTGCAGTGGCAAAACCAGCCCTTGATTTAGAGTAAAGTGGAAGGTGATAATGCTTAGAGAAAGTATGCACTGAACTCCAAGTAGCTGCCTCCAAAATATCTTTAGTTGCCACCCCCCTTAAAAAGCTGTAGAAGTGGCAGTAGCCCTAGTGGAATGAGGCCTAATCCCAGCTGGAACCTCCTTGCCATGATGGGAATAACAGAAAGCAATACAAAACCCAATCCACTTAGAAATAGTTTGTTTTGACACAGGCTTGCCCTGAGAACCCAAAGCAAAAGAAACAAACAACTGCTGAGACTGCCTGAACCCTTTAGTTCTGTTCAAATAATATCTCAACTGCCTGTGTATATCCAAAGTGTGCAAAAGCTTTTCCCCTTTATTTTGGGGGTTTGCATAAAAAGTAGGCAAATGAATAGTTTGGTTTAAAGCCACACTCGAAACCACTTTAGGCATAAAGGAAGGATTAGTGCAAAGATACCCTATCCTTATGGAAAATTAAGAAAGGCTCAACTGCCATAAGGGCCTGTAATTCAGAAACCCTTCTCGCAGAGGTAATGGCCAACAAAAAAGCAGTCTTCCATGATAAATATTTCAACTCAGCAGTAGCTGCAGGCTCAAAAGGTTGTAGAGTGAGTTTCTCCAACACAAAATTGAGATCCCAAGCAGGAGTCGGAGCTCTCCGTGGGGGTCTTATATTCTTTGCCCCTCTAAGGAATTGCTTAAACAAGGGATGAGAAAACAATGGTGGTTCACAGTCATAGTGAGCAGAAATTGCTGCAGCATGAATCTTAATAGAAGAGAAGGACAAACCTTTGTCCAGTAACTCAGTAAGATATTGAAGAGCCACACTTAAATTAGGCTTAGAAACATCAAATTCCTTTGCTGCACTCCAAAATAAAAATCTCTTCCATTTATCTGCGTACACTTTCCTTGTACTAGGCCTTCTGGCCTCCAAAATAACATTCAAAACTTGCTGTGGCAGCTGAGACCCTCCAGGGTTTAAAACAGAATATGCCAGGCTGTCAGGTGAAGAGAGTGAAGTTTGACATTGAGTAAATGACTGTTCTCCTGAGACAGCAGGTGTGGAATCGAAGGCAAAGGCCATGGAGGCTCCCGTACCAGACTTCTAGTAATGGGTACCAGTGCTGTCGAGGCCAATCTGGAGCTATTAAAATCATCTTTGGCTTGTCCTGTCTGACCTTCAGGAGTACCTTTGGGAGGAGAGGCAGAGGTGGAAAGGCATACACATGAAGATTGTTCCAGCTGAATGAAAGAGCATCCACTTTCCAAGCTGTGGGATGAAACCTTTTTGTGCAAAACTTTGGCAGCTGGTAGTTTAGTGGAGAAGCGAACAGATCTATGTCTGGAGTTCCCCAGGACACTGTCAATTTCTGAAATACACGAGGATCCAATTTCCACTCGTGGGGATCCATAATTTGCCTGCTCAACACATCTGCTAAGGAGTTCTGTGCTCCCGGCAGAAACCTTGCCTGAAGATTTAGTTGTAAACTGAGAGCAGTCTCCCACAAAATCATTGCTTGTCTGCATAGAGGATAAGAATGTGTCCCCCCTTGCTTGTTGATGTACCACATGACAGTTGTGTTGTCTGTTAGAATCAACACCTGCCCTGGAAGAAGTAAATCCTTGAAAGCTATTAATGCAAATTGGACTGCTAACATCTCCTTCAAGTTGATATGTAGATGTTGAAGTCTGGCAGGCCACGTGTCTTGTATCCACTTTCCATTTAGATGAGCTCCCCAAGCTTTGTCTGAGGCATCTGTCTTTAGAATCTGACTCGCCTCTGGCCGGGTCACAGAGAGTCCCTTGTTTAGGTGACATTCCTGAGCCCACCACAAAAATTCCTTTTGAATGCAAGGTATTATTTGAATGACAGTGTCCAAATCTTGGCAGTGCTGTGTCCATACATTTTTGAGATACCATTGCAGCTTCCTCATATGCAGTTTGGCATTGGGAAGCACCAGAATACAAGATGCCATGAACCCCAAGGCTTGAAGGACTGTCCTTGCAGTCAGCCTGGACTGATGAGACAATTGATGGAAGTAAAGAGAAAGATTCTTTTGTTTGTCCGGGGTCAAAAAAGCTATCTGGGATGCTGTATTCAGTCTCACACCCAGAAAGCACATGTCCTGAGAGGGTACTAGACTGGACTTTATTTCGTTCACAGAATACCCCAGGCATCTTAGCACTGCTATCACATATTGCAAATGATGAAGAAGTTTGTCCTTTCCTTGGGCCAGAATCAGGCAATCGTCCAAATAAGGATAGATCTGAATTCCTCTTAGCCTGAAGAAAGCTATCACTGGAGCCAGAACCTTCGTGAACACTCTGGGCGCAGTAGATAAGCCAAAGGGCAATGCAGAGAACTGATAATGTGAAGTCCCAGCTCGAAAACGCAGATACTTCCTGCAACTTAGCCTGATAGGAACATGAAGGTAAGCCTCCTTGAGATCCAAAGTCACCATCCAGTGATCCTTGCCCAGCAGAGGTAAAAGCTGTTGTAACGTCAACATTTTGAACTTGGGAATGTCCAGATAAGTGTTGAGGATAGATAAATCCAAAATTGGTCTCCACGTGTTCCCCTTCTTTGGCACAAGGAACAGGCGAGAATAAAATCCTAGGCCCACTTCTGGTAGAGGGACCGGTTGTATGGCCCCTATTTGGAGCAGCAGAGAAATTTGCTTGTGAGCCTCTAGTCTTTGCTGAGGAGGAACGTCCGGCATGCCTTTGAAAGGAGGCAAGGTATGGAAATAAAACCTGTAACCTTGGTGTATGATATCCAATACCCATCTGTCCTGGGTAATCAAACTCCAATTTTCTCTGAAGAGTGCCAACCTTCCTCCCAAAGGTGCTGCCAGACAAGAAGGATCTGGCAGCTGAAAAGGTAGGTCATTGGGCCTGTTTACGAAAGGACTGGCCCCTGCCCTCACCTGAAGATTGTGCAGGAGAACTCCCTGTTCTAGGCCTGAAGGAGCTCTGAGCTCTGCCCCTACCACGTCTAGATCTACCCCTAGACTGTGACTCATAAGAAGGGTATGTCCACCCCTTAGCAGGCCAATTCCTACTAAACTTCGGAGGCTGGACTTGCAGAAAATCTTTAACAGTCTGCATAGACTTAGCCTTGTCTTCCATTTTCTTCAAGACTGACTCAACAGGTGAACCAAACAACACATCAGACTGTAAAGGAGCATCCAAAATCCTTGTCTTAACATGTTCAGAAAAATTCTGATCCCTCAACCAGGCGTGCCTGCGAAGAACTGACCCAGTGGCAGCCACCCTAGACGAGGCCTGTACAGCATCAAAACCACATTGTAAAGAATGCTTACCCACCTGTTCAGAGACATGTACTAAATCTTGTAATTCCTTACACTCAATGCCTTCCGCCAGAGCATCTACCTTAGACTTCAGTTGAGAAAGTAGATAGTTCTGATATTTCAACATGTGAAACTGGCAATTCAAAGCCCTCATAGCCAAGGTGGAAGAAGTATAGACTTTCTTTCCCCATCTATCCAAAGCTCTGGCCTCTTTATCTGGAGGAACCGGATTTTTTACAACAGAGGCCTTGACACCCTTAGGTCCCTGACTAACAGTTTCTGGGTCTGCCCTAGGACTCTTATAAAGATATTTATGAGCCTCAGGCACCCTATAATACCTATCCGGTTTAACAGGAGCAGGAGGCAAAGAATCAGGATTAAGTGACGCCTCCGCAAACACATCTTCCACAACATCCAGAACAGGAGGTATAGCCAAAGGCCTATGCTGGGGTAAAAGCAAAACATCCCCAAACCTTTTTCTGGAATCAGAGAAGTCCTGACCTTCCCACTTAAAATGTTCCCTCATGGAATGAAGAGTCTCTGAAAAGAAAAATCCTCTGGAGGAGAAGCAGAAGGGGTTGAATCATCTGCATCAGAATCAGAATAAGGAGAATACTCCTGCAAGTCTTCAGCCGAAGACTCTGAAACATCTGAAGGCTGCTCAAAACTCCCCAACTCTGGTTCCACCCTAGGCCTCTTATCTGGAGGGGGCAAAAAACCTCTAATCAAAGTAATTAAATCTTCTGCCATTTTAAGCATGTGCTTCTTGGGCACAGAACCAGAAGAACTAGGAGTAACACCAACAGAAGCTAAACCTGGCCTGCCTCTGGGAGAAGCCTTAGAAACAGAAGGAGAGGGCCTAACCACCTTAGGAAGGGAGGGGAGAACAGTAACCTGAGAAGCCCCTTCAGCCTGACCTGCCTCCTGGGAGGCCACATCCTGCAATAAGAAAGTCTCCCCCTGAGACTCCAGAGAAGCCTCCGGCGGAACCACCGGTTCCACTGACGCCTCTAAAGAACCGGCGTCCGGTACGGACGACTCTTCTTGTCTGGGTTTAGCTGCCTTGTCTTTGCGCTTCTTGAGAAGCGGCGTCGGAGCGTCCGGCGGCATCTTATAATTGCACCGCTTCCCAAAGACTAACCTGGCACAATCTAGCCTTCGCTTAATAGTGCGCTTATTGAACCTAGCACAAAAGCGACACCCTACAACGTCGTGCTCAGGCCCCAAACAAGGAATACACAAAGTATGATAATCTCTATGCGGTATCTGCTTCCCACAAGAAATACAGTTATTCACTTTTTCTGACATCCGGTAAACCACTGAGGCAAGAAAAAACTTAAATATTCCCCAACGGGGTACTTAGCCAACTTTGACTCGGTCTGAAACTCCGAATTCGAAAAATTTCAGAACGCCAAACGGCACTTGCAACTCTGCTTCTGCATCGGACCATGCGGCAAAAAAGACTGAGGATATGACGTCGGTCATGCGCATTTATACCCTGACGTCCTGATGTCAGTCTTAAGCGCCTTGACCGACGTCAGCCTAATACTTTGATATTCGGGCCGACCGAGGACAGCGGACTACCCAAGTGTAAGGACTGCAGCAATGTGAGATGAAGAACATCTAGAGTGTTTTAACATAGGTTCTTTTTGTCCCAACATAAATAGATGATTTGCTTTTCTAAGAGACTTTGTTCTGACAAGATAGTACCAGAGTTGTCCACGCACAGCCAGAGTATGTAGAATCTTCTCTCTCTGGTTTTAAGGCTCTGGACAGAACACACATATTGATGGCTTGATTCAATGTAAACTCTTAAAACTACTCTAAGAATAAAACCCTCATTCATGTCTAATGTGACCACATCTCTATGAAAACAAAATAGGGCCAACCCACAATGAAAAACTGTGACTCATACTCTTTGTAGATGTCAGAGCAATAAGAATAGGTCTTCCATGTACTGAACCTCAAAGTCTGCTTAATGAGTGGAGACATTGTTAAAATTTCCAGCACAAAGTTAATGCAAAGAAAAAGCAACCTGTTTACGAGAAGGTCTCAGGTATAAAACTCCCTTCATACACTATTTAACTAGAAACAAAGTAGAGGACCTATGGGCAGTCATGCCAAAATGGCCACAAGGTCTTACCTTGCCAGAATAGGAAAGGGCATAGGATAGTAACTTTCAAATAGTTAAGCATCCCTGATAGGATCCTGGGTATTGGCTAGGCATCAACTGGAAACCCTATTCCACTTGCCAATAAAAAATTTCCTAGAAGCAGGCTTTCATCTCCTTTAATACTTGCTACATATCCTCAAAGAGGCATCTAAAAGGAATCCAAACTGAATCATCCAGGCAGTTAGCTGATGTTTGAGATTAGGGAGCATAAAACTCCCAGTCATGTGAGTAGATCCAGTTTATAATGAAGCTTGTGGCAATTTCCCTTTACCAGTTCTATAATGGAGAACCAACCTTGCCTGGGCCAAGAAAGGGGTCTCCAAAGTGATCTTTGTGGAGGCTCAATCTTCACAATTTCCCTGGATATCAGTGGAAAAGATAACTGAACATTCCCTGTCACAGGAAAGAAAATAAATCTTCTCCAGACTTGTTTGCAAGGAAAATTGAACATTTGTGAGAGCCTGTCCTGGTCATGCTCATATTGTCTACAGCTATGTTTTGCTCTGGTGGAATGCTAGAGGCTTGGAGGGTTTAGAAAAAAAAGTGCTGAAAAGCCATCTACCAAGCAATCACATCCAGCCTGCAATTTGGCTTAGACCTGCTGTCCCCTTGTTTGGCACCATCTCTCTAATGGACACAGGCAGCCTGAGAATGACTCATCTCCCTGGTCCCTGCTTGTAAAGGTTTCATCTCCCAAGCCCTTGCTTACACTTAAAGGTAATGGTTAAAAAAGTTCATAGGCTGGTAAAGAACGCACTAAAGCAACAGCAAATTTGAGAATAAAATAAAAATACATGAACACCACAGCTGGAAGTGTAAAATAACTTTAATAAAACAAAAACAAAAATAGCAGCAAGTACAAATGGTAAGCACTTTCACAGTCAGACTACGTCAGACCTAGCAAAGAACACTTACATCAATTTAAAATCCTATCTAACCAATCAGAACATGGGTCCAATCAAATAAAATGAAATCAAACAAAAAAAATAAAAATATATAATAAAATATCTTTGCAAAAGGATATTTCACTCTTTATTACAAGCACTGCATTCTATCTCAGACAGAAATATAACCATTAGCAATAGCTACAATACAATTCTAGTTATAAACTATAAAAGGTTATCTACAAAGATCAATGTGGGAGTGACCGGGACCTTAGGTTTTAAAGAAACACACTCATTAATACTAGGGAATCTATCTGCACAGAGGCATACTATCCATTCTTGTTCTCTTTTTTCGGTAACATTTCTAAAATCACCTCCTCTCAGACTCATGACCAGGATTTCAAGAGCAAAAAAACTTAAAGCTACGTCTCTCCAAAATCAGAGACATGTTGAGCTAAGGCATAGAAAAAGGCATCATTTTTTTCCAAAAGAGAAGGTAGAAAAAAAAGAGGCTATGGGCAGGTGAAAAGGAAGAAATCAAAACTGAACTTGGATGGATTTAAGCATATTACTTTAAGAACAAAGACAGATGTTGATTACATGGCTCAATCTGTGGATGTACAAAGCCAGCTGGATGAGAATTGTATACTTGCAAATGTAATATGCAATGAAACAGTATGATTAATAAGACTAATGGTGATAAAGACCATTCCATCATTCTTTTGTAACAATTCATAGGGCAGATAGTACAGTATTAGGAGTTAAAGATTCTTCAGATCGGGTCAGAAAAGATATCTTGTAACTGGAGATTCAGTTAGAGGGGACTGATACTTACATCTGCAGAGAAGATAACTAATATCAAATAGTGTTATGTTTGCCAGGACCAAACATGTGTGACGACAAGTCTTTGAACACCTTAAGGTAAGAAAGTATGGATCTGTTTTATTCATGTCGGTACAAATTATCTCATCCACAAGGACTGACTGTTAGTATGGAACTTGCAGCCCTCTTAGATAGTATAGCTAGTTCTGGTGTTAGGATGTATTTTTCACAAATCACATATAGAAAGGATAGTCAGGTCACTGTAAAGGAAAAGTTTTGGGTAAATACCTGCATGGAAAGAATGTCCAGCTTTGAAAAATGGAAGCACATAGAGCATCCAAGCCTAGTTTTGGGAACATGTTCAGACAGGATGGCATGCATTTGTCAAGATCAGGGAAGAGAACTTTTCCAGCAGATATTTTGCAGTATTTGACAAACACTAAGCAGAATTTTTGCCAGGTCGAAATTTTAACAGTTCACAGATAACACAAATTTATGCCTCTCTGATGGTTAATGCTAGGAGCATTATTTTTTTTTTTATTGGAAAATATACAACATTCCCAAAAGACTGATGTCATTGTTTGTGAAACATGGTTAAAGAACCATGACTGGAAACCATTTCTGTCCGGTTATAAATGTTTTTACTGTAACAGATATTCAGTGGCAGCTGGTGACTTCAAATCAAAGGGGAGCTGCAGGAGACAGCTGAATGGGTGGGGCCAATAGGAAGGGGTGGGGCCAATTAGAAAGGGGAGGAGCTATGTTCAAAACCACAAAAACTGGAACTTTAATTAAATACGCTGCCCTGGGTGCCAAACCGTCATTATGAGTTTCCAATCAAGACAAAATGAAATGTAGAAGAAAAAAAAGACTTTAATGCATTGGCTGCATGACAGCTTACTTAATATCTAGATGGAAATAAAAAGGTTGTGAGGCATGAAAAATAAATTACTTTTTAAATACATTACAAGTATAAGAAAAACAAGCAGCAATCAACTCAAACCACTTCTCCTTGCACTGCAATTCTAATTATAATTTATATTCAGCTTTATTAAAGTACCAAGTAACATGCTGAAAGTAGCAATCTCTGTGATACCCCCACTTGTAAAAATGTTTCTTATCCAAAAAAGATCTGCTGCCTGACAACTATCTACTTGTTTCATGGGGAGCACATGATCAAAGTAAAAAATGAAACCCAAACAAGAAACAAGCTCAAGATACATTGCTTAAAGGATTATTGCACAGGTAATGGACCACACATAATAGATTGGCATTCTGTTTGGTTTACAGATAAAGCCTGCGAAGATGACTGCAAGTCTCCAACAAATGTAATGAGCTTCTTAAAATAATGTAATCCTGTTCTTTATTACAAATACTGTCATATGCATTTCAATATCAAAGGCTTACATATTATCTAGTTATGTAAGTATTCTCTGCATGGAAACAACAGAAAGGCTTTCAATGTTGGCAATTCTTTAACAGTATGCTTATTAAAGCTTACTTGCATCCTACAATCTCAGACAAGCTTACCTGAGAGTCATTAAAGCATTGCTACTTAAACACAGAGCAACAGGCACTTTCTGAGCAATAATAAGCATAAATCAACAGTACAAAAATATGACAGAAACCAGAACATTCTGCAAAATCAAGGACAGAATAAAAGTAGTACTTGTGTCTACCTTGGATAGGGGGATACTCTGCTCATTTACACTGCATAACTGCTCCTTGCCTTGCTTGGACACATCCAGAGTCACTAGATGGGGGAGTGGCGTGCAACAAGTATGTCACAATTTGAAACGTCTCTGGCTGACTGTGATGGCCCTGACACATTTGTCATACCTCTCAACCTCAGAGCAAGAAATCTGGACAAAGCCATACATAGGAGTGGGACAAAGGCCCAAAATAGGGACACTTTTTAAATATTGCTCTTATAAACTTAGAAAGATAATAGAATAGTAGTTCTTGCATTAGTATGAATTTTCTGAAGGGTATGAAATCTGAAACTCAAATGTCTGTCATTATTTTCTAGCTTCAGTCTTTAATGATTTGCCACTAATTTGCCAGAAAAAACACAATTTTATGAAAAATGGACCAAAAGTGTGATGCAAAAATATAAAATAGCCACACAATACAGCTGGGAACCTGTCAAAGAAGGAACACTTTTTTAATATTAGTACTGCTAACATGAGTAGCTGACAAAATAAAAGAATCTACATGCATTTCTGAAATAAAAGTAATCTATAACTCTGATTATTACAGTTATTTCTTAATTGTAAAACCTCCATGTTTTCTTTCAAAATTGCCATTTTGAGGTGGGATTATTAGGGGAAGAGCAACATTCTGAGCCAAAATTGGGGACAGTTGAGAGGTTTGGATATGCCTAATTCTATAAAGCAATTTATTTGCATTTACCTCTCAACCTGTTAATGCAGGAAATCTGGACAAGGCCAAATATATTGGGGGAACATATAAGCAGTACTAAAAATTGTTGTATAAACTGAGACAGTTGATAGAATAACAGGTCTTGCTTTAGCATGCATTTTTCTGAAGTTTATGAAGTCTGAAACAAAATTTTGAAATTAAGTCAATAAATAATGACAGACACTAATTGCCAGAAAACCACACATTTTATGAGGAACAAACCAAAAATGTTTGTGTCTTTCGGCTTTTCCTGGTTAGGGGTCACCACAGCGGAACTCTGGTCTGCTAATGATTGGCAGTTGATTTTTATGTACCCGCTTGCCAGGCCTGATGCACAACCTTCAACTAAGGTATGCCCATTCACGCATGTCTCCACGCAGAAGACGCTCTAGCTGAGAATTGAAACCAAAAATAAGAAGCAAAACTCTATTCATTCTGTGAAAATCTGGACAGTTGAGAGGTATAGTTCAGCCAGAACTGTCTGAGTTTGCCGCCCTTTCCCCTCACAAAATCATGGTCGAATGGAGCCTCCCCCCTGCAGCCATTCCAATTAACCATTACTTGGCTATTTCACCCCATTTACCATAAACACTAATGTGCATACTGCTTTACTTCTACAAGGATTTGGACTTCATCTGAAAGTTTTATTTTGCATTTTACAGCACAAATACTAAAACATCTACTAAACAAAGTGATGCAATCTCACAATGAAAACAGACTTATTAGCATTAAAACTTCTCTGCCCTTGAAACTCACATTTATTGAAACAGCATTGAAATCCACATTCAAAGAAAATACATTTTGCCAGTGACAGATAAAGATTAACTTTGGGCTGTTTTCAAATCATAGGCCCCTTGCACACAAAACATACACGTGCTCTTTGATACACCTTCCTGATTGTATTAAATTATATTCCTTGTACAATATAGTACAGTTGTTAGAAGGCATTTTAAATGTGTTGTTTTGAACATTTTTCAAGTAAACAATGAAACAAAATGCATGCACCAATAATGCCAAAACTGCCCAGTTCAGAACATTTCTATCATAAAAATCTACTCAAACTTCTACAGTCCACCAGTATCAGTAAATATACACAGTCCACCAGTATCAGTAAATATGCACAATCTCTGAAGTAAACGTCATATCAATAATTCCACATTAAAGAAATCTGTAACTAATGAAGAGGTTGCTGCTAGCAAAAAACTTTATATTTCATTATTTCATCTACAAATAAAGTGCCTGTTGCCCTTGAGGAATAAATTGCCTATGCTGCATTAAAAAATGATAAGCTAGTAATATTGCAATAGGGAATGGATGTCAAACTGATAACAGGTTCATATATTTACCAGGTATCTTCACCCCCTTTACAATACAGTACAGTATCAGCAATGCATCTACCTACTGTGGGAGTAGAACCCACAGCCTTCTGCATCAAAAGCAAGTACACTACCTGTTATGCTATTAACAATGCAAGCAGACTGAGCATAGGCAGCACTAAACTTTTGTTCCCATGCAGCTCTCAGCTTCTTGTAAAATCTACTTGACACTCAGATGTATCTCTGAACTTTGCAGCACAAGAAATCTGGAAAAAGCCAAAATTTGGGGGGGGGGGCAAGAGAGCAAAAAACAGGGACACATTTTAAACATTGCTTATATAATGTTAGAAAGTTGCTAGAATAAAATGCTGTGTTACCACCACTTCACTGCCAAGTATTGAACCCAGAACCCAGTGCAAAATAGTCAGAGCAACATACCATTATGCCAAATTATTTGTTTTATAAAAGAGAGGAAGACTAAAACTTAAATGGCTACCATTTAATGAATTCAGTTCTTACCATTGCCGTCAACATCTTAGCACAAAACACCTGAACAAAGCCAATAATGGGGGAATACAGCCTCCAAACATATTCAGTGAATTCATTTCTCACCATAGGTCTCAACCTTGGCACAAAAAGCCTGGACGAAGCCAATAATGTGGGAATACAGTCCCAAAAATAGGGACAAATTTCAAATATCCATCTTATAAACTTAACAAATTGCTATAATAATAGGTTTTGTTACCATGTACTTTCTGAAGAATATGAAGTCTGAAATTCAAATGCTTGTCATTTTTATTTATTTAACATTTGTTAACCAGGAAAGTCTGACTTGGAACAAAAGCCAATTTTTGGCAGAAACACTCCAGACACATCTTTGTAAGATGGGAGGACATCAGAGCAAACCCACATAGAACATGCAGCCTCCACACAGAAGGCACCCCAGCCAAGCATCAAACCAGACAACCTATAGCTGTCAGGCAACAATGCTACCATTGCACTACTAACTGTGTTTAGAAACAAAAATACAGAAACCACGGATTTTATGAGGAACAGAACAAATATGAGGCAAAAATCTGCAAATTTTTATAAATGGTGGGTAGGGAATTCAGGTTTTTGCCACTTGGCCCAAGGTACAGGGTTCAAGCCTTATTCTCTACCCACCACCATGTAGCAACTGTGGCATTACACACACACACACACACACACACACACACACACACACACACACACACACACACACACACACACACACACACACACACACACACACACACACACACACACACACAGTCAAAGCTGCTGTAAAGCAAAGTCCTTTCTGTGCTGAGTAAAGCCCATGATAAATCCCTTCCTTCCTGCGAGAGCACCTAGTCCTTCCTGCCTGCAGATGTTGCAGTCTGATCCCCTTCCAGTCTATGTAGTTGTAACTGTATAGACTGCTGGGAAAATTTGGAGTTGAATGTTGTCTTCATACTCTGGAGTGCTGGTGGAGATGGTCTGGATTCTGTGCGCATGCTCCAGACTGGTTCACCAGCAGTCTGAATGCTGTGCATGCGTGATGTTCCAGATCTTGCGTTTTTTATTTTCTCTTTTACTTTATTTTCTTTTTTGCTTTATTTTACTTTTTTACAGCTGGGGGCTGCAGTCCAATAGCACGAGCCGCCCCTGCAGCCCTGCAGATATTCTAAAAAAAAATCAGGTGGAGGTGTTATGATAGGGATTAAAGATAGTTATGAGACCTGTGATTATTACATGTTCAGGTGATAAGTCTGGAACATATAGACCACCAAAGTAAAGTATTGATGACTTAGAGGAATTCATACATTTCAATGAAACACAGGAGGGAAGAATATTAGCTGGGGACTTCAATTTACCAGAAAGACTGGAATATTGATTCAACATTAGTAAGGAAATTATTCACGACATATGTTCAGGAACAATTGCTTCAGACTGCAAAAAACTTACCAGGGAATGGAACACACTAGACATTGTGTTCCTAAAGAAATTACTGTTACGTCAAGTTTTACCACTATTTGTGCTGTGATCATGGGGTTATACATGTTAAATTGTTGCTATATAATTCCACCAAACTAAAATCTAAACCAATGCACAGAAGATTACAGATTAAATTTAAGCAAAACGATCACTATGTAAAACTGGAGTGATGTGTTCAGTGGAAAACTGCAGATGGAATGTGGAAGGTTTTGGAGAAATTGAGTGCAAAAAAAAAATCAAAAAAATGTGTAACATCAGGATCTAGGCATACGTCAGGGGGATATATTTCCATAAGAACAAGATACCCGATTAAGGTGAGAAACAGAAAATAGGAAATGGAAGAGAGGATGAACTACAACTTTGAAAACTGAAAAACAAGCTGGACAAATAAATTAAGCATAATGTGTGACAAGATCGAGGAAAATTTATACAAAGATATTGAGCATATAAGAAAATCTTTTTTTTCTAGATACACAAGATATGGAAGGAGTAAAGAGATACAAATTGATAAACTGCACAGATTCTAAAATTTATTCTAAGACATATTATAGATACATTTACACAATCTTGTGCAAAACAGCTTGACTCTACAAAGGGGGTGATATGCTGCCCTAGTGACATCCAGGTAACCTCACATACTATAATCAAATTGATTATATTGAAAAAACTGCACAAACTAGAGTCAAACAAAGTACAGGGAGGAGATGGAATTAATAATAACCCAAGAACACTACAGCAAAAAGTACCATTATATCCTTTTACTAGGTCATATAAATATGGGGAGATTCTTTAAGACTTGAGACGTGCTTATTAAACCCGCCTGTAAAGGGGAGTTGGACAAACCAGAGTCATATAGACCCTTAAGCCTACTTTCATGTTGTGCAAAAATGAAGAAGGTAATATTGGATAAGTTAGTTGGAATTGGATAGTTTGGGACTTGAAACAATATATCAGCATGTGTATGTTGAAAATAGATCTTTTACCACCTGTAACATGATGCTCTACAACAATATAACTATAAATGAAAAACTGTGCTGTCATGTAATTTACATAAGTTTAATTTCAGCATTTGACAGGGTCATACAGAAAACACTGACCAATAAATGAGAAGTAGTTATTGATGTACTCTTAAGATGGATAGCTGCATGGCTTACAAATAGGACACGGCAAGTACACAACAACTGGACAGGTAAAACTTGGTTACAGTCAGGGTGTCCCACAGGGCTCTGTCTTAGGCCCTTACTTGTTTAGATTGCATCTTTCAGACCTAAACATTTTCATATGAGGTGTTCTACAGTCTATATGCAGATGACCTGAAATTGGTTAAACTGATTACATGTGTTACACAGAAGGCACGGCTGCAAAAGAACTTGACTAAATTGACCATTTGGGTACAGGAGAATATGCTGATAAATACATGAAAAACTAAGCATACAAAATTTGGGAGACAAACTGAAAGGGAACTGTTTAATACAATACACATTGATTGAAACTGTAGACTCATTTAAGAACCTGGGTGTATGGGTAGATACAGCTTTGAATTTTTCTAATCATATCAACCAATTGGTTATTGATCATTATAGAACTATAGGTTGTATACAAAGGTTTATAAAGACATGGAAATTAGGACAACTGATGATGTGAGGTGTTGCCATCTATGCCAGGGAGAATAGGGCAGTGCACGTGTCACATATGCCGGCATGGTTTGTTGGAGTTTTGCAAATAATTGTGTCATTTGACTATCACACTGACTTGTACATAGGCTTGTGTTAAAAATATATCAAGTGTGTTATAACTATATATGTTTAAAGAAAGAATTCTGGATGGGAAGAGTAGATGTTTTTGAAATTGTTCTATAATTTTCAAATACAGCAACAGATCTTAGCAAAGCACTGAGTGTGTATTGTACCAGAGTCAGGTGATCAAATGTGATGTCATTCTATAACCAGCACTGAGAGTATGGAACCCTCACAGCAGTTTGTTTTGTTTTCTTTGGAACCTGATATAAAGATCTATGCCAGTTATCACAGTTAGTTTTGCTCAATTCATTTTAGTTTTGAGGCTTATCACCTTGCCTTGTGGAAATGAATGTCTCCACATCTAATCTTGCCTTGTTGTATTAAGTTAGCTAGGGAACAGTTATTCTTTAGACAGCCAGGAGACACAGTGAGATTAGTTAAAAAGAAGTTATGTACTTACCATAATGTTCCATGTTTGTAGTCCAGCTCACCTACATTCTTGCTGGATGGGTTCAGAGCCGATACTCGGCTCCAACTCTGACAATACTAAAGCTCGAGAGCTTTTACTAGCTCGAGGTTAACCCCTCTCCCATGGTGCCTAACGGCAATTCCCCAAATCTTGTTTGCCAGAAAGTAATAGGTACTTAATAGTTAGTAAACTATCAATAACTATGTACATACAGACAGAACACTGTATAATACTATCCATGCCAGGTGGACAGACAACTACAACCAGGTCAGACAGCATAAGTATAGTCCACCAGTTCCTCAAGGAAACAGGAACGGGGCAAGAGGGTGGGACACAAGAATGTAGGCGAGATGGACTACAAACATGGAACATTATGGTAAGTACATAACTTCTTTATGTTATGTAGTCCTATCTCGCTGTAATTCTTGCTGGATGAGACAGTGTCCCTAGCACCTTTATCCTGGGTGTCTCAATGAAGGGTCTCTTCAGCACAGTGGACCCAAAGGATGACCTGCCCCAGGAGGCCAAATCCAATTTGTAATGAGTGACAAAGGTATGAGATATTGCCCAAGTAGCTGCTGCACAAATTGTATCAATTGGGAGCCTAGCTCTAAAGGCATATGAAGCGGATACTGCTCTTGTTGAATGTCATTTTATTTTAAGTAACTGTTTGCCAGCAGTCTTATAAGCAAATGAAATGCAATCTGAAAGCCATTTTAACAGGGTAACCTTAGAAACAGGCAAGCCTTTATTTTTGTCTGAAAAAGAAAAATAATTGGTCTGATTTTCTAAATTCTTTAGTCCTGTGTAGGTAAAATCTGAGAATTCTGTCTACATCTAATTGGTGTAGTCTGTATTCTGATTTATTAGTATGATTTGGAAAGAACACTGGTAGTTCAATAGTTGTGTTGAGATTATGCTCTGAACATACCTTGGGAAGAAAGGAAGGATTAGTTCGAAGTGAAACTCTGTCCTTGTGGAAAACAATGCAATGAGGTCGAATGGTGAGAGCTTGCAATTCTGAGACTCTCCTAGCAGACGTTATAGCTACTAAAAGCAGTGTTTTCCAAGACAATTTCAGATCCTATGAAGAAGAGGGTTCAAAAGGGGAGAAAATTAAAGATGTAAGTAGTAAGCTTAGCTCCCAGTGTTCTGGTGGTTGTCTGATTGGAGGTCTGAGAAGGAGGACTCCTTTCAAAAAGGTTTTGCACAAAGAGTGGGACATGATTGGATTTTACATGTAGCCAAAATGGTAATTTGAGATGGCAGCTAACTGAACTCTAACCGTAGTGGCCGCAGCTCCTTCATGAAAAATAGATGCCAGAAAGGAGAAAATAGACTCTATAGGAGCTGTGTAGGGACCTATGCCTTGGTTTACTGCCCAAATAGAGAACCTTTTCCATTTGCAGGAATATATTTTCCTAGTGGAAGGCTTGTGGGAAGAAATCAGAATGTGTTTAACTGTAGGTGAAAGGGAAACACACCTGGCTATTCGTGGAACTGGAGCAGCCATGCTGTGAATTTCAGGGTCTGGATAGTAGGATGGAACTACCCAGACTGATGAATCAGGAGGTCTGGAGATCATTCCAGAATCCATGGTTCCTCCAAGAGATAGGGCCACAGAAAGGGGAACCAGACTTGGCGAGGCCAGTAAGGAGCAATGAGGATCAGGGTACTCCAACAGTTTTGCTTTCTGAATCACTCTTGGAATGAGAGGAAAAGGTGGGAAAGCATAAAGGAGCCCCGGAGGCCAATTGTGGATGAGAGCATCCCTGGGTAACATCCCCAGATGGGGAATTAGGGCAAAGTAGCTGCTGCATTTGATGTTCATCTATGTGGTAAATAGGTCACAGCAAGGCTGGCCCCATTTGTGAAAAATCTCTTTTGCAACTTCTGAATTCAGGGACCACTTGTGAGACATCAGAATTGCTCGACTGAGTTTGTCTGCTATCACGTTGGACTTCCCCAGGATATGCGTTGCTACCAGAAAGCATTTAGTGTCCATCGCCCAATTCCATACTCTTAAGGCCTCTCGACAAAGTGGGTAAGATCTGGTTCACCTTTGCTTGTTTATGTACCACACAACAGACATGTCTGATTGAATTGCAATTGTCCCTGTGGGAAGAGAACTGTGAAGTGCTTGCAACATGTAGAGCACTGCTCATCTCCAGAACATTTATGTGCAAGTGGATCTTGTGGTTCTGCCAAGTACCTTGGACCGTCATTCCCAGATAATGCCCTTCCCCACCCTATCTGGGAGGCGTCCATGGTCAAGACTGCATTTCCTTGAGTGGGAAAGAGTGGGTGACCTAAATGAAGTTGATCCATATGTAACCACCATGTCAGATCCTTCTTGCAGGCATTTTGTGATGAGAATTTGGTGAGACAGGGGGAGATCCTGCAATGACCACTGGGCAAATAGTAGCCACTGAAGTACTCTCATGTGCAGATGTGCTAGGGGAACTAAGAGAATGGAGGAAGCCATAGTCCCTAGGACTACCCTGACCTGTACTTTGTGTCTCTTCAGCAAAGATCTGACTTGGTCGCGCAGTGATTCTATTCTTTCTGGTGTCAGTTTTGCTGTCATGGTGGTTGAGTCTATTTCTGAGCCTAAGATTACTATGTGCTGCGATGGAGATGAGGCTGATTTTTTTAGATTTATTGTAATGCCATCTGGCACACAAAGACAGTCTCTCATCCCTGGTTCTGATTAGTTGGTGCTTGGTGGTAGCAGTGAGGAGCCAGTCGTCTAGGTACATAAACACCTGGAATCCTTGATGTCTCAGGTGAGCCGTTACCACTGCCATGCATTTGGTGAACACTCTGGGGGCTGTAGTGAGACCAAAGGGCAGTGTTTGAAATTGAAAATGACTGGCTCCCAGTCGAAAGCATAGGTGTCTTCTGGAGCGCCTGTCCATTTTGATGTGGTAGCACATGTCCTGAAGATCTATTGAGCACATCCAATTGTCTTTCCTGAAAAAGGGAAATATCGACTGCAGAGTGATTATTTGGAACTTCGATTTCTTTACAGACTTGAGGTTGCTGAGATCTAGAATTGATCTCCAGACCCCTGTCTTTTTTGGAACTAAAAAGAATCGAGAGTAAGTTCTGGATCCTATTTGCTCTGAGGGGACTTCTTGGATGACTCTTTTTCGCAGTGAGATGACCTCTGATGTTGCACGGTCTAGTTGAATGGGTGGCACACGTCTGGCAGAGACTGGTTTACTGGGGGATCGGAAACAAAGGGAATCAGGTAACCTCTGGATATTATGGTTTGTATCCAACAATCTTGGGAAATGTTTAGCCAGGTGCTTGGGTACAGTGAAAGACGACCCCCAACTGCCTCCAGAGACGAACAGTTGGGCAACGCCTCAGGGGCGATGGAAGGGACAATCAGAGAAGGTTTCTCTATCTCCCTGATGTTGCAGACCTCCTCTGCCACAAGGACAGCATCTTCCGTTGTATCCTCCCCCTCTGCCCCTAGGGGAGGGTTGACCTTGTGCCGGAGGGAAGCCTTTTTGGGATTTATGGAACCATATTTTTCCTCCTGTGTGACCCTTGGGATAGGGTCTAGAAGGAAGGGAGAAAGACTCAGACGGCAGATAAGGTTTTCCCGATGGCAGATAAGGTTTTCCTTTCCTGCTCGCACCTGGTCAAAGTCTTTTACCTGCGGTCCAAAAAGAGTTGAACCATCAAAGGGGACGTTGGTGAAGGAACACTTAAAGGATTCCGTGAAGTTAGAGATGCATCCAGGAAGAGGCATTCCTGCTGTGGCTGCCCTGCTCGCTCTGTCCGCTGCATAGGAAATCAGCCTCATGGAGGCGTTCGTTATAGATGTACCTTGACAAATAACTACTTTATGTTTGATAACAGATTCGACTTACAGAAAGTAGGACTAGCAATGGGTTCACCCTGTGGTGGCAGTGTGGCCAATTTGGTTATGGCCCACTGGGAAACAAATTTTATTTTTAACAACTTAAGCACATCTCAGTGTATACTGTATTACACCAGATTTTTAGATGATATTTTTGTTTTATTTAATGGTGACAAAGTAAAAGCTATCGAGTTAATAAATAAGTTTAACTCTACAACAGATTTTTTACAATTTACGCATAGTTTCAGTTCTGAATCTATTTCTTATTTAGATATCTGGTTAGTAAAAAATAAGGAGCTAAAGAGCTATACAGCCAAAATATTTCAGAAAAAAATTTATTCAAACACTTTTTTGCACTTTTCAAGTTCTGATCTGTAATCAAAGGTCAGCTTGTGAGAGCCTCACGTATTTCGAGTTTGAATACAGATTTTGTTAGGGAATGTTTATTTTTGAAATAAATGTTTATGCATCGAGGCTACCCCGAAGATTTACTTGACTCTTTAATAGAGGAAGTAACTACTAAAAGGGAAAATTTAATGTTAAAACCAATATTATCAATAAAACTACCATTTAATACTGGAAGTACCAGTTTAGAAATTGAACCAATAGTTCTACCTATAGAACAGGTAGTTCAGAGTGAACAACATTTAAAATGTAGTTTTATAACAACCTTCAATGTTCAACGTAAGCCCATTGTTAAAACAGTACATAAAAACTGGGATTTATTTAGAGCTAACCATGAGCTTTTTGAACGGCTTGGCAGTAAACCTTCAATAGTTTTCAAGAGAGGGAGTAATTTAAAAACACTCCTGGAAAGGCTATAAAGTAAAATCTAAATTTAACTGTAACACTAAATTCATTGTTTATTTAGCAAGATGTGTAGTGTGTTCTGCTTTTTATTGGGTAAAATGGAACGAAGGTTCCGTTAGAGAATTTATGAGCACATTTATGCTATTAGTCACAATAAAATTGACAATGCCTTAGCAAAGCATGTCCATTTAAATATACAACATCATTTTAAATGCATGGTTATTGACCAGTTTATTAATGATATCAGGGGTGGCCCAGCATCTTTCAAACTTGAAGAACTAGAATTAACTTGGCAGTTAAAATTGAATGCGTTCAACTTTCCAGGTTTGAATGAATCATGTTCAATTATGAGTACATTAAAGCTTAAAAGCCTACAAAGATAGCTTTTTAGGTTTTAGACATATTTCTTATAGAAATTCATTTTTAGATGGTCTAACAGATACATTAATGATATTGTTTGTAAAGTATAACAGTATTTATGTATAATAGTTTATATATATATATATATATATATATATATATATATATATTTATATATATATATATATATATGCCTTTCATGAAGGATTTTATATGTATATATTAAGTTTAACAATGATTAGGGTTCAAGTTAAAGTAGTTTCATTAATTATTTAATTAGTGAAAGTTTCCCGCACTTTTTATAGCTTCTTCTACTTAAGTATGCTTAATTGATTGTATTTTGTAACTTCTGAAGAAGTCTGCGAGCGAGCAGATGAAAAGCGCTTAAAGTTTTATTTGCTTTGTTCTACAATCTATTGCTGAATAAATCCGGTGTTGCAGACTTTTTAACCGCTTGTTTTTTTTTTTTTGTTTGAGAGAAGAGGTTGCTGCCGGCTGCTGGTGGGACATCGGGTCCAAGAGCAGGGCTTTGGCATTGAACAAATCTTTCTCTATTCCTTCAAAAGCCTTTACACCTTGCTGTGAAGACTACCTCCACTTCGAGGAGATGGAAAGTCGGCTCCGAGCAGGAGGGACAGGCTCCGAAGCAGACGTGGGAATCAAGCTCAGTCAAGCCAAAGCACGGAGAGGGAGGGTCGGTTCTGAAGAAAACCCGGGGTGCCTATCCCCCTCGGAGTTGACTCAGTGTGTCAGCTCCCAGATCCATCAGCTCCAGACTGAGCCGCTGAGGATAGAGTTATTGGTTCTGAGGAAGCAGGGAGAATTCTCAGAACCAAAGGATCCAACATCGAAGAACCCAAAGTATTTGACTCAGAGAGCGAAGCAGTCAGAGGAGGAGCAGTGGATTGTAAATGGGGCAGCTCCAAAGCCTTTGGGTACGGAGGGGCTAATTTTTTTTGCCAGAGCCAGGTCAGAGGGCAACCTCTTCACTACCCACTCAATGTCCTCATCTGAAAGCATCCTGGAGGAACGGGTGGAGACAGAATGAGGAGACGTCAATGTAGGTGAAACAGGGTCAATATCTGGTAATTGTCTCGGTACCAAAGGTTGCCTTGGCACTGAAGAGACGGACGGCACCGAGTCAGAAGAAGCGGAATTGGAGCCAGAACTCCTCGGCTCCATCGCTTTGGACTTTTTAGACTGCTCCGAAGCTGGAGCCGAAGATTTTCTTTTAACAGTCTTGGGAGCTGTCTGACCAAGTTCCAGCTGTTCCTGGAAGGAACTGGTCATAAGACCCCTGTCTAGTAACTTGCATTTCCTCTCATTAAGAACCCTAGTACTGAAGGCATGGCAAAAAGTACAGGGTTGTTTTAAGTGGGCTTCACCCAGGCAGTACACACAGCTAGTGTGACTGCCAGTCATTGACATCTTCTGTGAACATTTATCACATTTTTTGAACCCTGAGCGGTGGTGTTCCTTATGTTCTCTGTCTTTTTCCTTAGACATGCTGACAAGAAACAATGTTAACAATGCTATCTAATTACAAGAACCACAACACTAACTATAACAATACTAACTAAACAGTAAAGTTATGAAGAGAAGAAAAATTTTTTTTTTAAAGGACTAACACTCGGGGAGGAAAGGCCCTCTAATTTAAATGGACAACTACGGCCCTCTAACTAAAATGGGCCGTACAATCCTAAGGGGAGGAATAGGGGATCAATCACTCAATACAATCACACAAGAAAAGGCTAATATCTATTAAGAATAAAAAGTGAAGGAAAAAAGTGACGAAAAATACAAGATTTATGAAAAAAATCTTCTACTTAGCCAACGAGCCAGTACGGAGACAATCTCGAAGCTTTCACGGCAAACGAGATCTGGGAAATTGTCGGGAGGCACCATGGGATAGGGGTTAGCTTTGAGCCAGTAAAAGCTCTCAAGCTTTAGTATCAGCCAAGTAGAACCCATCCAGCAAGAATTATGTCGAGATTGGACTACATAACATGTATCGTTTCTTCTGCATCTATTTACATCTGTCCAACTGTGCTATTTTTATTTCTCCTGTGACTGAAAACTCTGGTATGCTTTGTTATTGGATATTTAGTATTCTCATATTTTCTATTTTTTTATTGTTAAATATTTTTAAACCTTTCATTGTGGCTGGACTTTTAGAGGATACTTTAAACTTCTTGACAGTACTTGTGCTTATTTTAGTAACACCATGGCCACTCAGAAAAGCCTTGTTGCTTTGGTTACACTCTACCATTTATATTAGTACTGGATTTTACTCAGTATAACTGGATACCCTTGTAAGAGCCTTAGAGTGGCTGACTGGTGACAGCGTGGTTACCTTTTAGTCTGGGCAGAAGGAGTACAGCTAGTAAATCTTTACCAGCCTTTCCCAGGAGTGCATGCCTATGTGTGTGAGTGTGTGTGCGTGTGTGTGTGCGTGTGTGTGTGTGTGTGTGTGTGTGTGTGTGTGTGAGAGAGAGAAAATCAAACACCCAGGTGTGGGTGTGTCAGCTACTTGGAACTGACACACAGTTCTGCAAAGTGAGTCTTGCTTGGGATCTGGAGACAGAGGCAAGTCCTAGGTCTGGAGTGTGTTCCCTGTGTGCTCTTGGGGAAAATTGTGCTTTATGCAGAGAGTTGCATCTCAAAATACTTTGTAATGCATTCCTGTTTTTAGTGACAGTCTCCCACCTGTGTCAGTGGTGAGAAGTGAGGCTCCTTGATTACTGGCCCAGGGTACAGGCACCATCACAAAGACATTGTTGTTTGTTAGTTACAATAGACCCAAACTTGAGTATGGAATAACAATATGGAAACCTTATAAGAAAATAAGCATGAGTAAACTGGAAAGAGTGTAGTGGAAATGTACTAAGGACATCCATGGATATGAAAAATTAAGTTATTATGAAACACTAAAATATCTGAACTTGTACATCATCCTTTATAGAGATGCAAGAAGAGATCTTAATCAGGTATATAGAGCATTTCTATCTACCTCTAGGAATGTTTGGGGTTATCAAAAAATAATGGCAAATCAGACAACCTATATGAAAATTTTGTAGGAATGAAAAGTGTACTAACTGGTTCTCAGAGCAGCTGATGCATGGAACAGACAACCAAATTACATTAAAGTACTAGTTTAGATATTTTTAAGAACAGCCTGGACACTTATTATGGGAACAAGTGTTTTGGTATATTGGCAAGCTAGAAAGGCATTAATGCCGGTGTTTGAAATATTTGTATGCATGTAAACATCTTTTCCCAGCTGGTGAAGATTTATGTATGGCCACAGGGTCAGACCTTAGGGGGTGGGGAGCAAATGTTTAGTATGACAAACTTTGCAAAGCATAGCTGCCTTATTGGGAACTGAAATTTGAGAACCAGGATTACAGGCAGCATGAAATGCATCCAATACTGGCACAACAGGAGGTATGGGAGTGGAGTGAAGCATATCTAGTACTTATAGGTCTGTAGGTGTTTACTAAGCTAATCATCACAAGGCCCTTTTAAGCCTAGCCATGCATCCCAAATCTTTGATAAATTCTGATATCCTTGATAAATGTAAGCAGGGGCATGGCAGATGAACCATTTACAGGCTGCCTGTGTTCATTGGGGACACAGGTGCCAAACCAAGGGTGAATTTCCTGTTCCCCATCCAACTGCCCAAGTTGCACTTGAATTGTGTTAGGGAGGAACTCTGCTTCACATGGATGGAGTGCTTGTTCCAAGTGGTAGTCTCTCTGATAAATACCTACCTTTCCATCAGGTCCTACTTGTATCACAGGCAAGATTTGTTTTTAGAATGGTTAATTCTGGTGCTGCTTGAAGAACCTCCTGCATATCTGGAAAACAGAGTGGGGTCTGACAAAGTCTTGTATGCCAGGCATAGATCTCTCCTCAACAGCCTGTAGGAGACAAAATACAGGGATATGGCCTTGCAGCAGTCTGCATAGGACATTGCTTATACCCTGTAGTCTTTTAGTGAGGAACCTCTATAGACTTTCCAGTTGTTGGATACATATCTGGTTAGGTAACTGTACTCAATGATAGGTCTAATGAATGCCAAATACAGTGGAATAAGGACTTCCTTGGACCTAGATGCCTTACCGACTTCCTTGGACCTAGATGCCTTACCTTTGTAAGTTAAATACAGACAGACTTCCTCACTATTGTAGACATGTGATGGTCAAAGGCTAGATTACTGTCCATGTGTCAATCTCCTCAATTCAGGGGAACATCCACATGTTCCCATAATGACACTTTTGTCATCCTGGCTATTGTTTGAGAAAAGAAAAATCCCTTCAAGGGAGGTGGTTAAGGATGATGTTTCCCCTAAATCAGAAATTTGGGCTTTGGAATCTGCAGAAGCCATTCTGTCGATGTCAGAATCCTCTGATGATAACATAGTTGGTTTTCCATTAAGGATTTCTGAGCAGCAGTATTACAGCCTGTAACAATTGCCTGGCTAAGGTAAAATAATTTCTAAATGATACTATGTCTTCAGATGAATGCTTAACCTTTTGTTTTTTCTTTGCAAATTTAGATGAAAACCTACTCAAAGATCACTTCTGCCCCATCCAGAGTTTCTTTCCCTTGGCTACACTGTGCAAAACCTCATAAATTATCTCCGAGATTAGACACTGCAACAGCCTAAGATGTGGCTGATCCCCAGTTTGAGGGGGCTGAAAGAACTATACCAGAGGAAGCCTGAGAGGAGTGCAAGTGGTCTGAGAAATGACTGATAGCCACTACAGATTCATCCATCAGCTAAGATGTTAACTGGACCCATGGAGTCAAAAGTGCTCAAAGTTTTTTTCTTTCTAGTTAGAGAGGGAGGCAATAGCTGGATCGGGTAAGTATCCATGTTGTAACAGAGGAGGATGTCTCAAAGGTAGTATGTTTTCCAGGAATGAGCCATTTGTAAGGTAAGCTGTTCACAAGCAGAACACTTACTCACACAGTCCCCAGTCATATGAATACATAAGCAGCACACTAAATTCCTGTCAGAAAACCTCAAACAAATTCAGTCTGACTGTAAAAAAATGGCAAGCAAGTCGTAACAAAACACAAAGCACTAATACCTCATAATAGTCCCTGCCTGTATAAAACACTTCAGACACTAAACTTTTTCTTGAAGTTCATATAAGCATTACATTTTCACAAAAGTAATCCTCCAAAAAATTGCTTGCCACTAAAAATAGTGGTCCTTGACAGAAAGCTTCCAATATGGACTAGAAATTAAACTGAAGACTGGCTGCTGCTCCTGTGAAGCCCATGAGCTGCTTCTTCAAGAGGCAGCAAAGAAGTACTGAAGAAATCTTCAGTCTAAATGCTGTTTTCCCTCCACAGCGCTGTCCAATCAACATTCAAAGTAAAGGTGCAAGAGGGAGCCAGCGCTGTCCAATCAACATTCAAAGTAAAGGTGCAAGAGGGAGCCAGAGCTTCTGAAAAGGGGCCTGTTATTGTGCCTGGGTAGAACACAACCCATGCAGCCTAAATCCTGCCACAATTGTGGGAACGAGCATTTACAAATTATGTAATTACATTAGGAAATGGAGAAGCAACACCTTGCAATATACGGAACCAATCCAAAAATAGCATAATCCACTGCCCCAAATACACAGCTAACAATTTCAGATAGAATTAATACTAAAATTTATTACAGAAGCAGTCACTGAAATTCTACAAATACCACAGTCTCACTCACACCATAAGATCACCATGGAGCCTGCCCTGGCTGTAGTGTAAAACCAAAAACTCCACTTCCACGGCCCCAAATATTTCTTTGAATGCCTAATACCATCAGGCACCCTCAATGAACCCTTCTCTTAACTTAAAGATAGCCACAGGGTATGTTCTTGGGAGTTGGAAAACAGATGTAGTGGTGATATTGCACAAAGGTCATACTACCACAGATCCCAGGAATTTAAGGCCCCTCAGCTTAACTATCCATATTTGCAAGGCCATGTAATGTAGCAAATCTGACCTCTAACTGCAGTTTGAAAGATCGCATGTAAAAGGAACCACAACAGTTTGGTTTTGTTAAGGGTAGATCACATCTACACAATTTGGTCACCGTCTATTGCCTTTGTAACCTTCTCAAAGTTTACTACTCAGTGTACACAGCATATATGATCTGTTTGAAGTCCTTCAGTACTGTAGGATTACTGGTGCCGTAGCCTTACCTATATGGGTGATATCCTGCCAATGATATAGCAGCCATCCAGATTCCAAAGCTTCAGGGCAGTTTTCACATGCCCAGACTATCGAGCAATTCAGCTGACTAAAACAAATTTGGGTGCAAAGTCCTTCAGAGCTTTCCTGCCTGCAGAAATGCTGAACCCTACAAGGACAATGCTAAGAACAAAAAATATTTACACACCCTGGTATAAAAAAACACACAAATACAAGGGCAGGGAGCAGCTACTGCAGCAGGGATCATTAGAACATCTACTTATGGTAAGTTTTACTTACACAACTGTACTATGTTCATATTGATCACTGCTGCAGTAGCCTTAGCTTTATGGCTAGTTTACTTAGCTAACTATATTTGGGAGGTGGAAGGAGAAGAGTCCAGGAGACCTTGAAGAATGGTCCTAGAAAAGCTTGAGCTGGACCTAGAGAAGGACTCAAGCTTATAGTAGTTTGTAAAAGTTGATAAAGAGGACAGAGTTGCAGCTTCTGGAATGCTTACAGAATCCATCCCTTTCTAAAAAGCCATAGATGAAGCCAAGGCCTAAGAAGAGTGCAGCTTCTGGAATGCTTACAGAAGCCATCCCTTTCTAAAAAGCCATAGATGAAGCCAAGGCCTAAGAAGAGTGGGCCTTGACCCTGTCTGGCATAATTTGTTATGGTGAGTATAACAAAAGGCAAGAGCTTTAGACAACAATTGAATATTCTGTTTTGACAAGCTTTCCTTTCTCACCTTCACAAGAAATGAACAATTAATTTGAAAAAATTCAGTTCTGTCAAGATAGCACCAAAGTTGCTTGGACATCCAAGGTATGGCATATTTTTTCTCCCTCATTTTAGGTTCAGGAAAGAAATTGGGGAGATGGATAGTTTTGGCTTAAAGTAAACTGGGATACCAATTATTTTATGCCTAAAGTGGAATTGAAAGAAACTCTGTCCCTATGGAAAATGAAATAGGGTTGACTCACCATAACAGCTTATAACTCAGATACCCTTCTTGCACAACTTAGAGAAATCAGTAAAACTGTTTCATCTCAGCTCAGCCACATTAGTTGATTTAAATGGAGCAAGCATTAACTTCTGTAACACAAAATTAAGATCTCAAACAGTGGCCACCAGTTTTCTTGCAGGCCTGCTATCCAAAATCCCTTTCAAGAATATTTTGCCATGAGGCTACATACATATATAATATACATTTTATATGATGTGTTGAAATGGCTGATAACTGAAACCTGAGGAATAACAGGAAAGAATAGTAACACAAACACTGCAGAATCAGAAAACTAGCCATGAAAGGGTGCTTATGTTTTTGGCATCAATTAGCAAATCTTTTTCATGTGGTAATATGATCACAATAATCCTTCAGATTCCTTCTGAATCTTTTGAATTACCCTAGATATTAGTGAAAGGGTGAAAAAGCATACAGGTATATGCCTGTCCAAGGAAAATAATACACATCTGTCTTCTATACCTTCTTGCATGGAATCCTGGAAAATAATCTTGCCATTTGAGGAGGAAAATGGATCTACTTGAGGAACTCCCCACAGATGGGTCAAATATTTGAAGACCCCCTGATCTAGTTTTCATTCATCTGCCTGGTCCTGCTATGCTCATCTGCCACATAGTTTTGCTCTGGTGGAATGTAGGATGCCTGTAAAGTGCGAGACGGTGCCATGAGGTTATATCCCAAGCTATATGGTTTGTCTGCATAGGGGCGGCAACCTAGTTACTCCTTGCTTGTTGATATACCACATGACTGTGGTATCATCTGTAACCACTTGAAGAGGTCCTAGGGACCCACGATTGTTCAAGCAGTTAAATGCCTTGATCAAGGCAAGCATCTCCCTGATATTTATGTGCTTGCATCTATCCTTGGTGTCCCACATCCCCTGAAGTTGCAGAAGTATACACTTTTTTCCCCTATACCCACCAAAAATACTTATCCTTATCAGAAAGAGTAGGATGAGAATTAACTTAGTGTTTAGCAACAATGGGGTCAATAAAAGCTATAGCTGCTGGTATGGATTTGGTAATAATGTAGAAAAAGATTAAAGAACTTGTACATCCTGTCTTTTTAGGTGCAGTTGGCCGACTATCAGGAGAATTGCAGGCACTCACATCCTCTAAAGCAGACGGAAGGCATGAATGTTTTGGTAAACCTTTGGGTAATAACTCAGTGTCTTCTGAGGGACTGAAACCTCAGTGATCTCCCACTGAAGATACTAGCACATTCTAGCAGTAGTCTCACTGAATCCCCCACAGGGGAGAATCAGAAACTGAGCTCTCTTCAGTCTGAATCAAAAATAAGAAAAACTCTATCCATCCCTGCATCTTTCTGTTCAGACTAGGAATCTTGAATCTCTTCAGGAAAAGAGACATCTCTTTTACAAGAAACTATTCTTACAAGAAGGATCACTTTCCTGAATAAAATCCAGAGCCAGACCCAGTAAACTACTCCTATCCAAAGGAAACTGAGAAGATACACACTTGGTTTTCTGTTTTTTATTTTTTTTCTAAAGGCAAAATGGGACCAACCCTGTTACTAATGGCAGCAGCTTTCTTGGGGATGGGCACAGCATCCTGACATAGCAGGTAAACCTTCCCTTTTCCCTCCCCCAAGGCAAACAAGAGTAGCTCTCTCTTGCACACTGAGGTGACCCGAGGAGGTGCAGAGGATTGTTGCTAACCCCTGGTCCAGTGGCTGTAAGTGCTACACCAGTGGAATCAGAGGTAAAAGATGAGGGGTCTGAAATACAACAAATTGCGACAGTAGTCTCACCCACCTGTGGTTGAGGCAAATTGCTAGCCTGCTGTAGTGGCAAAGGGCATTTGTTTAATTTTTCCTTTTTGTCTGGAAGGAGGACAGACAGTAGGGCTGGTACTCTGTTCCATGGTGAAGTAAAAAATGGTGCCCTTTTACCAGGGAAGACTAGCAGCAATTGCCAGTAAACATTACCAGTCCTCAAAAGTGTTAATTGATAGAAAAACAATAAAAAGCACTTTACAACACTATTCCAGCCCTAAGAAACTAAATTTCTCCATAGAAAAGTCAGTTACTTTATTATCACTTTCAAACTGACAATTTTAAAAGTACATTAGTCTCTAGACAGTCCATTAAAACACAACACTCCATTAAAACACAACACTCCTTATTTTAAAATAACTTTCCTAAAGAGGAAAGTAATAAAAAAGAAAATGGAAGGTTTTCCCACAAGGAATACCTCTGCCCAGCAAAGGAAAATACAAGCAATTGATCTTTGAAAGCCTCAGAGTAGCATACTCTGGAGGCAGTCAAGCTCTAAAGGGTTTCATACTCTTCTTTTAGTCAGCTCAGCAACAGTATGGACACATGGACAGTGACCTAATGCTTTAGAAGCTGGCAGGATATAACCCATATAGCTAAAGGTACTGCAGCAGTTTTCAATATGAACATCTAAAGGTAGACCGTTATATGGCAAGATGGATTGAAAACCTGCTGAATGACAGAACTCAAAGGTGAGAAGTGTCATTTCTGAACATAGAGTTCATCAGCAGCCAGTTATGTGACCCATACTTTTCTGAGCACACTTTTCCAAAGTCAACCACATATCCTGACCTATGCTAGTCAAATGTACTGACTGTAAAATTAGTGTTATTTGTTCATACTTAAATACAGAGGTGCTTCAGCAAAAGCTAGTCTTTACAAACAAGTAGTGTATAGAGAAGTGGGTTCAAGCTAAATGCAAAAATGTGCAGTGCTATTATCCTTTTGGAACACCTCTCAACAACTTACAGCATAGCCAGCACCCTAATATACAGACACTGTAGTACAGGATTTTCATACCTGGGTTGAAAATTCCCTTACCTCTAACCACTATATTGCAACAGTAGCTAGGAAATCCTATAACACAACTAAATTTTCAACAGGTATCTCATCTAGGTCATAGAATGCTACTTTCCATCTGTACTCTGCTTTAATATTTGCACAGTGATCACAACTTAATTTCATACAGACTAGGTGAAAATATTTACACAACGTTAAATGTAGACCTTTAATAAGCTGTTACAGTAAGTTAAAAACTTAAAAATGATAATATTTACAGTAAACCAGCAAAGATGCAAACAAAATTCAGTGGGAAGATAGAGGTGGATTAAGATGCAAACAAAATTCAGTGGGAAGATAGAGGTGGATTAAAGCAAGGTCTGATGAAAGGAAGACTTAATATAGAGTTTAGGTGACATGGCCAGTGGAAAAGCAGGTACACTAAACCTGTTTTTAATAGGTAAATATTAGGTTGGTAAAATCATTTGGGTATGATAGAGACTGCCATAGTGTGCAAGGGAAGAGAAGGCATATTTAGCATGAAGTTTAGTCCTATGGGTGGAGGGGTTCCCTCCAGAAGCTTGAAATATTGAAATCTCGAATTTCAGTATCTCGAGCCCAAGAAGCCAAATCCACAGAACAGCAAAAGTTTAGAAGCACGAAATTCAAAACATCAAATACCGGAGGTTTTGAATTTCACACTTCTAAACTTTGCTGTGGTCATGTATTCAGGTAAGTGTGTAGGTTAAGGGGTTTGGGTAGGGACTGTGGTGTGTGTCAGTGTGTTTTGTTGCTGTGATGTGTGCAAGGAGAATGTAGCTTGTGTGGTGGTGCTTTGTGTGTGTTTGTATGTAGTGCAACCTCGGAGTCAGAATATTTAAGTAGGGGGTGTGGGGGGCATAGCCCCCCACATGGTGGGTGCAGGGGGGCTTGCCCCCCTACTTTCATGTAGTAGACAGATTGTGTGTGTGTGTGTAGCAGTACCACGAAATTCAAAACCTCCGGTATTCGAGGCTTTGAATTTCGTGGTTTTCAGTTTTTGTTGTGTGGATTCGGCTTCTTGGGCTCGAGATACTGAAATTCGAGATTTCAGTATTTCAAGCTTCTGAAGTGAATCCGGGTAGAGAGAGTGGGAGCTGTTCATTTATAGTATTATGTTGTAATACTCATCTTCATATAGTTTGTGTGATGTAAATGTAAATGTTTTGAGATGAAGTTTAAACAGCACAGTCTAGAAGGCCTTATTCGGGGTTAGGCAGTTGTGTCCAGGGAGTACACAGTGAAAATGGCAAATGAAATTGGAGATGGTCTGTAAAGTGATTGTGTTTGTTTTGGAAGTTGGGAGACTCCCTTTCCTACAGCAGATCTGGTTGGGTACAAAAAAGGTGAATTTTTTTTGTCCAAAAAATTAGCTGATTTTGGCTCTAGTTTTATGTGGAACTGAACCTTGACAAAGCCAGATTCCAAGGTATTCAAAAGATGTTCAGACTTCGATAGCAGAGTTATACAGGTCTTATATTAATGTTATAGGGACAGAGATTAAGTCATTTGTGCCAAATACCATGTTTTTAGAAATATTGAGATTAGCCATTGATGAGGGCACAGGTTTGACTGCAGTAAAGGCTGAACATCAAATTGGGTGACTTGACCTGTAGATGAACATTGTCTGCATACAGATTGAGAGATACTTGAGGCAGGTCTTAGGGAAGTTTGTTAATAAAAATTAAGAGGACTACAATGGATCCTTGTAGAACTCCTTTGTGCAGAGGTGCTGTATCTGATGAAGTGTCTATCAGATCTACATCACAACTTCAAAAAGGCCTTAAATGGTGCCAAAATCCAACCTAACTCATGGATTTGTTTCCTATTTTCTCTTAAACCTTCCATCCTCTTCCCCGTTTTCTACCTTTAGCTTAGTATTTACTCAGAGATGTTTCCATTCCCTAGCTACTACTCATATAATTTTTACTTGGCTGTACTATATTATTGCCTCCCTCACTTCACTTGCCCTTTAGTGCTCTACTTGGTACTACAGCTGGAGAACTTGATTAGACTATAGTTACCTCCATTGACCTCCCTTATCTCTTACGTCACTGCCTCCTCAACTAACCATGCAGGCACTATACATACTACTTCAGTGCCTATGGAAACCTACTACTTTACTGCCTATGGAATTAAGAACTCATGTAGTATATGCATTATAGTATTAAGAACTCACACTGTATGTATCATATTTTGTACTTATGATCCTATGTTTCAATTACATCTGTATCAGTGCTTACACTCATATCTGAAACTCTTCTTTATATAATGTAACATTTTATCCTGCAATGTTTTACTGTCTGGAGCTTTTCTCCACAGGCCTCTGCTGAAAATGGGTTCTAGCTCAGTTGGACATACCTGGTTAACAAATGTCAAATAAATAAATGGCACTTATTTTAATTCTGAATGTGTCTGAGGGGAAGTTGAAACTAGGATATACTACAGAACACTACCCCAGTTTCTGCAAGCTTGTATGAGAGAATATAGTGATTAATAAGGTTGAATACTTTGTTCAGATCCACAATACTTCTGTAAGGTTGTCCTTGTGTTTGAAGAATGTAAGTTAGGGTCCAAAGAACTGTTGGGTTCTCCTTGCAGAACAGAAGTTAAGTTGCTTTTCAGAAATGAGGTAGTATTGATGGATGTTCTGTAACAGAGTATATGCAATTTTTCAAGGCTTCTACCTAGGATTAAAAGTTTGGAGGAAGGGCGAAAGTGGGAAGTATTTTTGAGGGTAGAGTTGTTTTGGTAGTGGTTAAGAACTGTTTTACAGATAGTTTGGCAGGGTGGTTTTGAAGAAACTGTGAATTTGAGGATGGGCAAGTTATTATTTGCAGTAATATATAAACAATAGGCTGAAGTGCAATTCTGAGACTTCTTTTGCTTTAGTGTATTAGAATAGAAGGGAGGGACATAGGGTGGGGAGAAGTTCATAGTTTGCAATGCTGGAAGAATGCCCATTTTGGCAAAGTTGCTTAATGGAGGAATCTGTGTGAATTATAGTTTTTCCACAAACACTCTTTATAGTGGAAATGGTGTCTATTTGAAATTCTGACTGCATGGAGATTTTTTTCTGCAACTGCTTTGGTAATCTTAAGGAGGTGAGATTGTTTACTTTTGTGGATGCAGAATGTCTCCAAACTGCTTGCCTCCAAACTGTTTGCTTGGCTAGGTTCCTAAAGATGAACACTATCACTGAAAATCAATCAACCTTTTTCCAAGTGTTTACTTTTACAATACTTCACCTCTAAGTTTGAGGAGGTGCTTCACTTTGTTCGGCCAGTTTTATGCACACTATAGTCATTGGTTGAGGGATGAATTTGCCTTGAAAGTGGACTGTAAATAAGGGATATGGCCACTGAGTTAGAGTCATCTTTGAAGTGATGTGAGACCAGGGAAAAAAGGATAGGTAGCTACAGTTTTGTAAGGTGATCAGTTGGGCCCTAAAGGACTTAAGTGTTATCTGCTCATTAATGGTTAATGTGATAGGACAGTGGTCAGTTAAGCTGGGTTGGAAAATTGAGATGTTAGAATATTGGATGTGGGATCCAAAGTGAAATGTTATGTTTGCTTGAGATTAGATCTGGTTGGCTCAGTGAAAAGTTGTAAATTATCATGGTTGGATAGAAATTGTGAACATCGGAACTCCTTGGGAACCTAAAAAAGTTGATAAATTCACCTAGTATTATGCTATTTTTGGGAATGGCTGAGAAGATGTTTGTAATGACCAAGTGGGTGGGAGGTAGAAGTGGTTTCTTGACTGCTGGGAAGTTTGTTTGAACCCATTTAGGACTGGTGTCTGTGTTATCTAGGGCAATTAAGGACTAAAATGTTTTTATGAAGCAAAATATCTCTACTTGGTGCTGTACTTTGTCTGGAGTCATGGAGTTTTTAAGAAGGCAGGAAGTTTGGAAAGTCATACTAGAGCCATGTCTCAAAGAATGTTAAGGTCATGCTATCAGATGAGAAATCTGAATTAATCTAGTTTTAGATGCTGAGTGTGTGGAATTATGAGGAAGTTTGAGCTGTTGGTCATGTAGCTAGAAAGATCATAAAGATTCCTGATGAAAAATTGACCTAAAAACTCTAAGCTACTAAAATGGGCTTTACGCCCTATGTCTGTACTGTAATGGATTCCTGTACGGAGATATGCCTGGCATTCCATGCCAAAAAGACCCTACCTTCACAAGATGATCAACTATGCTAACACCAAAACCAGGTATTTGAACCTTCACCACCATACAAATAATATACGTGAGAGAAATTCATTCCATAACAGTGTCTCAAATTATCCTTAAAGATTAATCTTGATTGGATGAACACCCACAAGGTTTTGTGACCTGACATGCTTTACTACTTCAGGATGTAACCTCTGCCTCCAGGAGGACAAACAGCAAGATGTAAATTCAGATTTCACTGCTTTGCAGCTGCTGTGATACCAGAAAACTGTAATAACCTGATTACAGTGAGTGTCATACAGTAATAATCCTGTGTTAGTTTTTTGTGTACCTCTTATAACTGGTTTATTATGTGTTTGAGAAATGGATGTCAGGAAATTTACACAATGCAACTCAAAAGGAAAGTCTTGTCAACTGATTAGAAGAAACCCAGTCATGCCACTTGGTAATACATAGAATTTTAGCTGCAAAAAATGCAGCTCTATAAAGTGCTTTACACTCCTGAAAGCTGTGACATACTTAGAGCTGCCAGACAGCAGTTAGAAGCAAAGTTCACCTGTCAGTCTACAATTTTAAAAAGTACTACACATTTCACCACACTGTCTATGTCAGCCTGAAGTGTGCTAAATTTCAGAAATGTCTGTTTTTCTCTATTACAGTGCTGTGATGGATGCTGTACATCAGAATGACATTTAATAAAAATAACCTTCAGTGAGTTGTGTCTAAGGCATGCATGCACATCAAAAATTTGAGATAAAACATTTGAAGGGTGAATATTCACATCTAAAATACCACTCATGATCAGAGGCAGCCATAATTCATTGTAGTATATGGAAGTTCAGCTGCTTGCGTTCATTACAGAAAATGGGATCATGAAGTCTTTCCTAGCTTTGAAAGCTGTAAAACCCTTATGTACAGTGCTAAACATATGACTGACAGACTAACAGCTTTAAAAGCTGTTAAACACTTCAGTCTGCATGTGCACCATTTAGAAGGATTTACAATATTTCAACTTTCTAGTATTCTGTGGTGGGTAACGTGTATGCACTTGTAAGAAAGTAGAATACAGCAGCTCTGAAAACTATGCATAACATAACAGGATTACGATCATGTCACTGATCCTAAACAGCTTGTGTGTGAGACATAAATATCAAGCAATGTACCAAGAGTGAAGCTGGAGAGAAAATCTTAGTATCCATGCAAAAAAACTGAGCTGTGACTGGACAGACCTGATCAAATATCTTTATGGTACATGGAGCTTTACCTGTTCCCATGCACTACACAAGTTATAAGAATAACATTTAGCAATGTTTTAACAGTTACTGCTGCCAAACAGGCAACTGCCATCACAGAAGAGTAGCAGGAAGTGCAAGCAGCTTTACAACTGTTAATCTGGCCTTCCAATAAAAGGCTGACTGAACTGTTTAACAGCTTTTAAAACTGTTTGCGCTTCACACCACTCAGTAGTGGCTGCTAACCACTCAATGCTCTAGCATGAGTACAGCTTAGCAACAGTGAATGATTTCTAAGAAGCTGGTATTAGATAGATACTTTTATAAACCTATATTTCCCCATTTCTGTAATGTAATCATGATGCTCGCTTTTGGGAGGCATGTTTTTTTTGTCCTCAGCTTTGAATTCAGGGGGTGCCAGTTTGGAGAACTGCTAGTGGAAAAGCTAATTTTTGGTAGCTGCAGGAACAACAAATTTAGTTATAAATCTGTAGTCTATTTTTCTGGGTAAATGAATACTGTAAAAAACCTTTAGTATTTTAAAGGATTTTTTTCTTTCAAAAATCAAACGTAAATTTTTTAGCATGTAAATTTTTAGATCTGGTAAACCAAACAAAATCTCAATTTGGACACTAATTTACTACTAAACTCCCCACACTTCAAGCTGAAATATTCTGAAAGACCGGAATATCTACTCCATTCCTTATAAACTCGATCATGCCCAACTGAACACCTTTCATTGATATGCTAACCCCTCCTCTTTCAGAGTGAGTGTCAAGTTCTTACCAGTCTGCATTTCGCAGCTGGAGGCCCTCAGACCATTCATTCCTCTGAGAGAGAGAGACAGAGAGAGACAGAGAGAGACAGAGAGAGACAGAGAGACAGAGAGACAGAGAGACAGAGAGAGAGAGAGACAGAGAGAGAGAGAGAGAGAGAAAGACTAGCATCAGGCAGTCTCGAGGGAGCCATTCTGCTTGACCCTATAGATGCCCCTCCCCCAAGCTCCTAAGCCCTCAAGCAGCTCCCTTTGGCACTATTATAGCTGCCTTCTTTTTGAAAGCATGTATTTCTACATACATGCTATTCTTTGAGCTGCTCTTTGTAAAGCAATGTTTGGCAGTTTGTGCTGAGCAGGTTGATGCTCAGACATGCAATATCTACCCATCACCCAGGTTTCACTGAAGCAACAAGACAAAACTGCCTTTTTTCCTCTAGAATAGGTGAGGTGGTAAGAGTGGCTCACCCATCGTCTCCAGCCTGCCCAGGCGTGTTTTCTAGGTAGGTCAGGGATTCATGCAGGTCATCTACTTTTTAATTCAAACAGGAATGACTGCCTTGAACTCAAAAGAGAGTAGTCAGGAATATCCATTCTAGACCATGCACAGTGCAATGCATGTTTAAAACAGAGCTAAAGCTGGAATCCATATTGCCTGTAGAATGTACTAGAATTGCATATGTGCTATTTGCATTTCAGAGTCTTCAGTGTCCAGAATTCAACACTTCGTCCAGATAAGCCGTTAGCTAGAATTCTTTATGCCATGTCTGTTTAATACATTTTGTATTTTCCTTGTGGAAGTTTAAAACTGCTTGTGTATTATAAACGTATGTTAACCAGGTAAGCACAATGGACATAAGTGTCCCTTTTCAGTGGTAACCCAGGAACACAGTCTGGTTAAGTGATTTCCCCAGATTCACGCAGTAGGTAAAAGGGAGGTGGAAATAAATTCCTGTACCTTGGATAAAGGAATTAGCTTGTTAAAATGCTCAGAGCCGTAATCATCTGTGCTGATAGCCAGATATGACAAAGTGACAAAGATGATTTAACCATGTACAATGCTTAATTTACAATAAATCCTATTCTACTTTATATACTTGTGAACAGTGATTTATCAATAGCTTATGGGCATGTGCACTCTAATGATGAATTAATAACGGTTGCCTTTTTAAAAGCTATGTTTAAAAGGTAAATAAACATTTAATAGTTTGTTTATTTTGGGGATAAACAGCAATAGTACTTTGATATGCTGATGTTGAAGCATTACCATAAAGACAAATGGGTGTCGGAACTGTAAAGATATCAATAACTTCTCCCTGTAAATATTGAATGTTTATTCACAAAACTGGTCAGATTTCAATTACCAATGACTGCTAAGACTGCACTGCAAGATACTAGGTTCAGTGACAGTTTGAAATAGATGAAATCCTGGGGAGCCATTGATTATAAATCATAGGTACATTGGTAGCATATAGACCAGGATGCCATTAAGGAACCTAGTACAAATTCCTAATTGCCCCAAAGCACTGTCTGGTTAAGTAACGTGCAATGTCACACAGACCAATAAGTTGAAATGATCAAACTCTGTACTCATGGAACAGGAAGCAGCTTTAACAAGTCAGTGCTCTAGTCCTCTGCACCAGCTGCTAGATGCATTCAGGTCCACATGCCTTTGTGCTACAGGGGGAGAGAGACCTTGTTTCTACAGTGTTAAGCTTTTTTGGGTATACCAGGTGCTAGCCTTTTCTCGAGGTAGCAGGAAACACTTGCTGTATTCTCAACTCATGTTCATGCAGTGCAGATTTAAAGCTATTATGTCAGACAAATCAGTAGCAGAAGAGCTAATGAAAACTGTAGCACTTGTCTATTGCAAATATATTAATATCAATTTCTAAGAAAAATGTCTTCAATGCTCAGTTCTGGATTTACTGGTATTTTTCCAAGAAAAATAAAATAACAAGTTAATGAGCTGTCATGTGGCACATCAAAACTTGAATAAGGTGCTTAGCATGGTCACTTATGTAGGCACAGCGACTGAAAGTAAGACCCATAGGGTAAATATTAAGTGCTTAATATCTGTCTCTAATTTACAGATCAGTTCTCTGTGTTTTATTTTACCGAAATACAGGGTGATGTTTTATTTTTATAGTCCAGAAAGTTGCACTGTCTCTAGATACTGCATTACCAGGTTGATTAGTCAAGGTCAGATCTGCTCAGCAATGTACATCCTCATTTCAGTATGCTGTAACATTTCAGATCTGCTGTAATGGTCAGACCTCTTGCTGTATCTCACTGCTGGGAGAGGATTGTCACTTGTTATACTTCAGTCTGTGAAATCATGACTTAAAAACTGCTTCTGCTGAATGCCTCAAAAACTTTGGCCAGCTTAGTAGATGATTATTATTGCTCTAGCATACATCTCAACTATCCAGATTTTCGCCTCATATTTTTGATCGGTTCCTCATAAAATTTGTGGTTTTCTAGAAAATCATTGAAGATTGAAAGCACTGAATAATGATAGACATTTGAGTTTCATATATCATATCCTTAGAAAATGCACACCAATGCAAAGCCTATTACTCTAGCAAATTTCTAAGTTTATAAGAGCAATATATAAAATCTGTCCCTATTTTTGGGTCTTCGTTCCCCCATTATTTTTGCCTTTGTCCAGATTTCTTGTGCTAAATTGAGAGGTATGTCCTCCAGTGTCAGTGGCAGCTTTTGCTATTGGACTACAGGACTGCAGCTCCCCCAGCTGCACAAAAACAGGAAAAACCAAAATAAAAAAATTAACGCGCATGTGTGCTCAGAACTCGAATCCGGACTGCTGTTTAACCAGTCTGGATTATGAAAGAAGGCATCAGTCTAGAGATGTCCTAGAAGTCTATGCGGTTACAACTGCATAGAATGGAAGGGGATCGGACCTCAAGGTCTGCAGCACACAAATGCATGCTTGGCATTCCCTGCGACGATCCGAAACAGGAGCTGCTTTGAATGGATTTTTCTGGATTCAGAGCAAGCTGCTGCTTTTGCATGGGGAAACAGGACTTCTCTCAGATACTCTTTTGCAGTTAGGAGTGTGAGTGTGAGCGTGTTTGTACAATGCCCCTGTTAACTATAACTGGTAGTTAGAGAGCAACTCAAGCTCAAGCCCTGAACCTTGAGAACGGTAGCAAGATCCTGAATTCCCTACCCACCACCACTTGTGAAAAGTGATTTTTGCCTCATATTTGTGTTCTGTTCCTCATAAAATCTGTGGTTTTCTGGATTTTGAATTCACTAAATAATGACAGATATTTGAATTTCAGACTTCATATTCTTCAGAAAGTACATGGTAACATTTTATTCTAGCAATTTTCCAAGTTTACAAGATCAATATTTGAAATTTGTCCCTATTTGGGGGGCTGTATTCCCCCATTATTTGTTTTGTCCAGTTTTTTTGTGGTAACAGGTTGAGAGCTATAGCAATAACTGAATTCCCTAAATTATAGCCATTTAAGTTTCAGTCTTTCTTTTTAAGAAACAGCTGATTTGGCATAGTGGTATGTTGCTCTGACTGTAGTGCACAGGATCCTGGGTTCAAGTCTTGGCAGTGAAATGCATGGCAGTAGCACTGCATTTTATTCTAGGAACTTTCCAAGATTATGCAAGCAATGTTTAAAATGTGTCCCTGATTTTTGGGCTTTTGCCTAAATTTTCCCTTTTTCCAGATTTTTTTGTGCTCATGTGCTGCAAAGTTGAGAGATACAGTTGAGTATCGAGTGGATTTTACAAGAAGCCAAGAGCTACAGGGCAAGAGACATTTAGTGCTGCTTATGCTGGGTTCTACTCCCACAGTATGTAGATGCATTGCTGATACTGTACTGTGTTGTACTTTTAAAGGGTCTATATTGAATCAGCGAATGCTTAGAAAAGTGAACACTGATTTATTGACCCTATATAAGTGAAAGCTTACAATCCTGAACACTCAGAACAGTGATTTTTTTCCCAAGGAAAAAAAATCTCTGGGCCGGTTTTGGGAGTTTTCATTTCCTCCCTGTGGTGCAATCTCGGAGTTGGTATATTTAAGTAGGGGGGGTGAGGGGGCAAAGCCCCCCACTTAATATACTGTTTATTTTTTTTTTTTTTTTTTTTTTTTTTGTGGAACAGCGATTTTTTTTCCTGGGAAAAAAAATTCGCTGTTCCGAGTGTTCGGGATTGTAAGCTTTCACTTACATAGGGTCAGATAAATAAGCGTTTACTTTTTTAAGCATTCACTGATGTAATATAGACCCCTTTTAAAGGGGGTGGATGCTGCAGTCCTGAGAATGTCCTCTTTGGTGGAGATACCTACTAACTATGAACTTATCAGTTTGCCATCCATTTCCTATTGCAATATTACTAGCTTATCATTGTTTTAATGTAACGGACAATTTATTCCTCAATGGCAACAGGCACTTTATTTGTAGATGAAACAATGAAATGTAAAGTTTTTTGCTAGCAGCAACCTCTTCATTAGATGCAGATCTCTTTAATGTGGAATTATTTAGATGACTATTACCTCTGCAGAGATTGTGCATGTTTACTGATATTGGTGAACTGTAGAAGTTTGAGTAGACGTTTAGGATGGAAATGTTCTGAATTGGGCAGTTTTGTCATTATTGGTGCATGCATTTTGTTTCATTGTTTACTGCAAAATGTTCAAAACAATAAATTTAAAAGACCCTCTAAAAACTGTACTGTATTATACAAGGAATATAATTTAATACAATCAGGAAGATGCATCAAAGAACACATGTATGTTTCATGTGCAAGGGGCCTATAATTTGAAAACAGCCCAAAGTTAATCTTTATATGCCACTGTCCAGATGTATTTTCTTTGAATGTGGGTTTCAATGAATGTGAGTTTCAAGGGCAGTTTTAATGCCAAGTCTATTTTCATTGAGAGACTACATTGCTTTGTTTAGCAGATGTCTATTAGTGTTTGTACTGTAAAATGTAAAATAAAACTTTTAAATAAAATCCAAATCATTGTAGGAGTAAAGCAGTATGCACATTGCAGTGTTTATGGTAAATGGGGCGAAATAGCCAAGTAATAGCCAAGTAATGGGACATTGGAATGGCTGCGGGGGGAGGCCCCATTCGACCATGATTTTGTGAGGAGGGGAAGGCGGAAAACTCAAAGACAGCCCCAGATGAACTATACATCTCAACTGTCCAGATTTTCACAGAATTAAATAGATTTTTTCTTCTTATTTTTAGTTTTTTCCTCATAAAATTTGTGGTTTTCTGGAAAATCGTTTAGGAATGAAGTCACTAAATAATTACAGACGTTGAGTTTCAGACTTCATACCCTTCAGAAAAATGCATGCTAAAGGCAAGACCTGTTATTCTATTAACCGTTTATACAAGAGCAACTTTTAGTACTGTCTGTATGTTCCCCCAATATATTTGGCCTTGTCCAGATTTCCTGTGTTAAGAGGTTAAGAGGTATGCACAAATAAATCGCTTTATAGAATTAGGCATTTCCAACCCACTCAAGTGTCCAAGACTTTGGCTCAAAATGTTGCCCTCCCCCTACTAATCCCTCCACAAAATGGAAATTTTGGAAGAAAATGTGGAGGGTTTGCAATTAATAAAATAATTGTAATGATCAGAGTTATAGATTACTTTTATTTCAAAAATGCATGTAGATTCTTATTTTGTCAGCTGCTCAACTTAACAGTACTAATATTAAACTGTCCCTTCTTTGACAGGTTCGCAGCTGTATTGTGTAGCTATTGTATATTTTTGCATCACATTTTTGGTCCGTTTTTCATAAAATTGTGGTTTTCTGGCAAATTAGTAGCAAATCATTAAAGATTGAAGTTAGAATAATGATGGACATTTGAGTTTCAGATTTCATACCCTACAAAAAATTCATACTAATGCAAGACCTACTATTCTATTATCTTTCTAAGAGCAATATTTAAAAATTATCCTTATTTTTGGGCCTTTGTCCCGCTTCTATTTATGGCTTTGTCCAGATTTCTTGCTGTGAGGTTGAGAGATATGACAAATGTGTCAGGCCCATCACCAATTGTGACATACTGGTTGCACCCCATGTAGTGACTCTGGATGTGTCCAAGCAAGGCAAGGAGCAGCTATGCAGTGTGCAGAGCATCACCCCATCCAAGTTAGACAGGAGTACTACAGTTGCGTGTCATCTGTCCTTGATTTTGCAGAATGTTCGGGTTTTCTGTCATATTTTATACTGTTGATTATGCTTATTATTCGGAAAATGCATGCTGTTGCAGTGCCTGTTGCACTGTGTTTAAGTAGCAATGCTTTAATGACCATCAGGTAAGCTTGTCTGAGATTGTAAGATGCAAGTAAGCTTTAATAAGCATACTGTTAAAAAATGACCAACATTGAAAGCCTTTTTGTTGTTGCCATGCAGGGAATATTTACATAGCTAGATAACATATAAGCCTTAAATATTGGAATGCATATGACACTTTTTGTAATAAAGGACAGGATTACAGTATTTTCAGAAGCTTATTACATTTGGGAGACTTGGAGTAATCTTTGCAGGCTTTACCCATAAACTAAACAGAATACCAGTCTATCATGTGTGGTCCATAACCTCTGCAGTAAACCTTTAAGCAATTTATCTTGAGCTTGTTTCTTGTTTGCTGTTCATTCTTTACTTTGATCGTGTTGACCCTATGAAACAAGTAGATAGTTGCTGGCAGGCAGCAGGTCTTTTATGGATAAGAAACATTTTTACAAGTGGGGGTATCACAGCATGTTACTTGGTACTTTTAGTGGTTCGAGTTGAGTGCTGCTCGTTTTTTTTTTATACTTGATTTTGACTGGCATTCCAGTAATGTATTTAAAAAGTAATTTATTTTTTCATGCCTCACAACCTTTGTGTTTCCATCTAGATATTAAGGAAGCTATCATGTAAGCCAATACATTGAAATATTTTTCTTCTACACTTCATTTTGCCTTGATTGGACTCTCATAATGATGGTTTGGCACCCAGGGAAGCATATTTAAAGTCCCAGGTTTTGTGGTTTTCTAGTTGGTCACACGTAGGCCCCACCAATTCAACTGTCTCCTGCAACCCCCTTTGATTTCAAGTCACCAGCCGCTACTGTCCAGTGTTATTTCAGAAGTGCTTAGCTAGCATGCAACTCCACAGAGTTTAGTGTCAGTATAAATGGTGAACTGTATCAGTCTAGAGGGGTCATTGTAGTGGCCTTTGATAGATTGCTAAGGCTAGTGTATTTCAGCATTATCTGCCATAGCTTTCTTAAGCCTTAATCTATACTACTGTAGCACACAGACCCCAATCCCCTTCTGTTCATGCACATATAGATTACTGTCAAATTGTCTTTTTTTTAGCCATATAAGCTTAGCTCCTACTTTACTTACTCTGCATTTGGCCTACTTTACTTATGCTGGTATTCTGACACCACCTCTCCACAATTTTCACCATTTCCTGTTTCTATTGCAAAATTGGTATATGAGCCTTTAAACTGTGGCAGTTTAAGAGTGATTACAGGGAAATATGTACCATGTCTAAATTTACAGTGTCTGAATTCCCTTTTCTGCTAGGTACACGAGTCTAACAGTTTCTAAATTATGGATAGGAAGGATGCAGCTCACTGCACTGGAGATGTAGTGGGTTGCTCCCTTGCAAAAACATTTAATGTACAACAGTAACTTTTGCAATACACTGTTACTTTTCTTGAATTTATTTTATTTTTTTTTTGCAGTTTTAGGACTTGTACATCAAGCCTTGTATTTCAGATAGGGTAACCTGAGTAAGTTTTTTGGGTTATGTCTGATAAATACAGTAACAGGAACAAAGGAGGCAGCAGAACACAGCAGTAGAGTTCAAAAATGTAATCCAAAGATACAAACACAAACAGTGGGCGCTTTCGCAGCCAAAGCTGCTTCTGATACAGTCGCCATGTGTCATACTTACATCACATTTATTGAAGTGATTAGAGCAATCAGGCACACAACATGTAATTCTGGTGATACTGGGAGATCGTAGGTTTACCCCGGGTATCACTTCTGTGTCACTGTTAGACAGAGGCACAGTATACTAACCTCGAAAAAGGGCATAGCAAAATAAATTTAAAATGGGTGGCGAAAGCCAAACACATTCTGGCTAGGCTTATAAATGCCCTAGGGCAGATAGCCTAGTATGAACCTATGAACTAGTTTCAGACATTATATCCATGCATTTTGCCACCCCATGTTTTTTGCCCCCCACCCAGGTTTCAGAGAAAGTCAAGTATATGAAGTTAAATCTAAACTTCCATGCACAGATGATTCTTGTTTTAATAAATTGCAAGAAACACAATATAAAAGATATCCACCAGATGTCACCATTACCTTGCGTTAACTACTCCAAAATAAAAGCAAATAAGACTGGAAAGTAGGTGTTCCATATGTTTCCACTTCAGAATCTCGAGTTACTGAAAACTCCAACTTCATATGGTCGAGACCATATGATCAAGTTTTCAGAAACTCAAAAATTTGAACTAAAAGAAAAAAAAAAGGTAAAACACAATTTCTGCAGGGGGGCAAGCCCTACTGCACCCCCCACAGTCCCCCTACCAACTCCAAGATCGCGCTACAGTAGGGAAAAGGGAAATCTCCCATTCCACTCTATATGCAGAAGTGCAAAACTTGAGATTTCCCATTTTCTCGCTATAGTGCGATCACGGAGATGGTATATTTAAGTAGGGAGGGTACAAGGGGACTTGCCCTCCTCCAACAAACATTTTTAAACCAAGTCTTTTTTTTTGTCACACTTCAGAATTTCGAGTTTCTGAAAACTCATCATATGGTCTCAACCATATAAAGTTAGTGTTTTCAGTAACTCCAGATTCTGAAGTGGAACCTCCATATAGGTGTAGTAATACAGGTTGAATTAATGGTGAAATACTCGCTGCATTTTTCATACACAGTTACGAGTCAATAAAATGAAGAAACTATTGTTCCATGTCTAATCACTTTTACTTATGAATCACACTAAAAAGACTGCTTTGTGAAAGCTATATTAGCAAAGTGCTTCTTTGTGAAAGGAAGCTACTGCTTACTGTGCTGGAAACTTACAAATGAAATGTTTAATCATTTTACTACAGAAAACTAACTGCATTATTCTTTAGTTGTTTTCATCTTAGTCTAATGTATTTGTTGAAACTTAAATCCCAGGTTCACAATTTCACTAAAAAATAATTTTGCAGAAATATTTCTCTTCATCTCACATACTTTTTGTATTGGCAAGTCAATATTTAGCAATAAGAAAAATTGCCAATGTTTAAGAAATTTAAAAGAGAACATTATAATGCTTTAAAAATTAGTTTGCAATATGAAATGCCATAACAACTAATGCAAAAATAATGAAGTTTAAAATATGCAGCAACTTTAAATCATTAAAAAGAAAGTGTTCCGTGTACTATCATAATAATGAAACTTGTGTCCTTAGAAGAAAATATTTTTTCTTTAGTGAATTAGCTGTGTCATTATTCCTCAACTGTGAACAGTTGACCAAGTTGTCTAAAAACTATTAGCAAATTCCTATCCCAGAAACTTTTTAACAACGTCTTAAAGTGAGCAAGCAGAAAATTATAACACAATGACCAGATTTCTTCAAGCACATTTTCTTACATAAATACATCATACATTTGAAATGTTGGTAAGTGTACAAGCTACAGAATCTCTGCCTCTGGAATTTTTGTTTCATTAGGTAAAGGACTACACTGGAAGAATAGGCGTTTGCTTTGAAGGCTAGTACTTTAAATGAACACTATCAGTGGAAACGCTGAGGAAGGGAATAGTCCTGAAAGCTTTGTTTATATACTAAACTATTTAAAAATTTTATTTTGCGTTTAAGATCCGTTTTTGTTTTATTCACTATCAATGGAAACACAGACAGCTGTGAGCTCAGTATGCCTTCTTCACTGGTAAACTATAGATTTTAGTTAGAAAGTACACAACATTTGCTCATTTCTAAAACATTACATTTGCACACGGCATATTTAAAGATATATATATTTTCCATCTACTCTCCCTCCAAAAAGATATTTCATCCAGCTCTCTTACAGATCTGTTCTAATCTCATTTTCACTTTTACTACCTTTGTCATACTATGCCATTCTTGTGCATCATACCCAAGAGTCAAACTACTCAGAATTTTTAAAATTTTTTCTGAGCAGTTAAATGTTCCTAACCCAACCACTGGAGATGCACGAGCCAGTGCATTTCTTTGTGCCGGTCCCAAGCCCGGATAAATGGTGAGAGTTGCTTCAGGAAGGGCATCCGGCATAAAATTTTGCCAAATCATACATGCTGACAACAGTACAAATATACATACCAGATCAGTAGAGGCCCGGGTTAACAACGACCGCCACCAGTACTGTTGGCCAACAGGGTGCTGGTGGAAACTGGGCTACTGTTGGCCGAAGGAGAAGAGGGGGAAGGCATGCCGAAAGGCAGGTAAAGGCTAGGACTGTGGTAGTGAGGGTCGGAACTTTGAATGTTGGCAGTATGACTGGCATAGGGAGAGAGCTAGCTGATATGATGGAGAGAAGGAAGGTTGGTATATTGTGTGTGCAAGAGACCAGATGGAAGGGGAGAAAGGCTAGGTGTATTGGAGGTGGGTTCAAATTGTTTTATCATGGTTTGGATGGGAAGAGAAATGGCGTAGGGGTTATCCTGAAAGAACAATATGCTAAGAGTGTTTTAGAGTTGAAGAGAGTGTCGGATAGAGTGATGTTTATGAAACTGGAAATTGATGGTGTAATGATGAATGTTGCTAGTGCATATGCTTCACAAATTGGGTGTGCGATGGATGAGAAAGAAACATTTTGGAGTGAGTTGGATGAAGTGGTGATGACTGTACCTAAGGGTGAGAGAGTGGTGATTGGAGCAGATTTCAATGGGCATGTTGGTGAAGGGAACAGAGGGGAAGAGGAAGTGATGGGTAGGTATGGTGTTAAGCAAAGGAATGCAGAAGATCAGATGGTAGTGGATTTTGCGAAAAGGATGGACATGGCTGTGGTTAATACGTATTTTAACAAGAGGGAGGAGCATAGGGTGGCATACAAGAGTGGAGGAAGATGCACACAGGTGGATTATGTCTTATCTAGAAGGGCCAGTCTGAAGGAGATTGGAGGTTGTAAAGTGGTGGCTGGGGAAAGTGTAGTTAGGCAGCATAGGTTGGTGGTTTGCAAGATGACACTGGTGATCAAGAAGAGGAGGAGGAATGTGAGGGGAGCACCAAGGATCAAATGGTGGAAATTGAAAAAGTGTAATTGTAAGGTGGAGTTCAGGGAAGAGTTAAGACAGGCACTGAGTGGCAGTGAAGAGTTACCGAATAGCTGGGTAACTACAGCAGAGCTAGTAAGGGAGATGGCTAGAAAGGTGCTTGATGTGACATCTGGAAAGAGGAAGGAGGACAAGAAGACTTGGTGGTGGAATGAGGAAGTACAGGAGAGTATACAGAGAAAGAGGTTGGCGAAGAAGCGGGATTGTCAGAGAGATGAAGAAAGTAGACAGGAGTATAAGGTGCATGGCAAAGAGAGAGAGGTGGCAAAGGCTAAGGATAAGGCGTATGAAGAGTTGTATGAAAGGTTGGACACTAAGGAGGGAGAAAATGACCTGTACCGATTGGCTAGACAGAGGGACCGAACTAGTAAAGATGTGCAGCAGGTAAGGGTGATAAAGGATAATGAGGAAAACGTACTCACAAGCAAGGAGAGTGTGTTGAGCAGATGGAAAGAAAACTTTGAGGGGCTGATGAATGAAGAGAATGAGAGGGAGAGAAGGTTGGATGATGTGCGGATAGTAAATCATGAAGTGCAGTGGATTAGCAAGGAGGAAGTAAGGATAGCTATGAAGAGGATGAAGAATGGAAAGGCTGTTGGTCCAGATGATATACCTGTGGAAGCATGGAGGTGTTCAGGTGAAATGGCAGTGGAGTTTTTAACTAAATTGTTTAATGAAATCTTGGAAAGTGAGAAGATGCCTGTGGAATGGAGGAAAAGAGTTTTGGTACTGATTTTTAAGAATAATGGTGATGTGCAGAACTGTAGTAACTACATAGGAATTAAATTGATCAGTCACAGCATGAAGCTATGGGAAAGAGTAGTGGAAGCTAGGTTAAGAAGGGAGGTGATGATTAGTGATCAGCAGTATGTTTTCATGCCAGGAAAAAGCACTACAGATATGATGTTTGCTCTGAGACTGTTGATGGAGAAGTGCAGAAAAGGTCAGAAGGAGTTGCACTGTGTCTTTGTGGACTTAGAGAAAGCATATGACAGGGTGCCTAGAGAGGAGTTGTGATATTGTATGAGGAAGTCGGGAGTGTCAAAGAAGTATGTAAGAGTGGTACAGGATATGTATGAGGGTAGTGCGACAGCGGTGAGGTCTGTGGTGGGCGTGACGGATGTGTTTAAGGTGGAGGTGGGATTATATCAAGGATCAGCTCTGAGCCCTTTCTTATTTGCAATGGTGATGGACAGGTTGACAGATGAGATCAGACATGAGTCCCCGTGGACCATGATGTTTGCAGATGACATTGTGATCTGTAGTGAGAGTAGGGAACAGGTGGTGGAGATGACCCTGGAGAGGTGGAAATATGCACTAGTGAGAAGAGGAATGAAGGTCAGCAGGACGAAGACAGAATATATGTGTGTGAATGAGAGGGAGGATAGCGGAATGGTGAGGATGCAGAAAGTAGCGGTGGTGAAGGTGGAGGAGTTTAAATACTTGGGATCAATGGTTCAGAATAATGGTGAGTGTGGAAGAGAGGTGAATAAGAGAGGACAGGCAGGATGACGTGGATGGAGAAGTGTGTCAGGAGTGATTTGTGACAGACAAGTACCAGTAAAAGAGTGAAAGGGAAGGTCTACAAGAGGGTAGTGAGACCAGCTATGTTATATGGGATGGAGACATTAACAAAAAGGCAGGAGTCAGAGCTGGACATGGCAGAGTTAAATATGTTAAGATTTGTACTGGGTGTGATGAGGGTGGACAGGATTAGGAATAAGTATATTAGAGGATCATCCCAGGTTGGAAGGTTTAGCGACAAAACCAGAGAGGCAAGATTATGTTGGTTTGGACATGTGCTGAGGAGGGATGCAGAGTATATTGGGAAAAAGATGCTAAGGATGAAGCTGCCAGGTTACCGGAAAAGAAGAAGGCCTAAGATAAGGTTTATGGATGTGGTGACAGAGGACATGCAGGTGGTTGGTGTGACAGAGCAGGATTCAGAGGACAGGAAGAAATGGAAACAGATGATCCGCTGTGGCGACCCCTAAAGGGAGAAGCCAAAAGAAGTTAAATGCTCCTAATCTTTCCATTTCCATAACTGGACATGGATTAACCTGTTAAGATCCTGAATGATTTTAGTTGAGCTAATCAAGACACATCCATTTTGCAAAATAAAAGGAAAATCTTAAATACTGTAGTATGTTTATATGGTAGCAGTGGTTTGGTGTTGCAAGCCATTATATAAACTGAAGATTCAGTCAGTCCATGTGTCCAGGATATCTGACAGGAAAATCAGCAAGAGAGAGACTCAGATGAGGTGGAATATTATGCTAGCAAGACAGCAGAAAGGTGGTTGCCCAAGCATCATGTGAACAATGAAGAGGGTATAAGGTGCATACCTGTCAACCTCTTAAAGCAAGATCTCTGGACAAATCCATAAATAATGGGGAGGGGGGGGGCAAAGGCCCAGAAATAGAGACACTGTAAATATTGCTCTTAAAAACTTATTTTCTGAAGGGTATGAAGTCTAAATGTCTGTTATTTTCTGACTTCAACCCTCAGTGGTTTGCCAGAAAAAACAATTTTATGAGAAACAGATAAAAAAAGCGGCACAGATCTGGACATTCTGCAAATATCTGTAGAGTTGTGAGGTTTGAATGGCATCTACAACTAAATTTATACAAATGGAATAAAATCTGATTTTTATGACAGCTTTAGAAGCAATGAGACTTTTGCAAAACAAAACATTGCTCCCTAGTGAGCATATGCAAAACTGATTTATACAGTGTGTATCTTACAAATAATTCAGCTAAGGAGGAGGAGAACACATCACCCACAGCCACACAACTAAGGAGGAGGAGAACACATCACCCACAGCCACACAACTAAGGAGGAGGAGAACACATCACCCACAGCCACACACCTAAATGGCCCATTTATGCAGGTTTGTAGCCAAGACAATCTCTTAATACTAGTGCCTTTAGGGTTAACTCTACCAGTTTTGTACATCCTAGTCATACATCTGAACCTTTTAACTCAAGAACTGTTGACAAAGCCAGAAATAATGGTAACACAAAGGCCCAAATCAAGACAGATTTTTACAGCTCAAACTCAAATTTCCAAGAACAGGTTTTGCATTAGTATGCATTTTTGGAAGGATATAAAGTCTGAAACTCAAATGTAAGTGTATGCAATCCAGACCACAAATAAACATTGTACACATTCTGTGAATTTCTGCAGTGCTGAGAAGTATGACGTGACTGACTTGTTGTACAATGCATGGCTATGCTCTATTTTACTTCTGGCATGATGTATTTTCCTAGGGGTTCACTATACAATTTTGAAATACTGTATAGTCAAAAGTGCAGTTACTCAAAACTGCACTATATTGAATGCGGAAATGTTGAATCCGCTGTTGTGGTATTGCATTCGTGACGTGTGGTGCGGTGTGTAGATTTAGCTGGGGATTCAGGTAAGTGGTGTTTTTGTAAGGTTATTGGGTAGGGATTTTTAGTCTGTGTGTGTGTGTGTGTAGTGGTGGATTTTGTGTGTGTGTGTGTTTAGTGCGACCTCGGAGTTAGTATATATAAGTAGCAGGATATGGGGGGCACAGACCCCCACATGGGTGGTGCATGCGGTAGGTGTGTTTGTATGTTATGTTGTGTTTGTGTGTGTGTGGTTTTGTTTCTTGTAGTGTAGTTAGGTAGGTGTATGTATGTTTGTTTATGTGGTGGTGTGTGTATTTGTATGGTCGCAATTTTGATTTTCTCTGTTGTGGGTTTTCGGTTATGTGGATTTTCGGCTATACAGTCTCGAGATACTGAAACTCGATATTTCAGTATTTCGAGATTGTATAGTGAATCCATTTTCCTGGACATAACACTCGGTAACAAAGTACGGCTGTATACATTATATATTCTCTACATACGTACACAAACAGGTCAAATGATCACTACACATTTGGTTGAGTTTAGACTATTATTTTGGTCACTTTCACTAACTACTGGTTTAATTACAAAGCACATGGAGAACTGGACTTCTCCCTGCTCTCCTGCAGGACCCACGTTAAAGCCTATTTGGCAATGAGGTTACCAAAATGAGACAAGTAAATGACAGTTGCTGCTTCAGGATGTTGTAATGCATGACATCATAGGTGGATGTCCACCACACCCCTGAAGGTCTCCCCCCCCAAGTTATTTTTGCTCTTGTGCTTGCCAACTCTCAAATCATCTCCTTATTAGACAGTGTCAGTCATTTCCTCCACAAAGATTCTACTAGAATTCCCAAGGATGATCTCCCATCATTCAGGAAGGCATGGGGGTGCTTTGTGCTGTTGACTGCAGTAGTGAGAGTATTTGGATAGCCCAACCCCAAGTGCTGAGGCATGTAGACTGTTCAGGGGTCCAGAAAACCTTCTCCTCATGAATGCATGCTTCTGCATACTTACCAAGAGGGTTATCATCCACTGGTGGCTTGTTGAACAACAATCGCCTTCAGACCATCTCTGCATCTCTGACTTTCCACATAGATAGTAGCAATGTGGCTATCTTTATCCTTCCACCAGGATGGGCCTGCTCAGCTTCCTTGCCAGTGTATCAAACACCTAAGCTGCTAGTCTAACTCAAATCACCTGGGCTGTAGTCAGGGCTTTAACCCTCTATGCTACAGAAGCTGGTGTACCATTTCCAACTTTGCCCACTCTTGAAGGCATTGTTCTTAGAGATTTTGTTGTTGTGTTGTTGTACACGTGTGTTTAAGTATGTTTTCATATGTATGAGTATCTTATAAATACCCCGTTACATAACAGGGACTAATGTATTTCTACAGCAATCACTACTCAAGTCAAACTGGAGTACAGGAAGCAGCTCAGTAAGAGCTTAGATTTATTAGAAGCAAACACCAGACAATTTTATTCCTTGAGGTTTCTTCTTTATGATTATGACTTTGAGGGAAATAAAGCATTTGTTACAGTTTTACTTGTTTAACTCATTTTTGTTGTTCTAAATAAGATTAGTGAAGACAAGAAGCTGATTTACTTTATAAACTGCAGACTTCTCGGACTTAAATGTATTGTGATTCAAGAGTTCCAGGCCATTTTTCTATGGCATTGCAGCAAATAGGAAGTTGACAATTGAGAATGAGTGCAGAAAGAGATGAGATGGCTTGAAAATTAATAGCCCAGTGCTTTACAAAACATGTATGCAATTGTCCGTGTCTACAGCCTTCCTTTTCACAAGTGGTTTTGCAGAAATTCAAAGAAAAAAAGATGCATGTTAAGAAAGCACTTATAACATCACCATTTTTCTTAACCTTTTTTGGAAGATGGCTTTTTTGTGTAATCTGGTTTCTCCGATAAGGTGTTTTATTAATTTTAATATACATTTGTATTTCTGAAGTGTTATATACTTACATGCACAATGTACAAAACTATCTTAGCTTAGTCTGACTGTCTAGGTATTTGTCTCTATGAGGAGAGTTAGACATATACATATGTATTACATACACACAATGTATATATAAACAGAAAATTGTATGAAATTTTAGGTAGAGAACTTGTGTATTTTAGAATGTGTATGTTGGTGCTCATTCTATAAATTTTTACTTTTTTTAATTTAGTTTCTCTTCCTGCTTGCACTTTCTGACTTCCTATTTATGGAGTCAAAGGAATTTTCTTTTGAATGCTTGGGGAATGCAAAGTACAGAACCTAGGAAGTTAGAATCGGTAAGGCTACCTCTACAAAAAGAGGCCAGCCACAAGTGGAGTCCCACAGGTATCAGTCCTGTGACCGCTCCTTTTTGACATTTACTTCTCTTAAAGGAGATCCGCACCCACAGACTAAACATGTTTATTTCATCATGGTTTGAGGTTTCCTACATTTCAACACCACTCTTGGATTATTTACAGTTTTTAAATATTTTTATATGTAATTTCTTGAGTCTGACCACATGGGGGTCTAACATCTTGAAGTGATCCTGATTGTTTAGTCTGCCTCTAGGTATCCCACAATGCAGTGTTTGTCTGTAAAAATTACATCATGCAGGCCTCTTTCTTCCTAAAGCTCCTGTCACAGCATTAATTTTATATGAATACACTGCCCTTTCAGTTAGTTTTAAGTAACATTTCATGCCGCTCAAGGACTACTTAAAACACAAAACATTGGCAGAACTGACTTTCAAAGCACTTTTTACTGCTGATTCTTTTTGAATGGCTAAATTGCAGTCTTTTGTGAAGCCTGAATTGTACTACTTTGATTTATCTCCCATCCCTCTTCACACCTAACTTCCCTAGCTGTCAAGTGTCAAGGGTAATTTGAGCTGATACCTGCTGTGATTGACAGCTCATACCAGGAGACATGATTAGTGTACTGTTTCCTTGTTCTAGCCTTTACTTTCTGTATGGGTAAGGAAAGGATCAGGGAGCTGTGAAATCATAACATGGGTGGGATTTTAGGACGGTCGTGGTGATGACAGTTTGGGGAGCGAGTTGGCCAGAAAACTACCTGTATTCATTGGCCTTGATGACATCAACGAACTGGCAACTGAAGAAGCTTTTCCAGGGCGGGATAAAAGTCTTTTGAAAGTGAAACCACCACAGCACAATAAAGGTACTGTTATAATGGAGAGGAACAGTCGAATTAAAATATTTTAAATGCTGTATTGTTGTTTATTCATAGCAGGGACTGCAAATAGGGAGAAAAGGGGCAGAGAAGTTGAGCATTTAATAGTAGAATCTGGTTGTCCTTTAAAGATTTCTCACCCGAGTGCATCTCTGCAAAGGCAAGCATGTCATCTAAAATATGAAAAAAATGTGATGGGCTATAACTGGAGCTATATGCTTTGTGAATACTCCTTGGTGCACTAGATAGCCCAAAAGAATAAGGCAGAGAACTGATGTGACAGACATCAGAACCTTAAGAAATGCCTGAAGTCTAGATGAATAGGGATGTGAGAAGCATATTTTAAATCTAGAGTTACTAGGAAACTTCTATGAGGAAGAGGTAACAGGTGGTTACCGCATTCTGAACTTTGGCACCATCACATATGTGTTTAGAAAGAATGATCCAGAACAGGTTTCAAAGAGTTATTATTTTTTTTAATACTAAAAATCATTGAAACCTTTTCCCACCTAGAAAGGAACTGGTTCTTAAACCACCTGGGACAGAAGTGATGGGCAGTTAGAAATAGTGGATTAGGGATTAACACCAGCAAAGGAGGAATTCAGACTTTCATCCTGGTAGTTCCCTTTCCTCTCAGAGAGGGGGGGTACAAGGTCCCTAAATAATCATTCTGACTTGACTGTCCTTGGTTTTGGAAGGTTCCTTAAGTCTTTTAGGAAGCACGTTGTCATTTCTTCTTAAATGCTGGTTTACCTGCATTTTGTTGAGACTGTTCATTTTGTTGTTTGCCAAAACTGGATGAGGGTTTAGAGAATCTGGAAAAGGAATGAACACATCTTAGAGAGATTCTCTCTATTAACGTATCCCTCTCACACTTTTTGATCACCTCTGCAGCAGAAGGGTGAAAAAACTAAATCTCTATTCAAAGGAGAATTTAAAATCTCATTAACAGCTAGAAGAACACAGCCAGGCAAACCTCAACAGTATCAGTGGCCAAGTCCTTGATAAAGTATCAGCTGAATCATATACACACACACACTGTAAACAATGAATAGTGTCTTGTACAATAAAACAAAATTTAAAGCAGACTTTTGTCCTCAAACTGCAGCCTTAACAGTCCTCATACATTCACAATTAGAAAGCATGTGAGCCTGGCAATTCAAAATTCTGAAACGTCAAAGCTGCAGAAGCATACACTTTTCCCACACTTAATCTTCCTATCCATATCAGGAAGGGTAGGATTGCAATTGACTAAATGTTTAGCAGTAGTAGAATTAACTAAAGCTATGGCTGCTTGGTCATCTTTGGGAAAAGTGTATAAAAACTCAAGATTGAGGAACTTTATAAATACTATTACTTTTTAGGGGAAGTTGGCTGACTATCAGGAAAATTACAAACAGTAACATCCTCCAGTGCTGACAAGAACTGGAGGAATAGGTGTACGTTCAGAAAAATCCTTCTGTAACAAGTTCATAGTATTTTCTGTGGGAGTGAGGAACCTTATTGTTCTCCCACTGAAAACAGTAGGACATTCTGGAAATAGCCTGAGAGGAAGATAAAACCCCACAGGGAAAAAGTCCTCCTGAGAGTCTGAATCAAAAATCTGATGAGTAAACTCTTATCTGTCCCTTCATCTTCCAGTCCAGATTCAGAATCTCTTCAGGAAAAGAGGTATCCTTTTTTATGTGAAGCTATTTTATGTATATAGATATATATTTATAAAACTGGTTCACATCCTACCTAGACAACCAAAAACAGGCTGTTCTCTGGCATAACCATCTCTCAGACCTCCTCCCCACCTCTATAGGGGTTCCACAGGGGTCTATCCTAGGTCCTCTACTGTTTTCCATATTTATTAATGACCTTCAACTAGCCACTCCTCTATCAACTTGCATTCAATACGCAGAGGACACCCCCATCATTTGCTCTGCCCCAACACAATCCGAACTTCACTCACTCACACAAAAAACCTTCACAACCATTGAGCATTGGTTCTCTAACCATTGTCTCCTTCTCAACCCTAAGAAAACCAAACTCCTACTTTTTACACCCACTCATATGTCTCCCTCCCTTAGCTTTATACTTACATCCAATATTATCTCTCCAGACCATACCACCAAACTCTTAGGTATTACAATCGACAATCAACTAAAATTTGACAACCATATAAACGCTACAATTAAATCTACCAATAGAAAACTAGGTTCTCTGTATAGAATCAAATCTTTCCTAACTCCTGAAGCCAGAACTACTATAGCTAGAACCCACTTAATCTCTACCCTATTATATGCCTCCCCCATCTATACTAAGCTCTCTAAGTACAATCTTAACAAACTATCTACAGCCTATAACAGTATTGCCAGATTTGCCACAAACTCTCCATATAGGACTCATCACTGTCAAAACCTAAAAAAACTAGGCTGGCTAGAGCTACCTCACCTAATATCATTCAAAAACTCACTATTGCCCACAAAGCCCTTTACCACCCTGACAATACTCCAATGCTCTCCACCCTCATTATGCCATATAACAATCTGAGGAATCTACGCTCATCCAACAAAATACTGATCCATACTTCTTTATCTAATAACTTAGCATATAATTCCTTATTCTCCAACTCAGTGGGTAAAATATGGAACCAACTACCAAATGACCTTACTTGCCTTACATCTCTCCCACTATTCAAAACTAACCTAAAACTCTTCCTTTCCAACCACTGGCTATGCTCTTGCCATAACCCTGACTAACCTCTTCTTTTCTTTTTTTCCCATATTATCTGCTTTCTCTACCACCCATCCTTCTTCTTACTTCCTTCTCTTGCAATTTAAATCTCCTCTCCAAGCTGAGTGCCTTTTCCCTTAATAACAATAAGTTATGCCTCAACTATTCTTGCAGTGCAATTGTGTATGTAAATTTTTACCTTATCTTCTGTCCAAGCTAGCAAAGTATTTTAAATCCCATACTCAATGTAGCAGGCTGAAATTGAATGTTTATTCTATCATATCTTTTTATTTGATTTGATTTTTTAAAGTATTTGTAAAGTATTTTTTAAAGTATTAATTTAGTATTGTAGCGGAGCTTTTCTCCTCGGGCCTCCAGTGAAAATGGACATGTATCCAGTTGGACTAGCCCGGTTAACAAATGTAAAATAAAATAAAATAAATAAAATGTGGAGGTTCAATAGCCTAAATTAAACCTTGCTCCAGATCCAGTAAATTACTCCTAACCAAGGAATTTGAGTGGATGCATATTTAATTCTTTCTTTTTAACAGAAATAAATGGGGCTAGTAGTGTTAACAGCAGCAGCAGCTTCCCCTGGGATGGGCACAATGTTCTGACAAAACATGGAAGCCTTCCATGTTCCCTCTCCCAAGACTAATAAGAGTGACTCCCTTGCCCACTGAGGGGACCCCAACAGCTGGAAAGGATGTGGCTAACCCCTGGTCCATAGTAGCTGTAGGTACTACAGCTGAGGGATCCAGGTTAAAAGATGAGTGGTCAGAGGTGCAACTAATGGCCACAGTCCTCCACCTGAAGCTGAGGCAGATTGATAGCCTTCTGTGGTTGCAAAGGCTGTCTGCTTAACTTTTGTGGCTGGAAGGACTGACCTTGGGACCGAGAGTTTGTCCAATAGTCAGGCTGAAACGTGTGCCTCTTTCCCTTGGGAAAGGCAGCAGCAAGAGCTGGTAAAAAATTAAAGTCTTTAAAAGTCAATTTCACAGAAAAAAAAAAACACAGTAAGTAGCACTAAACATTTTGCCAGCCTCACAAAATAAAACAATTTCATCACAAATTTTTTAAATACTTTATACTACTTTGAAAACAACAGGAAAATAGCTCCTTTTTAAAAGGTACAAAATAGTCTTGTGACATTCCACTAAAACACAAACTCCTACCTTTAAAGTAACTTTCCTGAACATGAAAGTAGTAACTTTTTTTAAAATGCAAAGGTTCCCCAACAAAGGGACAGCACAAGCAGATCAAGCCTCAAAAGCCTCATAGGAGCATATGTTTTGGCTGCAAGAAAGCTCTGAAGGGCTTGGCATCCAAACTTGTCTTTAGTCAACTCAAGCTAACTGTTTGGGCATAAGGAAGGTGCCCTGAGGCTTTAGAAGCTGGCCAGCTGTTGTATAGGTTCATAGAGGTTTACTAGGCTAATGACCACAATGGCCATTTTAAACCTAGCCATACATCCCAAATCTCTGACAAGTGCAGGTATCCTTGATAAGTGTAAGCAGGAGCTTGGAAGATGAAACTCGCAAGCAGGGGCCCGGGAGATGAACCATTCAGAGTTGGCTTGTGTCCATTAGAGACATAGATGCTAAACCAGGGATGAATTTCCAGTTCCCCATCCAATTGTCCAAGTTGCACTTGAATTGGGTTAGGGATGAACTCTGCTTCACATGGATTGGGAGCATTTTCCATGCACAGGGCAGTCTCTGGGATACATACCCACCTCTCCAGCAGGTCCTATTTATATCACAGGCAAGATTCAAGTCTTTAGAACAGGTAATTCTGGTGCTGTTTGTTTTGTGGCTATGCAGGAGATCCATTAGAGTGGGGTCTGACAATGCCCTGTGTGCCAGGCATAGATCTCACCTCAAAAGCCTGTAGCAGATGGAATACAGGGATAAGGCCTTGAAGTGGTCTACATAGGACATTTTACTTATGCCCTGTATTGTTATAGTGAGGAATCTCTGTGGATGTTTCAATTGTTGGATATGCCTGGTTAGGTACATACCAAAGGGGGCACTGTGCTCAATGATATGTCTGATGAATGCCGAACACAGTGGAACAATGTGTCCATATCATACATATAATGTATCCTTGCAGGATGTAACCCATATAACAATCTACTGCAGCAGTTCTCAATAGGAACTTCATAGCCTAAGGGAGAATTTAAAATTACATTTTTAACATCTTCAGAATGTCTTGGCTTTAGTCTGAAAACCTATCTTATCACAGGGTCAGAATCAGATCATCTAGATGAAGCAGCAGCAACCAAAGCACACTTTTGGCTTCTTAACAAGAGGAGCAGATGTTAAAGAAATGTATAACTCAGAAAGTAACTGTCAAAACTTTTCAGTGTTCTCCAAAGATGCAATTAAAGACATATGAGATTGGTGGTTTAAAACCCTGAAAGTTAACATAGCAGAATACATGTTCTCATGCTTGTGAAAGCTTTCCCCATTCTTGTCAGAGGGAATGGGGTTAACAGAAGTAGTTTTAGAGATGTTACTGCTGGAGCTGTTTTAGGGCTGGGAAACAAATATAAATCTCTGAGGAAAGTATAGTTGTGCAAGTTCCACTTTACCGTAAGAGCAGATGTTTGAATTCCTCACTGTTGCAGTAGCCTTTAGACTACATGAATTGTGTCTTGCCCAAAACAACCAGCTAGCTTCACAAAGCACACTAACACTGATTGACTGGTCAGCTCTGGTGAGGGAAAAATCAGCAGTCAAAATGGAAAATCTTCAAGGCTTTGTCGAAAAGCTAAGCAGATTACTTATTCTGAACTTAAATAACTACCATGTTATTTCCCAACCATAACTATCCACTACTGGGGGGGATGCAGCTACTGCAGCAGTAAGGAATTCAAACATGTACTGCTATGGGTAAGTGCAACTTGCACAACTATGTTCATCATTCCACTTATTCAGTAGCCTTTAGACTATATGGTTCATAGGTGATTACTACATACCTCTCAACTTCTAAGATCAAGCAATCTGGACAAAGCCATAAATAATGGGGTACAAAGGCCCAAAAATAGGGGCACTATTTAAATACTGCTCTTACAAACTTAGGACATGTTTTGCATTAACATGAACTTTCTGAAGGGTTTGAAGTCTATAACTCAAATGTCTGCTATTATTATTGGACTTCAGTCCTTAATGATTTGCCAATAAATTACCAGAAAACCACAATTTTGTGTGAAACAGACCAAAATATGAGGCAACAAATTTAGACAGTCGAGAGGTATGATTACTAGGTTAATGGCACAAGAGCTTTTACAAGTCTAGCCAATAATACCCAGGATATGGAAATATTGTATCTTAATTCCCCAGATAGGGGTAGTACCAGGGTAGTGGGTCTTTGGCTGTTGGAGCCCAGAGTCATTAAACAGACTCCCTCTATCCATGAGGGATGAGGGCAGTACCCCAGGAGTGAATTTTATGAATCCCCAGCCATTTATCCAAATTCTTTTTTGAAGATTGAGGAATGGGCTTCATTTTATGGAGATGGGAAGTTTACTCCCAAGACAAGGTAGCCTTTGGGATATGAATTTGCATTTCCAGCAAGTTCTGAGAGTGTATCCAACCAAGCCTGGAGGATATGAATGCAGGAGCCTCAGGAAAATGGTCCTAGCAAATCCATTCTTGGACTAGACAAAATCCAGTAGTCAGTTCCCTGTACTGGAATATAGGGAGGCCCACGTAGTTGCCTCTAGAAAGCTTCTAAAATCCACTCCTTTCCAATATGCCACCAAAGACAAGGTCCTTGAAAAAAGTGTGCCTTTATACTTTCTGAAAGTAGCTCATCATGGTGGATATAACAAAAGGCAATAGCCAAGGACAAACCAAAGTCTGTGACATGGATTGTCCTTACACAGTCCAAACATAAAAAAAAGCTCATTGGCATTTTAAACCTACTTGGGTCTGTCAACAGTATCAGCCTCCTATGCATGTCCCAAGTATGACTAAACCTTTCATGGTTCTGATGGTTAGAACAGAACACTGGGGAATTATGGCCTGTTTGAAATAATTCTGAAAACAACCTGGACATGAATGAGGAATTTGTTCTTGCTGATACCGTATCTGAAAATCAGACCAAATAAGGTCTCAGATATTCCTGTAAATGTCAGAAAGAACATTTTTTTCCAAGTAATGAAGCTTAAATTTGCCTGATGTGCAGGTTCAGACAGAGATGTGGTTAACTTTCCTAGCAGGAAGTTAAGATCCCAGGAAGGAGCAGCCTGTTTGCAAGGGGATCTCAGGTGAAACACTCCCGTCAGAAATTTTTACTTAAACATTGAACAATTAAAAGGATCCTTGGGCGGACATACTGAAATGGATGCAAGAAAGACTTGAAAAGTCATACTAAGGCCAAAGGCTAGTAACAAATATCTGAGCACCAGTGGCAGAATCCCAGATCGAGCTCTGGTTACTGTATGGGCACCGACTAGAAAATTCTTTCACATGTCAAGATTTTCTAGTGGCATGATTTCTTACCTCTTTTAGTACCTGCTGCACTCAAAAGAAATCCAGGCAGTTACAAGAGGTTTTAGATTTGGCGTGCCTCAAACTCCCTGTCTTATGGGGTTGAAACAGAAGATGAGGAAACCTGTGGTGATTGCTCCCTTGGCCAATTCCAAAAAAAAGAAGATCCAATACTGCTTTTGTCAAAAAGGGAGTTCTGAATCCTCAATTTCCCTGGATTTCAGGGGAAAAGGTGGAAATATGACAAAGATTACCCTGCAAAAGAATGTAAGAAGCATATATAAAGTGGCATGTTTATGCAGGAGGCCAACAGATCTTTTTGAGGTATTCCCCAGAACTGGCTCAATATCTGGAAAACACCCACATTCAAATTGTATTTATGAGGATCTGTCCCGTTCCTGCTCATTTTCTCTGCCAGTGCTTTGCTTCGACAGTTTTGAATGACAAAGAAATATGCACAAAACGGAATTATCCACACTCACAAGACTTTGCATTTAAATACTGCTGAGAATTGCATTGTTCAATTTTGTTTATAAAATTACAAAAAATAGCCTTTTAGATTTTAGAATGCATAGTTTGTCTTGGAATCTAATAAATTCATCAATGTGATGATGCTCTTTAAGATCTCTGGTGCAGTATTGTTTTGTAATATTCAGAGTATGGTGTACAGTTATTTTACAATGTTTTCAACTACTCTGAAGATAATAAAAAGGCCTTAGGAAAAAAGAACCTCTATGTATACTTTTAAATTGCAAGTGAAGCCAAGACCACTTTTGTAGCCTGTATTTTCTTTACATTCTCCAGTGCTGAAGTTTCTATACTTATATACTTGTGAGATAGAACTTTTAAAGTATTACCACTCCCATTGATGCATCTGCATTAATACTAGAATTTATTGTTTCTCTCATCTTGATTTGATTTTTAAACTACTCATCTAAGCAAGTTATAGGATTCAAAGTTATTAACATGGCCATTTTAGTTTAATGACTATCTACTCCTTGCCAATTCCCACTCTTCAGGCTTTACCTCCTTTCTCAAGGAGAAAGTGGTTGAATGCATTGGTCAACTTACAGAGGAAATTTGTTCCAGAGAATAGGTCGTGGGTGATGACTCTCTCCCTCTTTTGAATTGTTTTTTCTGCTGATAGTTAAGATCAGATCTCTGGTTCTAGTGGTAGATGTGCTGTCTAACTTAGAGACCAACAACCACCTGATCGCTAATGGTGCAGTAAGCAAAGTACAGACCACCCCACAGAAATCTACAAGATAGTACAATCAAGACTTTTATCTTTTCCTGGTAGCTAAGGCTAAGACCAGAGATTTTTTTTTTGGTCAAGAACTTTTTTTTTTTTGGAGTTTTTTTCAAGTGAGACACATTCATAAGGAACTATACTTCAATAGGTCTGATCAGTGCTGAATATACAGGATATTTGGATCTAGATGAAATACCTATGGTTAACAATTTGCAGATGACTGCTATCAGTCTGAGAAGTATATGGCAAACAGATGATCTAGTATAAACACCTGGTAATCTCCAACAATTACCTTACACTATTTGAAGAGGTACATGACCTGTGAACTCTAAATGTATAACAGTCTTACATTCTGGCCCCTCTGTATTTTTTCCACTTGCATGTCATGGCTCTCTTCCACCAGTGTAAATAGTATGACTGCCTCTGCTTAGCATTACACAAACATCTGTGCTCCAACTCAATAGTACTCAATTGAGATTTCAGTACCCTTTTTCAAATCATTTGAGGTCATCTAAGCTTGTGCAACCCCCCACAAAAAAAATGCTACCAAGTTCCAAGCAGCCCATTTCTACATCTCCAGCATTCTTACTTTGTGTGGAAGCAATATATGCAATCTACATGGTATATAAAATATGCAAGCACTTCCAGGAAAAAAAAAATCCTACTAGTTTTCTTTTTGAACCATGTTTGGATGTTAAAACATTTTACTGCTTCACAGTGTAATTCAACAAGTTTGTTTCACCCATTTTATCTTACTTGAAGACCACTTTAGTTGTCTATTGAGCATCTGTAGGCTCTCAATACAATTCTCGATTTAGTAGCCCCTTTGGCCTTCTATAAGCAGGCTTATCCACCCTGGTACCACTACTGACTTTTCATACATCTTCCTTCTAGAACCAACCCCCGATATATCAGCCAATGTCCGTCTGATAAGCCATGTTTCACAAGTACCTATTCCCAGTTCAGAATATGGTCACCTGTCAAGATTTCTTCCCAGTATTTAAGACTGTAACCACAATTTCCAACTTTTTGCTATTGTTTGATCACACTAGCGCTGGGCCACTACCACACCTACGCATCCACAAAAATCTCAAGATCAAGGCATTAAGATCAAGAATACTACATCTGTGGGGCCAGAAAATACCAGGTTGCCTGCTAGTCAGTTTGAAACGTGGCTTGTTTGATCCACGACTGATGGCCTCAAAACAGGTTCCATGCCAAACAAATGAGCAGCAGCCATCATTCCTTTACACAAAAGTGGGGCTTGAATGGACCCAGGTAATTATAGACCCTTAAACCTAATCAATCTTTGCTGTAAGGGTATGGAAAGGATCATTATGGAATAAATGAAGGACGTGAGTAACCTGCAGATTCTTAACTCACACTAGTTCAGATTCAAACGTAGGTGCTGCCTACTTAACCTGGTCAACTTCTTTGAAAGTTCCAAAGCAATGGATGAGGGCAAAGCAGTGTGTACCGCATCTAGTTTTCATAAAAACATTTGCCATCTTACATTCTTGTTATGTCAATCCCTATGTATCTCGGAGGGTCTACTTCACTAAACCAAAATATCACTTACCCAAAACTCATATAACCGAGATGAAAAGGCTAAGAGCATGAGAGCACGGACATCCAGGAATACCGATTTACCACTCCAGTTAACGCTTGGCCATCCTGTTGAACTTTGCTCCTTTCCCCCGTGGTAGTGCAATCTCTGAGTTGGTATATTTAGTTGGGGGGTTTAGGGGTATTGGAGTGAAGCCCCCCACATTGGTGGGTTTGCTTTTATTTGTTTTTTTTTTTTCAGAATGGCCAAGTGTTTACTTACCTGAAGTGGTAAGTCGGTGTTCCGGGACATCGGTGTTCACGTGCTATCAACCTTTTCATCTCGGTTGTATGAGTTCCATGTAAGTGATATTTCAGTGTAGTGAAGTAGTCCCATCTCTGATAGGGAAATGGCTCACAAAAAGACACCAGAAGTTAGATGGGTGTTTCTAACTCCTGCAAAAGACCTGCCTCTACCATTCTGCTCCAGGGTTCAGTCCATGACTCAATCCTATTTGGTATTTACTTCAGGGAGTTCAAAGCCAATGTTAAGGGTGTGTAGCCAACAGGTTGCAGATGACTGCAAACTGGTGGCATCATAAACTCCAGAGAACAAGATCCTTCAACAGGACCTGTCTCAAACAAATAGCTGATAGAGCATGAGACCACTGACATCCCGGAATACTGATTTACAGCTCAGGGGCCCAGAGAAGTAAATATTGTGGGAAGAAATATCCAGGGAATTGTTATGGCAAGTCTTGCATAGGCCTTAGAGCTGATAGCCTAGTACCAACTTATGAACCTATAAACCTATGGTTTCAAAAACATGGGACTAAACTAAATGTCAAGTTTATAATCATTCTTTGGCAAGCACAAGTCCCCTTGCAATAATCTCATTAAGATACAACTGAAAAACTGATCCTGTAGTTAGGAATCAGTGTCAACACCAATCTGTCTGATCACAATGTATTCACTGTTGCAAGGAAGTCCATTTTCATTGCACAGTTTGTATCCAAGAGTATTGAATCCAGATCCAAGGATGTAATCATTCCACTGTACTCAGCACTCATTAGGACAATTACAGAGTACAATGCCTCTTTTCAGTATGAACCTGTAAAAAAACACTTGTCACAACTGAAATCCCCATAAAGCTTTTGTGGTAAAAAAGGCCCAAGTTGTAAAAATGCAGACCCTCTCAAAGCCTTGCCCCTCTGCTCAGTATCATACAGACAAGAGGAGATTTGCACCTCATTTAGAGTTTCAACAGACCTTATTCCATCAAACCTATTACATATTCACAGGTCCAATGATATAAACACTCAAATGATCTCAGTTTCTTTTGCAATATAAAAGATGTTCAAGGGATATCTACACAAAGAATATTGCTTTATGTGGCGTGGAGAATAGTTCAGCAGAAGGAAAGCACTTACCCATCCATCTAAATTGGTTGAATAGAGTATCCACAAATTTTGCCCCCTCCCAGTTCACTACTCATCTCTCATGGATAGGCAGAACATGAGAAACAACCCAACATATTCTTTTTCTGCCCAGTCCAGATTTGTGTGCACAATATAAGGACTACAAACTACTATGTGAATGCAAAGCTAGTCTTTTTACGATCCTTACAGATCAGTAGTCTATCAAGTACCTGTGAACCCAAGTTCACTCTTATTGACCATAGAACCTCCTGCCTTTATCCCTCTATTCAGAGAATGTAAGGATCCATTTGTATAGGATCATAGGAGGTTACTAGGCTATTGGCCCCGAGGCCTTTATAAGCCTAACCAAGTGTTTAGCCAATATTTAGACAAGTCAGCAACCAGAGCCCCTGTCCAGAAGGGACACAGGTGGAATCAGAGGAGCGTATTTTCTGTTTCCCATCCAGTTATCCGGTTTGCACTTAAAAAGGGATAATGAGGTACTCTGCTTGATGTGATGTGGAGAGGGAGTCTATTCCACAGGTGGTGGGAGTCTCTGGGACAGATCTGTCCTGACAAACAAGTCCTATTGATATCACAAACCAGGTTTAGGTCATGCGTACAGGTTGCTCGTGTGGAGCTGGACTTGCAGATATGCAGCAGCCTCATCAAGACGGTGTCTGAGATTGCTTTGTATGCCAGACATAGGTCACCTCTGAGGAGTCTGTATGAAACAGAGTAGAGAGACAGGGCTTTTAGCCTATCTGTTTAGGGTAGATGTTTGAGGCCCTGGATTCTCCTGATGAGGAACCTCTGTGGTCTCTCCAGATGTTGCATGTGCTTTGTAAGATACATGCTGAAGCGGGTGTTGTACTCAATAATTGGCCTTATAAGGGAAGAATACAGGGATCTTATGACCTCTTTGTCCCTGGATGAAATACCCTTACTTAGAAGGTGGGCCATGTAGAAAGCTATCTGTACAATGGAAGCAACATGGTGGTCAAAAGACAGGGTGCCATCAGCCTGGGTACCTAAATCCCTCACTACTGATTCTGTACTTAGGATGTTGTTATTAATGTGATATGTAGGAAAGTCACTCTCCCCAAAGGGGATGATGATACAATTTTTGGCATTCAGCTTGAGGCCATGCTTCTGGCATCAGTAATTTGTTTAGGTGAGACCGTCTTGGAGGACATCCACATCACTTGGGGAATTGATGACTGGTCTCAGCTTGCAGTCATCTGAAAACTTGGTCAGCCATAGCCCACTTGTTTTGGCCTTCACATTAGGGAAGTATACCTCAAAAAACAGAGGCCCCAAAACCAATCCCTTGGGTATGCCACTCATTATGGGTCTACTGCTTGAGGTGGCTTCCCCTATTTTGATTAGGTGGATTCTATCAGTGAGCCAGTTTGGTACCCATCTAGTAACATATGGATTGCTGCCTAGTTGAGAGAGTATCTACTATCCTTGAGTGGGGAATAGTGTCGAAGGCTTTGGCCAGGTCAAGGTAGGTGGTGTGCACTGCCTTCCCCTCGTCCATGGCTTTGGTGACTGGTTCAAAGAAGTTGAGCAGATTTAACAGGCATGACCTCCCTTTGACAAAGCCAGACTGTGTGTGGTCAAGTGTTTGGAGGTTGCCAATGTCCCTATTAATGAGGTCCATGATAATGCATTCCATGGCCTTGCAGATCAGGCTAGTAAGGCTGATGAGTTTATAATTTCCTGAATCAGTGAATGCTCCACCTTTGTGTAAAGGGATGACACTGGCTGTCCTCCACTTGGCTGGGACAAAGCCGGTACTCAGGCTTTGGTTGAATAGGGTGCCTAATGGTGCTTGCAGGTTTCATGCCTGTGTTCATGTAGGATGCAGCCTGGGATGTTAGCAGGTCCCATGGAGGCTGTATTTTTTGCCTTTGAGAGGGCAGTGGTGACCTGTTCCCTACAGATAAGGGGTGGGGGTCAGGTACTGGGGATGTCCTGATTTACTGATGGGGACAGATGGGAGAAGTTTTCACTGAATCTGTCAGCCTATTGGCTACATCTACAGCATTTGTGTATATGGTGTCCTTGACCACCAGTTCTGAACAGATCTGGGTACTTCCTTTGAGACTGCAGACATATGTGAAGAAGGCCTTATGATTGTCTCTAGTAGATGTGGCCAATTTGGACTCGAAGTTGGCTTTAGAGGATTTCGCTAGTGCTCTTATTTGCGTGTTCACGCTAAGGAGAGATTGCTTCCAATTGGGCACCTGCTACTTCTTGGTCCTGGACAGCAAGGTTTCCTTTTGTTATATAGTTTATTTATTGCAGATGTCCACCAGACAGGTTTACTCTTCCTTGCGGAGGATGATTTTGTCCTGTCAGGTATTCCTGATTCCATGTATCTATATAAATGCTCATATAGTACCTTGGTGTAGATATGGACACTAGTGCCAGTTCCTGCAGTGGGGGAGGGGGCTGTGAAGTGGTTTATACCATCCTTCAGGAGGTTGTAAGCTTTGGAGAAATTTTTTGTTTGACCCTAGCCTGGGAGGAGGGGGTCAGGGGAGATGGTGACTTCGAAGGTGCCCGTTTTATGGTCAGATCTTTCCAGGGAGGATGATGCCATATGGGTGCTACAGTGGTTACTCATGTTGGTTAATACCATGTCCAAGATATTATCACCTCTTGTAGGGGTATCAACTAGCTGTTCCAAGGTATTTGCATTGATAAAAATCGAGGAATCTCTGGGCATTTGTGTTCTGGCACGAGTAGTTTTTCCAATCTATGGTTGGGTAATTGAAGTGTCCTAGGATCAGGGTAAAGGGTTGAATCTTGATAGATTTGAAGAGGTCCAGATAGGTGAAGTGGGCATAGAGTCAAATTTGGGGGCCTGCAGCTAGCTATAATTTGAATAGGGGTCTTGTCAATGGTTAACTGCACCTGGAGTGTCTCCTGTGTGTCATACTGTCTGACCAGCCTGGAGGTGTGTGTGTCTAATATATTGAAACTCCACCTCCTTTGGCTTTGCTGCCCATATTTTGGGGTCTGAATGCATGACAAGATGAGTATCCAGTAAGGCAGGGGTGCTCTCCGCAGCTTTGAACCAGGTTTCTGTGACTGCAAAAATGTCAGCATCTTCCAGGGTTAAGAGTGTTTGCAATGAGTGCAGTTTCATGTTAAGACTCCTAGCATTCAGCAGCATGACCTTCAATTTGAGTTTTGCTGAGATTTTTCTGTTGGTAGTATCGACCTCATGACTTTCCTAAAAAAAGGCATTATGGGGGAGGCAAGGACCTTTGCCAGAAGCCTGGAGCCCAAGCGAGACAGATGCAGGCCATATCTAGCAAAGAATACTGGTCTGTCGATTACATCTTCCCAGGCTGTCAGGCACTGGAATACCCTATAATGACACCAGAAACTAAGCAAATTATTGAAGTCAGTCATTTTCTGTTTGTATTGAGGCATCATTCTGGGTGACCTACCTCTCTGTGCCTCTCACTCATGTTTGAGCCTAGAATTTGAATCCTTCCTTCTTCATTTAACTTCCTACCTTGTTTTTGGACCATCTTCTTCCATTCTGTGGCTTGCTGCTGAAACTAAAGCAGATGTAGAAGCCTAAGCTGCCCAGAAATAGGTTTTCATATCCAGAAGGCCAAATCATAGTTATCGAAGTTATCATCCTTCTTTCCTCCTATTTTCTACATGGGGTCATAGTATCATGTTAACTGTCATCATCTCTCTTGATTCAATGTCACACTCCTGCCTTCGACACTCATTCCAGACTGCAAAAGATCTTCGCACACACAATCCATCCACCTCTTTGCTGGACATCCTTGTTTCCTCTTACCTTCTTCCTGTCTGTCCTAAGTCTTCAGATTGTCTTCTGATTTTCTGGACATGTGTCCAAACCACCGAAATCTGATTTTTTATCTGCAAATGGAGCTACTTTGGGTTCTGCTGTTACATCCTCATTTCTACATCTGTTCCAGTGTGCAACCTACCACCCTTCTCAGGCCCTTAATTTCCATCAGCTCTAGCTTCACCTGCTTTGCCTTTACTGTCTAGTTTCTGTACCATACAGTAGTACTGTTCGCACCACTGTATTATACCTTGCTTTTCAGGTTCTTTGGCATTTTTCTGTCATAGACTACACCTAAGTCACTATGCCAGCCCCTCTGATTCTAGCTTTAACCTGTTCATTCAGACTTCCCTTCTCAACCACCTCTCAAATATTTGAAGTGGTTTCTCCCAGATACCTGAAGCTATTTACCTGTTCCACTGTCTTACCTTCTATGTCAATTCTCAGCTTCTTCTAGATTTCCCCAGTTTACTGCAATTACCACAGTCTTCCCTGTGCTTAGTTTCATCCCATGTGCCTTCAGTTTTGTATTCCATTCTCTTATCCTTTCCTGACGTTCTTGCTCAGAGTCTGCCTGTAATGCCACATCATCTGCATGCAGCAACTTTGTTGTTCTGTCCCCTCCAACCTGTTTGCTAATGTAGACCATCACCAGTATGAACAGTGGTAGGATAAAAGCTGAACTCTGGTGCACACCCACTCTTCCCTGGGAACCCCTCAGAGACTGAAAACTGTACTTGAGTCAATGGGTCCTTTTACATAGCCTGTACCAATTCTACCAATGTTTCTGGGACTTCGAACTACCACAGTACTGCTAAAATCAGCTTTCTTGGGACCTTGTCATATGTTTTCTCCAAGTCTAGGAATGTCCAGTTGGACTCTCTCTCATGTCTAGCTTCATCTCTAGCTTCTCAACTACCTGTCTCACTGCAAACATCAGGTCAGCTGTGTTGCATCCTGATCTGAATCTGAGCTGCTCAGCTCTCTTCTTACATTCTACTACTCTGTGTATCCGTTTCTCACACTCTCCAGAATTTTCATGCAATGTGACAGGAGTTTGATACCCCTCTACTGCCCACAGCTGTTGATATCCCCTTTGTTCTTGTACACTGGCACATGTATGCTTACTCTCCAGTCATCTGGGATATGCCTCTCTCCACACTGCTACGAGTATCCTCGGGAGCCATTTCTCCCCAACTCAGCCAGCATCTTTATCATATCTGCTGGGACCTCATCTCAGCCTACTGCTTTCCCTAATTCCCTGACTTAAGTTTTCCTTAGTGCTATTCTTAGTTCTTGGGTTGGCTCCTCTTCTCTCATTGTAGCCTATTTCTGGGGCAGTACAGTTTCTGTGGGGTTTTCATTCAGAAGTTACTGGAAATACTTCTTTCATCTGCCTTTGATGTCCTGTAGACTGGACAGCAGGTTGTTTCTAGCATCCCTTATGAAGGGTATCTGACTATCTTTATCTTTGTCTTGCAACTGGATATAGTTTGTGACACCTACTGAGGTGTTCTTTGCTATTGCAACTCCTTTCTTAGCTTCTTTGTTAGCCAGCCAGTATTCCTTCCTAGCCTGGTTGGTCTTTTCTCCCACTTTTTCCTGCATTCCTTCTTTTGATGACTTCCTGGACTTCTGCATTCCACCACCAGCTTTCCATATGTACTTTATATCCATACCTGGCTCAGCCACATATCAGTTCTGAAGTCCTCAGACATGCTGTTTTGAGGTTCTGCCATTCTTCAACTCCACCCATTTCCTCTTCTTTGGGTGCTAGAGCAGAGAGTAATTCCTTGAACTGTTGTACTTTCTCTCCAGTCAACTTCCAGGTTTTCAGCATAGTCTCTGTTGACATTAGAGACCTCTCTGACCACTGCTTGCAGGTGATGATGGCAACCAGTGGTCTATGCTGTGGGCTGACAGTTTCACTGGCAATGACTTTGCACTAGTCTATTCTACCCCAGTGCCATTTCCTTACTAGGAAGAAGTCTAGCAGAGTTGCATGTTAGAAACTTCTGTATGTGATCCTATGACTGTCTCTTGCTGAACCACATGTTGGCTACTATCAAGCCATTTGCCAGACAAAAGTTTGGCATGGCCTCTCCTTTATTCCTGTTGCCCCACCCATGTGTACCCAGGCAGTCTTCATATCCTGTTCTATGTCCAGATATGTGCATTCAAGTCACCCATTGTTAACACCAGTTCATGTTGTCTTGCATTATCTAGTAGGTCCTGCAACTGCTGTCTGAATGCATTTTTCCTTACTATCAGAACCTTGCTGTGGGGCATAGGCTGAAATTATGAATACTTCTCTATTCTTACACTGGAGTCAGATTGCCATGAGTCTGTCACTAATTCTGATAATATCCCTTACTGCCTTTTGAAGCCTCTCACTGCAATTCCCACACCATTATTAGCCTGTCCTCTTGAGTAGTAGAGTCTGGACCCTCTGAATCCAAAGCAAAGTGGCTTCGCTGAGCTGCCCTTCCATCTCATCTCTTGGATACATAGATGTCCAGCCTCCTCAGCATCATGTCATCCACTTCCAAGCTGCATCCTGTCAGTGACCCTACATTAAGTGTAGCAATTCAGTTAATGTTTGACATAAATGGTTTTATGTCCAGCTTTCACTCAGAGCTGTCCCAGGTAACACAGGCTGGGCAACTAGACACTGGACAGCCAGTAGCTTATTGATCCAGGGCTACTGCACTTTATGGCAGCACACTGGCAAATAGGGGCACATACACCCCCCCCCAAAGTTAGCATGGGTCCTAGGCTGCGCCCTTAACCCACTTATCATTGGTAACTATCCAAGCCCATTTTTGCGACATTAGTCAACATGACTAAATCACCTAGAAGCATATTTTACACCACTGAGTGGTTAAGCCCTGCCATGGTGATGGCCAAACCCTCCACAGTTCTATTCCATCTTGTTGCATTTGACTCTTGCTTTCAGTCCAGAGGAGAGATGCCTTTTTTTTTTGTTTTTTTTTTTAATTCTCTCTCTTCTGACTTTGAGGAATGCTGAAGCTCTCCCCTTTAACCAAATTCACCATTAATTCATTTTTTCATGGCCCCGAAGAAATACACAAGCCAGTACCAAGTCAAAGGTTGGAGCATAATTTAGTAGCATAACATTTGTTTTTATGTTCACTTTGTAATTTGCTACACTGCTATTTTCCTTTATTTACATACTAAATAGGCAACAAATATTTGTCAGGGTGTTTAAATATATTATTACATCATCCGCAATAACACTGTTTTCAATAACAGTCATACCCCTGGAGTGAATATTCTAATTTTAGAAGCCAATGGCTCTATGTAGATCTCAAATTATAAGGAGTGCAGAGGACATCCCTATGTTGTGCCCCTCCACAAAGGGGAAAAAACATCTGAAAGAGCTCCCTACCAACTATCATGATCTATGCTTGAGCTGGGGTATCTAACCCTTCAATATATCCAGCTTCCCAGGAGTCCAGTCTGGCAAAATGTTTTTTTTTTTTGCATCTACCTATAGCAGCGGTCTATCCTATTGCTGCTCCATTAACTTTTGGATCACGATGTTAAATGTCAGGCTAACTTCTATAAAACCATACTGGTCCATACCACTTTAGTCAGTCAGTGCCCCTGATGACCTTTTAAATACTTTATGATCATGGTTAAAGACTGACATGGGACTTTATGCCCTTTGACCTTTTTGCTCCTTAAGTATTCCATCACTGCTTTCATCATGAGCACCAGAATGTCACTCCCTGCCAAAATGTTATTGAATATTTGCATCACCAGCCTCTTCCCTTCCATTTTGCAGATTTCTTCTGGGATGTCATCAGCTCCTGTCCTTTTGCCAATTGCTTGATTTCCAATACCTTCTACTTCCTCCAGTGTTAAAGACTTCCCAAGGCCCAAACTGCTTTAGGTATCTGCATGATCTCCAGTTCCCTGAAAAAACTCTCCATCTTGATCACCACCATCACTAGAGTACAACTTGCTTGAAATATTCCCTAAATTTCTCTAAAATCTTATCTGGTGCCATTTTCAGTTTCCTAGCTTGAAGGTCTCTAATCTAAAAGAATTGTGTGCCTTCAACATTCTAAGCCTTTGTGCCAGTATTTGTGTTTTTGAGGTTAGTATCAAGAAAAGTTTTATTTAATGCAACTTTCTTGTATTCATTATAGCAATAACCCACGCCTGTGTGTGGGTAAATCCAGCATTACCCACACCCAGAAGTGGGTTATTGCTATTATACAATGACATTATAAGAAAAAAATAATTACTTTTCTTAAATAATAGCATTGTATAATGCCTTCTTGCTGCCCTTCCGCAGCTGTCTGGTATTCTGTGGCAGTTCTGATGTACTGCGCATGCGTATGTCTACGTAGTAAATCAGAACTGTGGGTAAAAGCAACGGAGAAAGCAAGATCTCCGTTGCTTTTTACAAACTGTTTTCGCTATGTTAAATGGGTTTAACATAGAGAGACAGCTTTAAATAAAAGCAACGGAGAATCTCTGTTGCTTTTTCTAAAGCTGTGTCGGTATGTTAAACCCATTTAACATAGTGAGACATTTTTGAAAAAAGCAACGGAGAAAGCAAGATCTCCGTTGCTTTTTACAAACTGTCTTGCTATGTTAAAGGAGTTTAACATAGCGAGACAGGTTTAAAAAAGCAATGGAGAATCTCCGTTGCTTTTTTTAAAGCTGTCTCGCTGTGTTAAACTCGTTTAACATAGTGAAACGGTGTGAAAAAAGAGAGTTATAGTAATGGAAAAAGCCCAGGAGACCGGACCTTTTTCCATTACTATAACTTTTAGTTATGTACTTACCATAACTTTAGATGTATGGGATCCATCTCGCCTACATTCTCTACAGATGGGTTCGGAGCCGATCCTCGGCTCCGACTCGGCCGCTATGCAATAGAACGCAGTTTCTTATTGGTTGAGTTACCTCATATCCCAGGATGTACCACAACTGCTTCCCCAGATCTTGTTTGTCCGCACACATGCACACACACATAAACTGTTGTTATAACAATGCCAGGTGTTTCAAGAGAGGAAACAGTTGAATTCGGATCGTCCGGTCTCTTTTGGCCTACAAGGCAGGGGGATGGAGGGTGGGTTATTAGGAATGTAGGCGAGATGGATCCCATACATCTAAAGTTATGGTAAGTACATAACTAAAAGATGTAATGTGATCCTATCTCGCCTACATTCTCTACAGATGGGACAGCGTCCCTAGCACCTAATTCCTGGGTGGCTCACTGGAAAACGGTCCGGAGAACCGTGGAACCGAAGGAAGCTTGACCCCTAGATGCCACATCCAATTTGTAGTGAGAAATAAAGGTGTGTAGAGAAGACCACGTAGCAGCCGCACAGATGTCATTAATAGAGAGCTTGGAATGAAAGGCTGCCGAAGTGGCCATGGCCCTGGTAGAATGAGCTTTCACTGGAACTGTAAGCTCCCTATTTGAAATGCGATAAATATGACTGATACAGTCTCTGATCCACTTGGCAAGAGTGACTTTCGTGACGGCTTTGCCCAATTTACTGTCCGAAAAGGACACAAACAGTTGATCTGATTTTCGTGCTTGGTGTGTCCTATCCAAATAGAAACGTAATTGTCTGTGCACGTCTAAGCTGTGAAAGGTATACTCAGCTCTGTTTGAATACTTAGGGAAAAAAAAACGGTAATTCCAGTGATTGTTGCAAACAAAAGTTAGAACAGACCTTTGGTATAAAGGATGGGTTTGGTCTAAGAGATACTCTATCCTTGTGAAATACCAGGTATGGTGGTTTGACAGATAAGGCATGAAGCTCTGAAACTCGCCTGGCTGATGTAATAGCAACTAGAAGGGCAGTCTTCCAAGAAAGAAATTTTAAGTCACAGGTTGCTGCCGGCTCAAAGGGAGGTGCGGTCAAAGCACCTAAATAGAAGTTATGTCCTTACCATAACGTTCCATGTGGAGTGTTCATCTCGCCTTTGTTCTTACACATGGGTTCGGAGCCGATCCTCGGCTCCGTGTCGGCCGCTTGCAAGCTCTGCATCGAGAAGAAGCTCGAGACAATCTAATACCCACAATCCCCCTCTGCCTTTACCTCAGATCTAGTTTGCAAGCAAACCAGTAGTCAAAAAGAGCACACTCATGCTTACATCACATATGCACAGAACTAAGGGTCTATATATATATATACACATATATACATATATATACATATCAACTATATATACAACAACTGCAATGCAGAAGCAGAATGCCCCAGGCCAGGCACCAAAACTGAATGTTCTTCCTAAGGGTGGGAGGGTGGGAATGTAAGAACAAAGGCGAGATGAACACTCCACATGGAACGTTATGGTAAGGACATAACTTCTATATGTGATAGTGTTCAATCTCGCCGTTTGTTCTTACACATGGGTAGCGTCCCTAGCTCTTTGTTCCTGAGGAACTCACGGAAGGACGTTCTTGAGCACAGTGGAACCAAAGGTTGCCCTGTCCCTAGAAACCTTGTCTACCTTATAATGAGAAATGAATGTATGTGGCTTAGACCAAGTAGCAGCCGCACAAATAGCGTCTAGTGGTAGGTGGGCTGCATGAGCCAGGGATGTAGACACTGACCTTGTGGAATGTCCTTTGGGTTTGTGCAAAAGAGTTTGATTTGAAGAATCATAGACATAGATTATACAATCCGTTAACCACTTAGAAAGAGTTCTTTTGGTAACCGCTACTCCTTTCCTGTTATCAGCAAAGGCCACCAAAGTTGATCAGTTTTTCTGTGATCTTTTGTTCTATCCAAGTAAAACCTTAGCTGTCTGTGAACATCTAATTTGTGCAACATATACTCCATTTTGTTGGAGTGATTCTTGAAGAAAGTGGGTAATTCAATGGACTGATTAATATTATTAATAGACAAACTTTAGGAAGGAAAGATGAATTAGTTCGAAGAGAAACTCTGTCAGAGTGAAAGATCAAATAAGGGTGCTTGATGGAGAGAGCTTGAAGTTCAGATACTCACCTAGCGGATGTAATGGCTACCAAAAAGAGAGTCTTCCAAGACAAAAATTTCAATGGGCAAGAGGAGGCTGGTTCAAAGGGGGGCAACATTAACTTAGATAACAATAAGTTTAGACTCCAAGGTGACGAGGAGATCTAATTGGTGGTCTAATATGAAGGCCCCTTTAAAAAGGCTTTACAAAGTCTGTGGGCCATAACAGGAGCCCCACATTCTTCCACATGGAAATTAGAAATGGCAGCCAATTGAACTCTTAATGTGGCAGGAGAAGCATCCTGATGGAACAAGTCTGTTAAAAACTCTAATATTTTATTCAAAGGAGCTATAAAAGGATCCACTTGCTGTGTATTCACCCAGAATACAAATCGCTTCCATTTACTAGAATATGTTTTAGTAGTGGAAGCTTTATGAGAAGCCACTAATATATTCTGAACTGCAGGCGAAAGAAGATCAGACCTGGCTAAGTTGGAACTGGAGCAGCCAAGCTGCTAGATGGAGGGACAAGAGGGATGGGGAGCCCCTGACGAGTGAGTCAATAGATCTGGCTCTGGGTCCAGGATCCAGGGTCCCCGAATGCAGTGTGTCATCAGGAAGGGGAACCAAATTTGACGAGGCCAGAATGGGGCAATGAGGATTATTGTCCTGTGTAGGTTTCTGGCTTTCTGGAGAAACTTTGATATCAGGGGGAATGGAGGAAATGCGTACAGGAGTCCCGGGGGCCAATCGTGAATCAGTGCGTCCCTGGGGACTTCCCCTGGAGGGGGTAATAGGGCAAAGTAGCTCCTGCATTTGGCGTTCATTGGAGACGCAAACAGATCGCAGGAAGGCTGGCCCCACGTGCGAAAAATCTTTCGCAACTGACTGTTTTAGGGACCACTCGTGCGGTAACAGAATTGCTCTGCTCAGCCTGTCGGCTATGACGTTGGATGACCCCGGGATGTGTGTTGCTATTAGAAAGCGACCCGTGGACTCCGCCCATTGCCAGATTCTCATGGCCTCTCTGCATAGCTGATAGGACTTGGTTCCCTGCTTGTTTATGTACCAGACTACCGACATGTTGTCCGTCTGAACTGCAATAGTTCCCAGAGGAAGAAGGGGAGCAAAGTGTTGCAACGCTAGAAACACTGCCCTCAACTCTAGAACATTGATGTGCAGATTGTACTCTAAATTGGTCCATTAAGCCTTGGACTGTCTGTCCCTGAAAGATGCCCCCCACCCTATCAGGGAAGCGTCCGTGGTCACCGTAACTGTAGGCGTGGGTAGCACAAATGGTCTCCCCTTCGAAAGGTTGCACGTTTGAAGTCACCAGTTTAGGTGTGTTTTGCATGTGTTCGTTATAAGAATCTCGTGTGTTAGAGGTAGTTGTTGGAACGACCATTGTGCAAACAGTAGCCATTGTAGGACTCTCATGTGCAGCCTTCCCAAGGGTATTGCAATAAGAGAAGCTGACATGAGTCCCAAAACCTTCAGTACCAGTTTTGCTGGGGATTTCCTGGGCAAGAGAAGAAGACGTATGTGAGTCTGAAGTGAAAGTATCCTTTGTGGAGGAAGTCTTAGAATTAACTGATGTGTATTTAATTCCGCTCCTATGAATAAGATACTCTGTGATGGCTGTAGTAAGGATTTTCCGAAGTTTACGGATATTCCTAGGTGAATACACAGTTGAAGAGTATAGTCTCTGGCCTGTACAAGTTGACGCTGGGTGGTGGCAGAAAGGAGCCAGTCGTCCAGATACGGAAACACCTGGAATCCTTGGCGTCTCAAGTGACACGCTACCACTGCCATGCATTTCGTGAAGACCCTCGGGGCTGAGGTCAGCGCCAGGGGCAGCGCTCGAAACTCAAAGTGACTCGCACCCAGCCGAAGCGCAAATGATCTCTGGATGCCCTGGCCATTTTGATGTGGTAGTATGCATCCTTCAGATCTATTGAGCACATCCAGTCGTCCTTCTGTAAGAATGGAAGGATCGATTGAAGCGTGGCCATTCGAACTTTTCTTTCTTGACGAAGGTATTGAGATCGCTTAGGTCCAGAATGGGCCTCCAGTCCCCTGTTTTCTTTGGAACTAAAAAGAACCTTGAGTAAGTCCCGAATCCTTTTTGGTCCGCTGGGACTGGTTGGATGACTCTTTTTCTAGCAGCTTTGAAATTTCTATAGCTGCTGGCTCTCGCAGATGGGGCGGTACATCTGGGAGTCTTTTCTTTGGAATGGGATGGGATAGAAAAGGTATATTGTAACCTCTGGTAACCACACTTTTACCCACTTGTCTGTAGTTATACTTTGCCAGGCCTGAGGGTATAAAGCTAAGCGACCCCCGACTGCCTCCAGAGCAGGACAGTCGGGCCTCCTCTCAGGAGTGCTGGAAAGGTTTACCAGGAGTGTATCCCTGTCACCTTGATTCTGCGGACCCCCCCTCTGCCGCCAGGGCGTCTTCCACCTCTGCCCCTCCTCTGCCTCTAGAGGGGCATCACCCTGTGTGCCTGGGAAAGATCCTTGGGGTTTTCGAAACCACATTTTTCCACCACGTTGCCCTTTGGGGTACGGTCTGGTTGGGGTGGAAAAACGGACTCCGACAGCAGAGTCTTTCCCTCCTGCTCACACCGGGTAAGGGTCTCCTTTACTTTGGGGCCAAAGAGAGTGGCACCGTCAAATGGGGCGTTAGTAAAGGAAGACTTGAAGGCTTCCGCAAATGAACATAAGCGCATCCAGGATTGTCTGCAAAGAGCAATCGCTGAAACTGCTGCCCTACTCGAACCTTCGGCTGCGTAAGAGATCAGCCTCATGGACGAGTTCACAATGGATGTAAGGGTATTAAGTTGCGCCGTCACTTTCTCTGAGACAGCAGCATCCATAGTACCCTGGAGGGTATCTCCCAACTCTTTGACTAGATCCCTCTGTAGCCGTGTAAAGTGGGTCAAATAGTTCAGGGATCGCATGGAAAAAGCCGCTGAACTAAAAATGCGCTTCCCATACCTGTCCATCATCCTAGAATCTTTATTAGGGGGATGGACAGATGAGGAAGATTCCGACATCTCCTTTTTCGTGGCCGCTGCCACCACCATAGCGTCCACTGGAACTCCTTTGTTAAGTAAGTCTTGTCCTGGGGTGCAGTGATATATTTATTGGGTTTCCTTGGGACTGGTTCCACTGTGTCTGGAGTTCCTCCGCCCTTCGAGCAATAAGTTCCATTAATTCATCAAGGGCGGAGTGACCCAGGAGGAAGAAGGGCGAGCACCGAATGCCTTCAGCAAGACTGACTCATCCTCAGAAGGGGAGGGACTGCCAGTCACCTCTCTGTTTCAGGATCTCCAATATGTCCGAAAAGAGACATCTTCTGAAGGTGACTTAGGGACCCTTCTGACTCATCTAAGTCAGTATCGGATGTCAAGGATTCTTGTGGAGAATCCAAGTGTCTCCTCTTACACAATCTTTTCCTAGGGACTTCTTCGTGGGGAGCATCCGAAGAAGCCTCCGAGGAAGAGAGGGCACCTCCAGGGGTGGCTGAGACACCGGTGCTCGACGCTTGGATGTGGCCGTGGGTGCAGAGGAAGATAACGGCCCTTTATGGGGAGGAGAGGTTGCTTCCACTGATGTGGTTGTCTGGGTAGACAACACCTTCCTCATTAGATCGAAAGCCCCCGGGTCCCGAGTCGAAGAATCTCCCGGTTCAAGAAACGGGAAGAATCCCGAAACAGGCACCAAGGCATCGACCCCGAGGACGGAGCCGAATCGATCCGCCGAGGCCCGAGGGAAGAGTCGGAACCGAAATGTCGGTTCGACTCGGCCCCGGAACCAAGGACAGATCGTCGGCTCGAGACTCCGGTACCGGGTCCGACGGAGCCGAGGAGAGAGGAACAGACCGAGAAAAAGACGGTTCTGGACCCAAGGGCTCCACAATCAGAAGATCAACCTCTTCCGGCTCCAAAGACTGGACAGGTCTCGGAGGAGGAATGGATGGAGACAATGGGAGGCCTTCAAGTTTCGACACCAACTGGGTGGAAACTGAAATAAGTTTGGACAGGGCCGAATGCTCCAATAACTTCTGCACCACACGATCCACATCGACATCGGAGAGCTTGGAAGAAGAACGGGTCGAAGGAACCGAAGACGGAGCCGACCTCAATAAAGTCGATGGAGGGAGCTCCATCACCGGTTCCAAGACTCGAGGCTCAGGAACCGACACCAGTTGAACACTCAGCCCCGAAGTCTGTGGAACCGGTGATCTAACTTTACTCAAAGAGCTCGGAGCCGATGACTTGGGCTCCGACGTCTTCGATTCCTTAGAGGATTTTGATGCCTGGTCTGAAGCATCCAGAGCCTCCTGAAAGGAAGGTTTTAATAACCCCCTGTCCATGAGTTTCCTGCGCCTATCTGTCATGACCCTCCCACTAAAAGAGTGACAAATTGAACAGTCCTCTTGTAAGTGGAGAGGGCCAAGGCAGTAGACACAGGAACTATGGTTGTCAGTAACTGACATTTTTTGGCCACACTGACAACGCTTAAAGCCTGATTTAATTTTCTCAGACATTTTACAGGAAAGATAAAAGTCAAGTCCAGTATAAGAGTCAAATCCGGTAGAAAAAGGTCAAATCCGATGTAAATGTCAGTCCGGTTGTCAAATTTAAGAAGGGTTGGTAGGCCCCGAAAAACTCTAACCAGTTAAATCAACTTAACGGTACCGAGAAATTCTACCTACTCACACACACATACACTAAGTATACCAAAAGGTACTATTAGAACAAATTTTCTCTAAAATATAACAAAAATAAAGTTATATCTTATCTCAAGATGCTCGAGCTAGCTCCCAGCGATGCGAACGCAGCAGCAGCAAACTAGATCTGAGGTAAAGGCAGAGGGGGATTGTGGGTATTAGATTGTCTCGAGCTTCTTCTCGATGCAGAGCTTGCAAGCGGCCGACACGGAGCCGAGGATCGGCTCCGAACCCATGTGTAAGAACAAACGGGGAGATTGAACACTATCACATCACTACGTTAAGGTCCCACGGTGGTGCGGGATGAGATATAGGGGGCCGTAGAAGCCAAGCTCCTTTAATAAAAGCTTTGCACAACTTGTTGCTCATTAAAGGTGGCTCTATGCTCTCGTGAAAATTGGAAATAGCCACCAATTGAACTTTGATGGTAGACACCGAACAACCCTGGTTGAACAGGGAAGTTAAAAACTTCAGGACCTCTGACACAGAGGCTGTCACAGGGTCTAATCCTCGGAGTTGGGCCCAAATAGCAAACCTCTTCCATTTACTGCTATACATCTTTTTAGTAGAAGTCTTGTGGGCCGAGGACAAAATATGCATGACTTCAGGGTCGAAAGAATGGCTCCTAACTATGGTCGGAAGAGGAGTAGCCAAGCTGCTAGCTTCAATGAATGGAGGGACTGATGGAGCTGTTCTGACTGATGCGTCAAGAGGTCCGGAACTTGGTCCAGGAACCAGGGACCCTCCAATGCATATTTGTGAAGAAAGGGGAACCAGACTTGACGAGGCCAGTATGGGGCGATTAGAATCATTTTGCTTCCCAAGCAAATCGCCTTCTGAATCACCTTGGGGAGAAGAGGAACCGGTGGGAAGGTGTATAGGAGGCCGGGGGGCCAAGCTTGGACCAGAGCATCCTTGGGGATGTCCCCCGGAACTGGGGTGAGAGAGAAGAACTGCTGGCATTTTGTGTTGAGGGGAGTTGTGAAAAGGTCGCAACATGGAGCTCCCCATCTCGTGAAAATCTGTGTTACCACTCTGTCGTTCAAGGACCATTCATGAGGGGAGAGAATAGTCCTGCTCAGTCTGTCGGCTATCACATTGGATCTCCCCGGAATGTGTGTTGCCGCTAGAAAACGTTTGGTAGAAATCGCCCAATCCCATACTTTCATGGCCTCTGTGCAAAGGGGGTAAGACCTGGTCCCTCCTTGCTTGTTCAAGTACCAGACTACCGACATGTTGTCGGACTGAATGGCAATCGTACCCTGGGGGAGGTGATCGTGCAGTGCTTGCAACATTAAAAGCACCACCCTCATTTCCAGGATATTGATGTGGAGGAGACTCTCGTCGGAGTGCCACGTGCCTTGGACCGACCTGCCCAGATAATGTCCCCCCCACCCTGTCTGGGAGGCATCCATAGTCAACGTGGCCGAGGGGGATGGGGGGGACGAAGGGACGCCCCTGATCCAGGTTGGAGGGAAGAAGCCACCAACGAAGATCCTGTTTGCACGTCTCTGTGATCAAAATGTGGTGACTGAGGGGAAGGTCTTGATAAGACCACTGGACTGAGAGGAGCCACTGGAGTAACTTCATATGCAACCTTGCCAAGGGGATGAGAAGAATGGTGGCTGACATGGAACCCAACAGCTGCAGGACCATTCTCGCTGGAGCATGATGTCTGAGGAGTAACGCCTGAACCTGAGACTGCAATGTTGCTATCCTTTCCGCAGGAAGATAGACTCGCATCTGCCTTGAGTCTATTTCTGCACCAATAAACCGAATACGCTGTGATGGCAGCAATACGGATTTTGTCCAATTGAAGGCGATTCCTAAGGAGTTGCCTAGGGAGATAGTGGCTGCTAGAGATTTTAAGAGTAGATGCCTGGAGGTGGCAGTTAGGAGCCAGTCGTCTAGGTATGGAAACACCTGGAATCCTAGACTTCTCAAGTGAGCAGTCACCACTGCCAAACATTTGGTGAACACCCTGGGGGCTGTGGTGAGACCAAAGGGCAGTGCACGGAACTGGAAATGACCGTCTCCTAGGCTGAAGTGCAAGTGTCTCCTTGACGCCTGATCTATCAGAATGTGATAATAGTCATCTGAGATCTATGGAGCACATCCAAACATCCTTCTCCAAAAGCGGGAGAATGGATTGCAAAGGTGACCATCTGGAATTTGGACTTTTTCACTGATCGGTTTAACCTGCTGAGATCCAAAATGGGCCTCAAGTCCCCGGTCTTTTTTGGTACTAAAAAGAATCTTGAGTAAGTCCCTGATCCGGCCTGGTCTGCGGGGACAGGTTGGATGACTCCTTTTTGAAGCAGCTTCGAAATTTTGCTGGCTGCCAGATCCCGTTGACTGGGTGGCAGGTCCGGGATTCTTTGGGACGGTGGAGGGGGTTGAAAGAAGGGAATGGTATAACCTCTGGCGATGATTTGGAGCACCCATTGGTCCTGAGTGATACTTTCCCAGGCCTTTAGGTGCCTCGAAAAATGACCCCCGACTGGCTCCGGAGCTGCACAGTCAGGCACTCCTTCAGGGATGCTGGAAGGAGGAGGAGCCATGAAAGGACTCTCAGTCTCCAGTGTTACAGGGGCCTCCGCTGCCTCTGGGACGGTGTCTCACTGAAAAATTTCCCCTTCCTCTGCCTCTAGAAGGGGAATCGCTCTGCTCCGACGAGTAAGGCTTTTGAGACTTACAGAACCACATTTTCCCTCCTCTTCGAGCCTTGGGATAAGGTCTGAAGGGAGTGAAAAACCGGGCCCCTACGGCAGTTAAAGTCTTACCCTCCTGTTCGCAGCGAGTCAAAGTGTCCTTTACCTTAGGTCTGAACAGAGAGGACCCATCGAAGGGGGCGTCAGCAAAGGAAGACTTAAAGGCCTCCGCAAAGTGACACAGGCGTAGCCAGGCTTGTCTCCTTAGAGCAACACCTGTGCCCGCCACTCTGCTCGCTTCTTCGGCTGCATACAAAATGAGCCTCATGGACGAGTTAGATAACAAGGACAGGGTAGCCAACTGGGAGTTAACCGTCTGGGCTAACTGCTCAGGTAAGTTACCGGAGAGGGTATCCAAAAGCTCCTTGACCAGATCCCTCTGCAGTCTGGTGAAATGCGTCAAGTAGTTCAGAGACCTTAATGTAAAGGTTGCTGAAGTAAGGGTGTGCTTTCCGTACCGATCCATGCTCCTAGACTCCTTATTAGGAGGATGGACAGACGTTGAAGCCTCTGCCACATCTTGCTGGGTGGCAGATGCCACCACCAAGGCATCTATAGCCACACCTTTGGAAAGAAAGTCCTTATCAGGGGGTGCCGAAAGGAATTTATTGGGGCGAGCTGGCACCGGTTCAACAGAGCCCGGATGTTCCCACGCCCTTCGAGAGATCAAATCTATGAGCTCATCGAAGGGCGGAGACACCCAGGAGGCGGAGGGCTGAGCCCCGAAGGCCTTGAGGAACACCGACTCCTCAGCAGAAGGGGGTATGGACTGCCAGTCACCTCGTTGCTTAAGGATCTCCAAGATGTCCGCAAAGGATACATCATCCGAGGACGATTTGGGGGACCCTTCCGCATCATCAAGGTCAGTATCCGAGGTGAGAGACGCATCAGCGGAGTCGACGTGCTTCCTCTTGCACTGTCTCTTCCTCGGAGGTTCCTCCGAAGACGTTTCGGAGGGACCTCCAGGAAGAAGGGAACCCCCAATGGGGGTAACCTCAGGCCCCAGGGCTCCGCTGCCGTGAGACAGGGGGATTGCAAAGGAGCCAGTCTCCGTGCCAAGGGAAGGTGGTGGTGAGATGGTAGAAGTGGCCAGAGAGGATTTGGCCAAGGCACTCCTCATGGCCTTGAAGGCGGGACCCCCAGAGTCCTGGGATGGTTCAACCCCCAAGGCCACAACAGCAGTTGGAACTCCCACCGCCGACGCACCAAGAGGGAGGCTCGGAACCGAAAGGATCGGTCCCGAAGCGTCCCCCCAGGGGCCAACAGAGGAGGTCCGTGTACCGAACCCCGACCCGAAGGGCGGGGTTGGAGTTAGGGTCGGAACTGACCCAACAACCTCTACCGGCTCCACCAACACCGACTCCAATGGCGCCGAAGGAGGAGGAACTGAGATTACAGGGTGGGAAACCGGCTCCGGAGCCGACTGGGCTAGAGCCGATACCAACTTTTGAAAGACCGGAGACTGGAAAAGCCTTTGAAGCACCCTGTCTACATCCGAATCAGACATCCTCGACGACCGAGAAGAGACCGACCGGGTCCGAGTTGACTTCTCCGCCGGCTCCGAAAAACTGGGGGACCGGCTCCATATAGTTTCGAGAAGTATCGGTGCTGAGAGAGATTCCACTATCACTGCAATTTCCCTCGGAGCCGATGGGGACTTCGGCACCAAAGGGGAAGAGTCTGAGCGAGCAACCTTCATCGGCTCCGAAGGCAGTGGAGCCGATGGAGATGGCTCGCCTCTCAACGCCCGAGCTCTCTACTCCGAAGCCAGAGGAGTCAAGGCTGGAGACATCGAGGCAGACCGTTCTGCCCTCGGCTCCGAAGTCCGTGGAGCCGACGGAGAAGCCTGCCTTGACTTTTTTGCTGCCGGGTCCGATGGGATGGTCGGAGCCGAAGATTTTTTCTTCCTCGAAGGAGAAGAAGAAGATAGGGCTTCCTCAAAGGAGGGGGTGATAAGCCCTTTCAAAATCAACTTATTTTTCCTCTCTTGGAGCACGCGAGAGGAAAAAGCGTGGCAAACACTACAGGATTCCTGGAGGTGCTTCGGACCCAAGCAGTAAACACAAAGAAATGTCGTCCGTGATAGACATTTTATAGCTACATTTGGAACATTTTTTGAAACCTGATTGTCTATGTTCCTTCGACATGTTGACTGAATCAACACACTAAACTTATCCAGAGAAAAAAACAAGAAAGTACACAAGACTATTAACAACAACCTAGATTCTAAGTAAACTCCTAGGAAAAGGCTAGGCCCCTCTGACTCTACGGGATCACTGCCCAAAAAAAAATACAATTTTACCTCAGAAAAATCTGAATCACAGTCACACAACAACAAGTAGCTGTTAAAACAGCTTTTGGGTTAATTTTAGCTCAAATTCTGACAGAAAATATGTCAGTAAGGAGGTACTTAGCTCAGCCAAATCCGAGACCATGTCTTTGCTTCAGAAGCGGCAAACGAGATCTGGGGAAGCAGTTGTGGTGCATCCTGGGATATGAGGTAACTCAGCCAATAAGAGACTGCGTTCTATTGCATAGCGGCCGAGTCGGAGCCGAGGATCGGCTCCGAACCCATCTGTAGAGAATGTAGGCGAGATAGAATCACATTACATCTCTGATTTACAATGTGCATGCTGACCAATCAGCATGCACGTTTTTGAATATTAATGGAGGGAGTTGTATAATAGCTATTAAATGTTCTGTTTATTCCTATACTGCACTAAACTGCTACTTTTTTATGTTCTGTCATCTTGTAGTTTCCTCACTAAAGCTTTGATCCTGTCTAAATTCCTGGTATCTTTTGTTTGTTTTTGCTTTCAGTTCCCTCCTTTATCACCTGCTTGGTCAAACCAATCTTAATGGTTTCCCAGTCTATACTTACCCCTACTTTTCTCCACATTTGTAGACTAATAAACCTCCCTGACACCAGTCCCTAACTTTCCATCTGCTTAGATGTCACAAAATGCCAATGTCTTCCAAACCCCTAAAGGTATGGGATACTGCATTTGTAGTACTATATGAACATGATCCAACAACCAAAGCAAATGATCAACTGCCACACCCAGTCCCTATGCTTTATCGATATAAAACCTGAGCCTTGCCCAATTCCTGTACAACCCAGTATATGTAAATTCACTCAACTGCTACTTTACTGCTAGATGTTCCATAACCTGAATAACTTTAAATACCCATCCATGTATCTTGCCAAGGCTTGACATCCTAGCAACTCCAAGGCATCTTCCATTCTACAAACTACATTCCAGTCCAGTTTTAACTAACCCCAGCGAAACTGATTTTACTCAAAATCTTACTACCACCCAAAACAAGACAAAAAACTGTACGTTTTGGCCAATGTTATTCTCTTATAACCCCAAATATATATCTAATCATCTGCCTACTTTCTCCTCACTTATGTTGTGCCTTTTTGTAACATAATTAACCTTCCTTGCTCTCTCTAGATGAGCACTATACATCTTTCACTAGCTAAGCACTGCAAGCCTTTCTTCCACTAGTTAATTACTGTATACCTCTCTTCCACTTTGTATTAGCAGCTCCTTATGATCTAGTTTACTCATGTGTGTTTTCTGCAGCATGATCACTTGAACTGCTATCTTAAATATATATGCCAGTACTTTAGACTAACCCAACGAGATTGATACAACTACATTGACATAATTAGATTATAACACTCAGCTGCTTTACTGATCAGAAACGTTTCCGGAGTCCATGTTAGGGGCATCCTTGGAGAGGGAAATCACAGCAGTACACCAAGATTCAGGAACACAGTCTGGGGCTAGGCTCAGATTAAACAATTTAAGAATTCCAGTGAAAGCATGTTTGGTACTGCCAGGACTCGAAGTGTGTTTGGTAACACAACAGCTGAAGTACATGTTTCTTCTTGTTAGGGGGTGTAAAATTCTAGAACGAGTAGTGTTTGAATATAGTTTAAAGATGAAGTCTGTAGTGAATTTGCTAGTATACAACTGATGCCAATATGGCATTTTATAAAGCTTGCTGAAAAGTGAAGATGTTACTATCCCTAGTATACTACTTCATCCTTTAAAATGCCAGCTTCACTCATTTTATACATCATAGCAACAGCATACCATCAAATACATTAACCCTTTGTGACTTACCTTCCTTAAATTAGCCATAATAGAAAAATTAAAGTTATGTACTTACCATAACTATGCATCTGTATTAATTTCCATTCTCCTCAACGTATGGGTCTCTGATCCAATCCTCAGATCTGACTCTGCCAATCTTAGATTCCTGGACTGGACTTTGTAGCTCCTTCATTTACCCATAATGCCCCTTGATTGCCAGATTATCTCAGGCTGAGTTTGCTGCTGCTAAATATGCCTGAAGGCATAAATGCTTATAACAACAACAAAACAGGATACGGGGGGGCTCAAACTGGGAACAATGAAAATGGACAACATAGATGCATAGGTATGGTGAATACATAACATCTGATGTTGTAATTTTCATTCATTCCTCAACATATAGGATAGAGTCCCCAGCTATGATAATCTTGGATGGCCCTCACAGAAGGATATTCTGCAGAATGGCAGAGCCAAAAGCAGCCCTGCTCTTGGATGCGATGTCCAACCTGTAATGAGCGATAAAGGAAACTAGACCAAGTGACCACAGGAAAAATGTTATCAATTGAAGCTCTGGCCCAAAAAGCAGATGTAGTCATGGATCTAGTCGAATGAGCCTTTGGAGATTTAGGCAAGGACACTCCTCTTAGGGAATTTACAAAGAGAATGCAATCTCTTATCCATTTAGCCAAGGTAGCTTTAGATACTGCTTTTTCAAATTTGATTTTAGCAAAGGAAACAAATAGAACAAAAAAAAAATTCAAAAAATGAAACCATGTAGGTAAAAATGACATCTAAAACTTGAAGCATGTATTCCCCCTTATTGCCAAATTTTGGAAAGAGTGGCAAATTGATTACTTGAGTCAAGTCTGATTCAGAAGCAACATTCAGCAGAAAGGAAGGTGTGAAGAGTGGGTAAAGATTGATGAAGACTGCCAGCCTAGCCAGAAAGAATTTTGCAGATAATTCTGGCATTTGTAAATATGAATGTAAACTACAGGCTTGTTGTCTTAAATGTAAAGAAACACTGTTACATGTGGAACTGCAAAAATGTGACAAAAGTGCACTCTACTGACCAAACTAAAGCATATGGTGACCCTTTGATGTAGACAGTGGTGCCGAAGGGTTTAGATAAAGAATTTTTTTCTATTGTTTTAATAAAGAGTTAAACTGCTAGATTTAAACATGCAAATGTATTTTTGTTGCTCTGTTTCCTGACCAGTTGCAAGATAACAAAAGGAGATGTTAAGAATGTAAATGCAGTTTCTATAGCCTGGGAACCCAGTGAAGTGGGAAGAATGATGTAATGTGAATCAGAACTGCAATTTCAATTTAAACAGAGAACCAGAGATTAAGTAAGCATTTTTGTCTTGACCATCCAACTCATCAGCACTCTTCCTGTTTTCATATGCATGTTATCTTACACTTGTGTTTTCTCTTAGTAATAGCTAGAAACAAGTAATAGCTAGAAACTAGAAAGATTAGACTAAGTGTTTTTCTGTGATGTCAGAACTGTACTACTGAATTATTTTAAGTATTTATCTGTGATCTCTGAACTCTTGACTAGCACTGTGTAGTAAGAAGTATTATCTTGTGTTTTTATTATTAAATATTTTAAAACATTTCAACTGTGGCTGTTTTGTGTAGAGATAATTTAAGCTCTAGAGTACATTGCATATTTATAGTGATTACTGTACCAAGTCACCCTAATAAGCCTTGACTGTTTAGTTATGCTACCAATTGGATAATAATATTACACAGTAATAATTGGACACCCGTTTAAGGGCCTTTGAGTGACTGATAAATATTAGCTGGCTGGTGAAAGGCAGTACTACTGTATAGTCTGGGTTATAGGGGCACAGCTGGAGAACCTGTGCCAGCCTTTCTCCCAGGAGTGTCTGTGTGGTTGCATAAACTCTTATCTCAAAGTGTGTGTCAGCTTCTTGGGCAAGGACACAAAGCACTGGTTGGACAAAGAGGGTGCTGGAGGTTTTAGCTTGCCCAGCTAGGCTGAGATCTGGACCCTTTAGCTGTGCCAGTGGGAGTCTTATTGGGGACCTGGAGAGCAACAGAGCGACCAGCCCTGGACTGACTGATCTGTGTGTGCTCTTAAGGGAAACTGCACTTTCCTGTGTGTATTTGTTATCCTTTCCTCATATATGAGACGCCCTCTCTGGTGTTAGTGGTGAGGATTGAGGCTCCTTGATTGCTGGGCCAGGGCACGGGCATCACAGAAGGGTTTATACATAAGGTTACTCTGTCTTTGTGAAAAACAGAATAAGGCAGTATTGAAGTGGGCTTGGAGTTCAGAGACCCGCCTTCCAGATGTAATGGTCAGAAAAATTATTTTCCCAGGAAAGAAATTTTAAGTCTGACTTAGTCAAGGTTTCAAAAGGGAGATTGGATTAAAGTTTGCAATACAATGGCACCTTAGGGTGAAGTAGGAACTCTTACTGGAGGACTGAGTAGAAGAGTAGCCTTCAGAAAAGCCTTGCAAATTTTTGAAGAAGCCACAAGGTAGGCATTATGCCCTATGTGGTAATTAGAGATTGCTGCAAGGTGGACTTTTATGGTGGAGAAAGTGGCACCACCTTGAAAAACTGAAGACAGAAAATCTAATACAGCAAAAATCAGGGCTGTAAAGGGATCCAGTTATCTTTGTTCTGCCCAACAAGAAAATCTCTTCCATGTACTCTTATAAATCTTTCTGGTAGAAGAGGTGAGGATAAATTTTGACACACTGGGCAGGAAAGCCTGAACTGTCTATCCAACATTGGAATTGGATAAACCATGCATTTAACTGGAGGCCTAGAATGTCCAGATGAATCATTCCTGATGGGTGCAAAAGTAGATCCTGACCGGGGTCCAGTGTCCAAGGCACGCACAGAACGTGAGACCACAGGAATGGAAATCGTACCTGCCAAGGCTGTAATGGGCACTGAGGATTACCCTGCTCTTCAACAGTTGTGCTTTCTGGAGAAATTTAGGTATTAGATGAAAGGGACAGGAAAGGGAGGCTAAGCATACAGGAGACTGGGGGGAACGTGGACTAGAGCATCTCTTGGTGACTCCCACTGATGCGGAGTTAGAGCAAAGAACCTGATATACTTGTTCAAGGGAAAGGGAAGCAGGTCGCACCAAGGTTGACCCCAGTGACAAAAAATCAGTTCTGTTACTGCAGGATGGAGACCACTCATGCAGCATCAGAATGGACCTGATGAGCTTGCTGGCTAAAACACTGGATTTCCCCAGTATGTGCATTGCTACAGGAAAGAAGTTGGAAGAGATCGCCCACTGGCAGACTTTCATTTCTTCTTGGCAAAGGCAGTAAGATCTTGTTCACCCTGGTTGCTGATGTACCAAACCACTGGTATGTATGTCTGCATAGCAACTGTTCCTAGAGGGAGAGAGTTCAGAAAGGCCTGCAACAGTAATAGGACTTCTCTCTTCTCTCAGAGACTGACATGCAAATTTATCTGTTTTGGGGACCACCTGCCTTGAAAAGTCAGCCCAAAAAAATGTCACCCATGGTCAGCGTGGCACCTGGGGAGGAAAGATAAAGGAGCATCCATGACTAGGTCTCAGTGTTGCTGTATGATTAGGTCTGATGAAGCATTTAGATGTGAAAGCGCTTACCTTATATGAATAAATCGTTTTATAGTAAAACTGTGTATGCTGCCTTGTTCGTTCTTTCAGATATTTTTTGGAATACTAAAAAAAATCTAACTTAAGGGTCAATTTGACTTGCACTATGGACCATGATAATGCCTGCCAGGTGATCAGAAAGTTTTGGCCGATTCTAACTTTGGATAAAAAGTTAAAAGAGATTGTTGGAGATAACCCCAAGTTTCGTTTTCAAAGATAAAAAGAATCTCAAAAGGATTTTATGCTCAAATGATGGGATATGGAACAACTACATACATAATAATTCATCAGGGAAAAAGAAATGTGGCTTCTGCAAGGTCTGCAATGTAAGCAATTGTAGCAACACATTTAAGCATCCGGTTACTGAACAGACATTTGTTTTTCATGGATTAGCTAATTGCCTAACCAGCAATATTGTTTACATAGCTACCTGCACTTCCTGTACAGCATTATTGTTGGAAAAACTAATATGAAGCTAAAGGAAAGAATTATCAAACATCAATCTGATGTACGTAACAGAAAGGAAACAAATTCTCTTTTCCTTCATATATGTGAGCATGAGGGACATAGCTTTGTTTTCATGGTCACTAAAGATGCATTTTACCAGATAGCGAAGACCCGACCAATCTGTCAGAAAGAGGAAGCCAGCTGATAATGCGTATGAGGGCAGATAACCCCCTGGCCTTAATTCTTAAACCTTTTTAAAAGACTATACTTATGTTCGCCCTATAATCTGCTCACATAGAAACTTAAGTACTGACTTAGGCTCTGATGTCCCAGAAGAAACTGCTGAAATGAAATAAAAAGAAGTGCCCCAAATGACTACCTTGCTTTTATTTTTTCACCTTTTTTCTCAAATCTTTGGCTTTATGCAGAGCTTGTTCTTTTAACTAGAACCTACTGAAAAGATTTCCACTAATATTCCTTCTGAAAAATATGTCTCAGTCTGTCTTAGAAATGTCAAACTGTCAGTGTTGTTTTAAATAAAGAGTTTCAAATAAAGTAGTTTTAACTTCAAGCTATGGAGGTAGCCCAACGGACTAACGGATTATTAACATTCCTATCATTCACCGAGGTTGTTTCATTGGATGATACCTGTTAACTTTTAAAGACTGAACCCAGCTTACCTACTGAATCTGAAGAAGGCTTGAAAAGCTGGAAAGCGCCAGGTCTCCATTGTTTACATCAGAAGGGTTCTTCACTTTTATGTTTTTTCTGTTTTTATGAGATCCACAGATTTTAAAGCTGTGGAATTACAATGCCACTTGACTTTTTCAACAGCAAAGCTCTATATTTCATATATTGTGGATTCAACATGGTTAAAGCCTTTTATTGAAGCTGTTGTTTTGAAGTTGTCTTTTCACCATTTTGGTTATAAGTTTTGAATAATTCCATGAAATTATCATCTGTGGTGCAACGCCTCTTACATTATCCTATAAAAATTTCATGAGCCTGCAAGGGTTCCCTACTTTGGTGAATCCTGTCCAAAAAACTTTGTTAGGGATGCCCGTTTATCTTTCCTCCCCCAGATACCACACTGACCATGGGTGGAATTTCTTGGGACTGACGTTTCAAAGCCGAATGCATGCTCCTTTAGCCCTTCTCCCTATGTTACTGACCATGCTGTGGTGACATTTTTTGGGGCTGACGTTTCAAGGCAGGTGGTCCCCAAAACAGATAAATTTGGGACATTTCAAGGCAGGTGGTCCCCAAAACAGATAAATTTGCATGTCAGTCTCTGAGAGAAGAGAGAAGTCCTTACTTGCTTGCAGGCCTTTCTGAACTCTCTCTCCCTAGGAACAGTTGCTATGGACATATATACTCAGTGGTTTGGTACATCAGCAACCACAGGGTGAACAAGAGATCTGCCTCGCCAAGAAATGTAAAAGTTCGCCAGTGGGCTATCTCTTCCAATCCTTTCCCTGTAGCAATGCACATACTGGGGAAATCCAATGTTTTAGCCAGCAAGCTCATCGGGTCCAATCTGATGCTGCATCAAAAATATGTCTGAGTCTGTCTTAGAAACATCAAACTGTCATGTTGTTAAATAAAGAGTTTTAAATAAAGTGTTTTAACTTCAAGCTGCAAGTAGGTGGTACTAATGGACTAATTTACTGCCACATTCTTACTATTCAATTGATAAGTATTTATTGACTGCTACCAACTTTTGCAACAGTGAACCCAGCTTACCTATAATTTGGATCTGAAGAAGGCTTGAAAAGTTTTGCCCCATTGTTTACATCGTATGGTTCTTTCACTTTGCTGTTTTTTTCTGTTTTGGTATGACATCCACAGGCTCTGCTGTGGAATTACAACACTTACTTTTTACAACAGCAAAGCTCATATTTCATATATTAGATTCAACATGGTAAAAGCCTGTTCTTGGAAGCTTTTGTTTTGAAGCTGTTCTTTTTGCTGCTTGCTGTTTAGCAAAGCTGAATACTTACCACATTTATGCTCCAAAGCCATCCAATATTTATTGTTTTTTGTTCTGCTGAGGCCCTTTAAAGGGAATCTTAATTTCTGGATCTTTATATGGATAATTTCAGATATTACTGAAGTACCACCCACAAAACAAAAGGGTCCACTGAAGTTAAATTCTCATGTGAAAGTGAGTCATGGGTATAAGATCGCTGCAGCCATCAAACCTAAGGCTTGAAGAACCAGTCTGGCAGGAGGTAAGGTATGGTCTAGAATCTGTCTGACATGCTAACTTGAAAATTTGGCTCCTAAGCTCTGGGTAAAAAATGCAAATCCCTTGTTTACCTTTGCGCTTGGTAGCTCCTGTATTAACCAAAAGACTTGGACCTGGCTGAAGTTGGGATTTGAAGATACCCACCATGATCCCAGTAGGAATGGACACACAAGTGGGAGTGGGTAATACCGCATGGCCCTAGAGATGCCTGGTTGGTGTGGGAAAACAGTCGCCCGGGGAACACTGAATCTACAGCAGTCTGAGATGAGCTGCCATCACTGACATGCATTTGGTAAACACCCTGGGGGCTGTGGTGAGACCAGTAGTAGGCTTGAACTAGCAGTGATTGGCTCCCAGTCAAAATGCAGGATGTCTTAGAGACCCTATAGACACTGAGACTTCCTTCGCTGGTTTCAGAATGGACTGAATGTGACCATCCAGAACTTGCAGTTCTTCACAAATTGATTTACCATGACCTAGAATGTTTGTAGATCTAATTCTTTGGCAATGCAGAACATTAGTACCCCTTTTGGTCTTTTCATAACTTTGATTGTTGCTGCTAACTTTCAGACTGGGTGGAACCAACCCATGAGACATTTTTGGTGTGGGGGGCAGGAAGGAGATTCCTGGAATGAAGAACTTTGCACCCGTGATGTAAGTAGTCAGCTTAATCTGCCTGCAAAGAACTGTTGGCAACTTTTCAGGAAAAGGCTGAAAGGCCTGCCCTGGAGTAAAGGTTCCCATTCCCTGGGTTCTGTGGAACCCTCTGCCACAAGGATGCACTGCTATTTCCTGCTTCCAGGAGAAAACTCTCAAGTCAGTCCTGAAAAGATCCTGAGATTTTCAGGAGCTATATCTAACCACCACACTGGGATTTGCAGAGAAGGATCTTTCCAGGGTAGAGAAAGATTCCAACATCAGACAGGGTGTTTCTATCTTTATCACCACAGGAAATGTGTCTGTGGGCCCAAACAGGAAGATCCATTTAAAGGAGTATTGATGAGATTTAAAGGGTTCCTGCGAAATCAATCTCATCCAGGTATATCTCCCGATGCATACAGTGCCTGGACCAGTGCAGCCACTGTGGAATCTTTTAACAGCATGATATTAACCTCAATAATGTGTGTTGGATGTAGATTGGTGGGTGTACGGTCATATAAAGTTCTCCTCTGTTGATATGGACTTAGTAAACTTAGAGCTCCTTGATGAAGTACTCTGTGCACCCAGTAATGTCTAATAGGTACTATGCCACAAGGTAAAGGTTGCCAAAGAGTGTAACTGCATCTCTGCAATCTGTCCACTGACCTAGACAGTATTATGAGGGTGAACAGCAGAGGAACTCTGTCTGTCTTTTGCTGGCTACTGCCACAACCATACAGCATCTACAGGGATTCCTTACTCAATACTTTTCAGTCTCCTAAAAATCTTGTCGGCATGATATAATCTATGATGTCCAGTTCTTTCCATGACCAGTGGAAGACAAGGTCTACAAGGTCATCCACCAGGGGATAACCCTAATTGTAGAGAGTCCTCCTGGGAAGGGCTTTCAGAGCTATATACAGATGTTGTAGAAACTCAGCTGCACCTTTAATCACAGTTGAGGCCCTAGGTAGCATCTTTTTTAGTTCTAGTTTTAGTTTAGTTGACATGTGATCTTTTGGAAATAGTTTTGGAGTACAATGTGTTTACTTATGACAACAGCTACTATTGGCAGAGGTGGGGGGTTGCCATGGGCACTCCATGTGCCAATATTTATGCAAACTTGGTTTTAGCCAACTGGGAGAGAGCTTGGTCCAAGGATGCTAATAACATTTGGAATGACCAGATAATGCTGTACAATCGGTTTGTGGATGACACCTTCATTGTATGGAAGGGCAAAGAAGAAGATTTAAGAAGCTTTGTTAACTTCCTGTCACAGACCACTACTTTCCTGAAATTTGATGTAAAAACATTTAGAGAGATGATTGACTTTTTGGATGTGAGATTATCTCTTGATCCGGGGAAGGGAATAGACACTTGCCTCTATAGGAAAGATATGTGGCGAAAACACATGCTCCATTTTTCCACTATGCATCCCAGGCATATTTTCTCTAACATTGTTGAAAATCAAATTGCAAGGATTTCAAAACTATGTACAGAAGAGGAAACCTTTCTCCAGGAAGAAGAGAGGCTTATTAATAATTTCAGTCAACGAGGCTATGGAAAGAGACGTTTAGAACTAAACAAGACCAGAATTAATGACATACGTAAAGGAAAAGGCAAACATTTTCATTCCGCTAAGGTCAGAGAAGGCGAAAGTACACCATCCCTAGGTATACCTAAAAAAACATCTAATATAAGGGTCAATTTGACTTGCACTATGGACCCATGATAACGTATGCCAGGTGATGAGAAAATTCTGGCCGATTCTAACTTCAGATAAAAAGTTAAGAGAGATTGTTGGAGAAAACCCAAGTTTCCTTTTCAAAAATAAAAAGAATTTCAAAAGGATTTTATGCTCAAATGATGGGATATGTAACAACTATGTACATAATAATTCATCAGGAACAAAGAAATGTGGCTTCTGCAAGGCCTGTAATGTAATCAATTGTAGCAACACATTTAAGCATCCGGTTACTAAACAGACATTTGTTTTTCATGGATTAGCTAATTGCCTAACCAGCAATATTGTTTACATAGCTACCTGCACTTCCTGCACAGCATTTTATGTTGGAAAAACTAATATGAAGCTAAAGGAAAGAATTATCAAGCATCAATCTGATATACGTAACAGAAAGGAAACAAATTCTCTTTTCCTTCATTTACGTGAGCATGAGGGACATAGCTTTGTTTTCATGGTCATTTCAAAGATACATTTTACTTCCAGAGAAGGAGACCTGACCAGTAAGATGGACAGAAGAAGCCAAATGGATAATGCGGCTGAAGGCAGATAACCCCCCTGGCCTTAATGGCTCTGTTCCCTTAAAACTTTTTCTTAAAAATAGACGAGCAATGAGCTATGCTCACTTATGACCTGTTTTTATTGCCAGAAACCTTAGGTATACTGACTTAGGCTCTGATGTCCCAAATAAACTGCTGAAATAAAAAGAAGCGCCCTATCTTTATTTTTATTTTTCACCTTTTTTTCTCACATCTTGGCTTTTATGCAGATCTTCTTTTAACTAGAACCTACTGAAAAGATTTTATTAATAATTCCTTCTGAAAATATGTCTGAGTGTCTTAGAAACGTCAAGCTGTCATGTTGTTTTAAATAAAGAGTTTTAAATAAAGGAGGTGTGTACCAATGGACTAACTTGATTGGTTAACATTCATCATTCACTGATGTTGTTTCATTGGATCATACCAACTTTTAAACAGTGAACCCAGCTTACCTACTTGGATCTGAAGAAGGCTTGAAAAAGCTTGTCCATTGTTTACATCAGAAGGGTTCTTCACTTTTATGTTTTTTCTGTTTTTATGACATCCACAGGTTTTAAAGCTATGGAATTACAACGCCATTTACTTTTACAACAGCAAAGCTCTAGATTTCATATATTGTGGATTCAACATGGTAAAAGCCTGTTCTTGAAGCTGTTGTTTTGAAGCTGTCTTTTTGCCATTTTAGTTGTTTAGCAAGTTTTGAATACTCATATCAAATACTATTGCCTGTGGTGCAACGCTCATCCAATATTTACATTGTTTTTTTGTTCTGCTGAGTGTTCTTTAGCGGAATTCACTTCTTTTTCTGGATCTTTATAGGATACTTCAACAGATACTGAAGCACTGACCATTGTACCAAAAGGATCCACTGGAGAATTCTCATGTGAAAGTGAGTCATGGGTAATAGGGTGATCGCTGCAGCCATCAAACCTAAGGCTTGAAGAACCAGTCTGGCAGGAGGTAAGGTATGGTCTAGAATCTGTCTGACATGCTAACTTAGAAAATTAATTCTGCTCTGGGGTAAAAATGCAAACTGTTTGACTATGCCCAGGAGAGCTCCTATTAACTAAAAGACTTGACCTGGCTGAAGTTGGGATTTGGAAAGATTCACCATGATCCCTAGGAATGGACACAAGTGGAGTAAGTAATACCTGGCCATCTCTAGGAGATGCCTGGTTGGTGTGGAAAACAGTCGTCCAAATAAGGAAACACCGAATCTGTACAGTCTGAGATGAGCTGCCATCACTGACATGCATTTGGTAAACACCCTGGGGGCTGTGGTGAGACCAAAGGGCAGGGCTCTGAACTAGCAGTGATTGGCTCCCAGCCAAAAATGCAGATGTCTTATAGAGAGCTGGTTTATTTTTGTGATAGTACAAGTCTTGAAGATCTATATAGTACATCCAGTAGTCCTTCAAGGAGCCAGAATGGACTGAAATGTGACCATCCAGAACTTGCAGTTCTTCACAAATTGATTTAAATGACAGATCTAGAATAAGTTTCAGATCCTCTAATTTCTTTGGCACTAAAAAGAACATTGAGTAAATTCCTTTTTGGAAGTCTCTTTTCTAGCAACTTTTGGATTTCTAATGCTGCCAACTCCCTCAGACTGGGTGGAACATCAGGGAGACATTTTTTGTGTGAGGGGTTTTGTGAAAAGGGAGAGTATCCTCTGAACATGATCCTTTGCACCCAAGTGATGCAAGGAAATGTGCCTAACTGCCTCCAGTGAAGAACTGTTGGCAACTTTTCAGGAGTGCTGAAAGGGCCTGCCTGAGAAATAATCAAGACCCTTGGTTCTGTGGAACCCCTCTGCCACAAGGATGGCATCTTGTTATTTCCCCCTCTGCTTCCGGGAGAAAAATCCCCAAGTCAGTCCTGAAAAGATCCTTGAGATTTTCAGAGCCATATCTAACCACCACACTGATTCATAGAGAAGGATCTTTCCAGGGTAGAGAAAGATTCCAACAGCAGACAGGGTCTTTCTATCTTTATCACTGTAGGAAAATGTGTCTGTGGGCCCAAACAGGGAAGATCCATTTAAAGGAGTATTGATGAGAGGATTTAAAGGGCTCCGCAAAATCAATCTCATCCAGGCATATCTCCTGATGGCTATGCCTGGACCAGCAGCCACTGTAGAATCTTTAACAGCATGAGATATTAACCTCAATAATGTGTTGGATGTAGATTGCAGGGTGGCCATTTGGGAGGAGTAAGTTCTCTTCCTCTGCTGATATGGACTCTGGGGGTAAACGTAGAGCTCCTTGATGAAGTACCTCTGTAATCTAGTAATGTCTGTCAGGTACTTAAGCGGCCACAAGGCAAAGGTTGCCAAAGAGTGTAACTGCACTTTCTAAATCTGTCCACTGACCTAGACAGTATTATGAGGGTGAACAGAGGAACTCTGTTCAGGTAGTTCCTTTTTTGTTGGCTACTGCCACAACCATAGCATCTACAGGGATTCCCTTACTCCAATACTGCCAGTCTCCTAAAAATCTTGTCGGTGGCATGATAGGCTCCATGATGTCCAGTTCTTTCCATGACCAGTGGAAGACAAGGTCTACAAGGTCATCCACCAGGGGATAACCCTAATTGTAGAGAGTCCTCCTGGGAAGGGCTTTCAGAGGCCCAATCAGCTTTTTGGCACAGGATCTCTAAAATGTCTCCGAAGGAGACATCCTTAAGTGGCGACCTAGGGGACCCTTCCTCCTCATCAAAAATCAGTGGCTTCAGTTAAAGATTCTTGAGGTGTATCCAAGTGCCTACTCTTGCACATTCGCTTCTGGTGGACCTCTTTAGTAGGATGTTCTGGAGAGGTATCAGAAGAGGACTTCCAGAACAAGAACGGTCAGGAAGCTCTTATGGGCTAGCTATCCCTATAAAGGATGATGAGACAGCTCAAATCTGTTGGCAGAATGGGTATAGGATCAGAGTAGAAGATTTTCTGGGATGTGAGAAAACCCTCTCCACTACCTCAAAGGCAGAATGTCCACAACTAAAAACGAACCTCACTGGAGCTAAAGCTCTCAGATCAGCCAGTTCTCCACCCCTTCCTGGATTTCCATTCTGAGAAGGACGTTGGACCCAATCTGTCCAGCACTGAGGCTCCAAGGGGAAGTGACTGCTCTGAAAATCTCACAGTTGAAGACAAATCCCCAGATCTGATGCAGATGCTTCGGCTACGAGACTCATCCTGCTCAGGAGGGATTGACAACAAACGGGTCAGGAAGACCATCTGATCCAAAGAAAAGGGTGTTATTTTCAGATCAGACACAAACTCTCTGTGCTCTTGGTTCTGATTGCTTCAAAACAGTGGGTCGGGTCAGATCGGAGAAGGAGTTACTATGGGATGTGAAGGTGGCCGACGGCTCATGGATCCAAAGGAAGATGGAGCCAGCAACAAACCCATCTGAATTTGTGCTGTAAGGAATTTGCTAATAATCCTCTCCACATCTGTTTCAGAAAGACTTCAGGAGGACCTTATTGAGGAAGCCGTGGAAGGAAGGTGGGGCAACTTCCTGAGATTCTCCTGTAAAAATGGAGACCTTAGTCTAGGAGAGATGGCTTTTGCAGAAAATAATGGACTCTGGGTCCAGGGAGTCTTTACTGTAGAGGGTGTCGGTCAGACAATAACTCTGGAGGGCAGCTTCAAACTTTGATCCAGGAGACAGTATAGGAGAGGACTTCCTGTCCTCAGATTACCTTTGCTTCTTACGGGGGGGTTGAGCCTTAGAAGTAGAAGCAGTAGAAAAGGAAGGAGCTTGAAAAAGTCCCTTCAGGATCAACTTATTCCACCTCTCACTAACTGCCCTCATATTAAAGCTGGCACATCTCACAAGGCACCTGCAAATGAGAAGGGCCTAAATATATGCACTCCTTGTGGGCATCTTCTTAAAACCTGTAGGCTTATCAGCCATATCAACAGTGAAACAAACTAATTACTAATCCTATACAGGACTTTTTTAGACAGAAGAATGTTGTACTAACAATGATAACAAAAGGGAAATGACCTTAGACGTAAGATAAGAAAAGACCTATACCAACAATGGTAACAAATACCTCTAACAGGTATAATGAAAGACTAGAAAGACTACTGAAAGGTGCAAAAAGAGGAAGGGTTCTAAAGAAGTGATAGATAAATATCAAAAAAGGAAGATTATCTTTGCACTCACAAAATCTAATAACTGCAACCTAGAGCTCAAGAACCCAATCACAACTGAATCAGAGCGGCAAATGAGATCTGGGATAATCTGGCAAGTAAGGGGCATTACTGGTAATGGGAGGAACTTGAGATTCAGATCCCAGAATCCAAGACTGGCTGAGTCAGATCAGAGGATCATATCAGAGATCCATACATTGAGGAAAGAATGAAAATTACAATATCAAATCTCTGGCTTTTCCTATTCTTGGTGTGTCCAGAGTATTTGTCATCTTGTTTTTAGAGGTCTTCCAACAACGTGAGCTTTATCATTCCATTTCACCTTACTTTCATTACCTCAGTTTCCTACAGAATTGTTTTATAGCAGTAAAGACAGTAAGCCTAGCTTAACATGTCATGTATTACAGCTGCTTCACCTCTCATGAACATCTTTCCCTCACCCATTCTCCACTTGACATTTTCTAATGCTGCCTTCAACTCCTCTACTAGCATCATTTCTATAAGCTATTTTCACATGTCTAAGGAGCACTTCAAAATCTTGTGCACCAACTTTCCTATGGTTTGAGAAATCCACTTGACCTACTCTTGCAGCCAAAGTCTTGTGGGCTAATACAGAGCCTCCCAGGTGTACAGACCAGTTGGCATAATGGTTAAAGGTCTTCGCCTCCCATGCACATGGTACAAGGTTTGATCCTGCCCTCCAACCAATGCCTGTTTGGAGTTTGCATGTTCTCCCTGTGTTTCTGTGGGGTTCCTCCCACCTCCAAAAAGCATGCTGAGTTTTCCATCCCTCAAAACTCACCAATGAATGGAGCTGTGGGCAGCAGCACAGACTCTCCATGGTGCCCTATAGGAGGAAGAGTTGTACAGACCAACCACTTTGGGCATCTACTGTGGTGCACAGTATCCTCAAGATAGGAGAACATGGATCACAGACTGCATGCTGTGGCATGGCTAGCCACTCTACTGTGTAAATTATGTCTCTAGGTGATTCGGTCATGTTGACTAATGTCGCTAAAATGGGCATAGATAGTTACCGGTGATAAGTGCGTTGAGGAATCTATCTACTCTGACCTATGCCAGAGACCCATGCTAATGGTGGGAGGGGTCTATGTGCCCCCATTAGCCAGTGTGCCAGCCATAAAGACTAGCAGCCCTGGTTCAATAAGCTACTGGCCAGCTGGTGTCTAGTTGCCCAGCCTGAGTTACCTGGGATAGCTCTGTTGAGCAAAAGCTGGACGTAAAACCAATCAACCTGCCAAACATGAACTGAGACTTGCTACACTTAATGTAGGTTCCTGGTGAGGATGCAGCTTGGAAGTGGATGACATGATGGAACGAAGGAGGCTGGACATTCTACGTATTCAAGAGACAAGATGCAAGGGCAGTGCAGCAAAGCCACTTGGCTTAGAATACAGAGTCCACTACTCACGAGGGGGATAGGCTAGAAATGGTGTAGGAATTGTGGAGAAAGAGGAGATTCATAAGGCAATGAGGGATATAATCAGAATTAAATGATAGGGCAGTATTCATAATCTCAGCGTATGCCCCACAGCAGGGTTGTGATAGTGAGGAAAACAGTTCAGACAGCAGTTGCAGGACCTACTAGGTAAAGCAGGACAACATGAACTGTTGTTGATAACTGGTAACTTGAATGTACATATTGGAATAGACATAACAGCATAGGAAGACTGCCTGGGTCCACATGGGGTGGGGCAACAGGAATAAAGGAGAAACCATTCTAGACTTCTGTCTGGCAAATGGCTTGATAGTAGCCAACACATGGTTCAGAAAAAGAGACAGTCAAGATCACATACAAGAGTAGCCAACATGCAACTCAGGTAGACTTCCTCCTAGTAAAGAAAAGGCACTGGGATAGAATCCATGATTGCAAAGTCATCCCAAGTGAATCAGCCAGCTCACAGCATAAACCACTGGTTGCCACAATCAGCTGCAAGCAGTGGTCAGAGAAGACTCTAAGGTCAGAGACCAGGCTGAAGACCTGGAAGTTGACTGGGGAGAAAAGTACAATAGTTCAAGGAATAACTCGGGGCTCTATCACCCCAAGAAGAGGAGGAAATAGGTGGAGTTGAAGAATGAAGAATGGCAGCACCTCAAAACAGCATGTGTTAGGACTACAGAACAGATATGTGGCCAAGCCAGGTATGGCAAAAAGGTACACAAGGAAAGCTGGTAGAAGAATGCAGAAGTCCAGGAAGTGGTCAAAAGAAAAAAAGGAGTGCAGGAAAAAATGGGACATAGAAAAGACTGACCAGGCTAGGAAGGAATACTGGTTGGCAAGCAATGAAGCTAAGAAAGGAGTTCCACTAGCACAGAATAGGGCATCAGAGGCACTATACGAACTTCTGGAAAGTGACTCAGTAAGTAGTACAAAGAATCTATACCAGGTTGCAAGGCAAAGACAGAGAGATATAGAAGATAGTCAGACACCCTTCATAAGGGATGCCAGCAACAACCTGCTCACCAGTCCACGGGACATCAACAGCAGATGGAAATAGTATTTCCAGCAGCTTCTGAATGAAGAAAACCCCACAGAAGCTGTACTGCCCCAGAAATGGTCTATGATGAGAGAAGAGGAGCTCACCCTAGAAGAAGTAAGAATAGCACTAAGGAAAATGAAGTCAGGGAAAGCAGCAGACTCAGATGAGGTGACAGCAGATATGATAAAGATGTTTGGTGAGATAGGGGAGAAATGGCTCCTGAGGGTATTCATAACAGTGTGAAGAAAAAGGCACATCCCAGATGAATACAGAATAAACATTCACATGCCAGTGTACAAGAACAAAGGGGACATCCACAACTGTGGGTAGTACAGAGGCATCAAACTCTATCACAATGCATGAAAGTTCTGGAGAGAGTGATTGATAAACATATGCAGAGTAGTAGAATGCAAGATGGGAGATGAGCAGTTCAGAATCAGATCAGGATGCAGCACAACTGACCCAATGTTTGCAGTGAGACATAGTTGAGAAGATGCTAGAGATGAATAAAGAGTCCAACTGGGACTCCTAGACTTGGAGAAAGCATTTGACAAGGTCCCAGGAAAGCTGATCTGGGCAGTACTGCGGTGGTTCGAAGTCCCAGAAACATTGGTAGAATTAATGCAGGCTATACATAAGGACCCAGTGACTCAAGTACTGTGTTCAGCCTCACAGAGGGGGTTCCCAGTGGGAGTGGGTGTACACCAGGGTTCAGCTCTGAGCCCATTGCTGTTCATACTGGTGACGGACCACATTAGCAAACAGGTTGGAGGGGACAGATCAACAAAGTTACTGTATACATATGATGTGGCATTACAGGCAGACTCTGAGCTAGAACTTCAGCAAAGGATAGGGGAATGGAATGCAAAACTGAAGGCACATGGGATTACACTAAGGGATTACACTAAGCACAGATAAGACAGTGGTAATTGCAGTAAATTGGGGAAATCAGAAGAAGCTGAGAAATGAGATAGAAGGGAAGATAGTGGAACAGGTAAATAGCTTCAAGTGTCAGAGAGGGGTGGTCAAGGAGAAGGAAGTCAGAATGAAGAGGTCAAAGCTAAAATCAGAGAGGCTGAGGCCAACTGGCAGACAGAGTCTCAAGTGTAGCCTATGACAGAAGAATGCCAAAGAAGCTGTAAAGTAAGGTGTACAAGACAGTGGTGCAACCAGTACTACAGTATGGTACAGAAACCTGGGCAGTAAAGGCAGAGTAGATGAAGCTAGATGTGACGGAAATTAAGTGCCTGAGAAAGTTGGTAGGATGCACACTGTGGGACAGATGAAGAAATGAGGACACAAGAGCAGAAGCCAAAGTACCTCCAATTGCAGAAAAGATCAAAAGAACAGATTACAGTGGTTTGTACACAGATGCAGAAAAGCAGAAGACAAACTGGTGAAGATTTGGGACAGACAGGAAGAAGTTAAGAGGAAATGAGGACATCCAGCAAAGAGGTGGATACAATGTGCGAAAGGAGATTTGTGACAGTCCGGCATGAGTGTTGAAGAAAGCAGGAGTGTGGCACTGAATCAAGAGAGACGACAACAGTTAACAAGATACCTCTCAACTGTACAGATTTTCGCAGAATATCCAGATTTTGGCTTCATATTTTCTGTCCGTTTTTTTAAAAGTGTAGTTTTCTGGCAAATTATAGGCAAATCATTAAAGACAGAGGGTAGAAAATAATGACACATTTGAGTTTCAGACCTCATATCCTTCAGAAAATTCATAATGCAAAACCTGTTATTCTATCAGCTTTTTGTGTAAGAGCAAGATTTAAAAGCTGTCCCTATTTTTGGCCCTTTGCCCCACTTTTATTTATAGCTTTGTCCATATTTCTTGCTCTGAGAGGTTAAGAGGTATGCACAAGATACCCCAACCTCATGTAGAATATGAAAAAAGGAGGCTGATGATGATGTCTTTCCAGGTCTTTTTAGAATAAGTATAGTAATATCCATTTAACTCCATGGTTCTAGTCCAGACTCCTTCCAGCAGCTTACTGCTCATTTTATGGCTTTTAGAAATGCACAGTGTGCAGGTTGCAGCCCTGAAAGTACTCATTAGTAATTTACCCATCTGTATCCTACCACTCCACATAAATTCAGTTATTGATCCTACCACAAACAGTAGGATTTCATCCCATGCAGCCAGGTGCTATGATAGCAAAGTACAGGTAGACCACGTCCAATGGAAATCTCCAGTCAATTTTCCTATACTTCAAAACAGTTTAGGTTTGACAATTATTTCTCTCAATATCTTCATGACTTTCCCGTTATTAGCCTATACCAGAATCACTCTTGCCAACAAGTCCTCATTTCCAGTGACCAGTTACTTATCGAAAAAAAAATTAATACATTCCAGCGCACTGACCAGATTTAAACACCTTGAATTCAGCCTGTGCTTTAGCCTCCCAAATGAATCCCTCTCAACCTCCTCTCAATCCTATTTTTGCTACTCTTCCCTCCCATTTGGATACCCTTTTCTGCTTTCCATTACAAAAACAGAAGAAGTTTTTGTAGTCCTTTCTTTGGCACTACCTTCAGTGTGAGCTGTCAGCAGAATTTGCTTCCTGCCTTCCCTCTGTCAGTGACCATCTAGATAGCTCCCCTCCACCTGGCCTGTCATTTCTTGGACATACTACATTGAAGGACTAGTGATCCTAAATTTTAAAAACAGGACAGGTTACATGAATCTCTCATCACAATGGAACTACAAAAATAGATGACAAGTTAAAAGCAAAACTACACCAAGCAAATGTTTTAATAGCTATGCAACTAGTCAACATATAGGAAGCATTCATGACAGTAGGGGATTATACGACTGCTTACCTGAACAGTACCTAGAGACAGTTGAGAGACATAGTAGTAAAAAGTTATGTCTTACCATAATGTTTCATCTGTGTTGTTGATCTTCACATATTCTTGACAGTGGGTTTGGTTCTGAACCCTCGGAACAGACTCTCCCATTATTCCAGTTCACGCATACAAAAAACTCTCGAACTCAGCTCAAGTTTACATAAAAAAGTGACAGACAAGTACCATAGGAAAAGGAGAAACAGAATCCAGAAAGAAAACCTCCATCATTGAGGAACCTGATCCACTGTAACAAAAATATGGGATGGGGGCAGAAGATGGGTATGTCAAGGATATGTGAAGATTGACAACACAGATGAAACATTATCTTCTTTATCTGATGTTGTCAATTTTCACATAGTCCTTGACAGTGGGACAGAATCCCTAGCAACCTAAATCTTGGGAGGTCTCACGCAAGAATATTACTGAGGGCCATCGAGCCGAAGGATACCTTTTCCTTGGAGACCAAATCTAGTTTATAATGAGTAATTAAAGTATTTGGAGAAGCCCAAGTAGCTGCTGCACAAATTTCATCTAAGGAAACTTTGGAATGAAATACTGAAGATGCAGCTACTGCTCTAGTGGAATGTGGCCCAACAGAGCTTTGTAGTGGTAAATTGCTTTTGTTATAGACAAGATAATACAGTCCTTAATTCACTTAGCTAGGGTAACTTTGGAGACAAGTTTCCTTTTCTTCAGTGGCAAAAGGGAAACCAAACTGGTCTGATTTTCTGAACTCTTTTTCTGTGAAAATAGAAGCAGAGTTGTCTATGTACATTTAATAAATTGAGAAAATATTCCCCTCTGTTAGTATAATTGGGGAAGAAAACTGGAAGGTGAATAGTCTAGTTCAGGTTGGATTTAGGCAGAAAAGAAGTGTTAATTCTCAAGAAGACTCTATCCTTATAAAAAAATTATATAAGGAGGTTTACAAGATAAAGCCTGAATCTCTGAAATTCTCTTTGCTGATGTAATGGCTACTAAGAACAATGTTTTCCAAGAGAGGAATTTTAAGTCGCATTTGTTTGAAGGTAAAAAGGGTGGATAAATTAGAGATTGCAGAACCAAATTCAGGTCCCAAGGTGCTAAAGGTTCCTTATATGGGGTCTGAGCATCATGGAACCCTTCAAAAAGGCTTTGCAAGGTTTACTGGACATCAAAGACGAGCCATTCAGACCCAAGTGAAAATTGGAAATCACAGCTAGATGCACTCAAATAGTAGACTCTGAGGCTCCTGTTTCAAACAGTAATGACAAAAAGTCTAAAACCTTACTGACTGGAGCTGAATATGGGTCACTATTAGATTTGGACATCCACAGAGGAAATTTATACTATTTGCTGAGGTACAATTTTCTTGTGGAAAGTTTGTGATGGCAAAATGATTCAGGGAGCTGATGAACTAAGAGAGGAATACCTGTCAATAATGGGAATTGGAGAAGCCATGCTGTGAGCTTGAGGTTGTGAAGATTCTGGTGAACCAATCTGTCTGGGTGGGACAACAGGTCTGGAGTTGGATCCAGATGTAAAGGTTTCCGAACTAGATGAGGCCAAAGGAAGGGAAACCAGATTTGTCAAGAACAGAACAAGGAAATGAAGACTATTTTGTTCCTTGACCTGAATGCTTGCTTTAGAAATTGAGATACAAGAGGGATTAGGGAAATGCGTATAGAAGACTAGGGAGCCAATTGTGAAGGGCATCTCTCAGTGACTCCTCTGGGGGGGGGTAAGGGCAAAGTAGCTGCTGCACTTGTTCAGAGGGGATGCAAACACATTGCAGCAAGGCTGGTCCCATTGGCGAAATATCTTTTCAGCCACTGACTGCTTGAGACACCATTCATGAAGTATTAGAATAGTCCTGCTTAATCTGTCTGCAATCACGTTGAAAGTCCCCAGAATGTGCATTGGTATGAGAAAGCAGTTGGATGAAATCACCCATTGCCAAACTCTGAGGGCTTCCCAACAGACATGGTAAGATCTGGTTCCCTCTTGTTTGTTTATGTACCACACTACTGCCATGTTATCTGTTTGAACTGCAATTGTCCCAAAGGGGAGGTCTAGTTGAAATGGTTGCAACACTACCAGCACTGCCCTCATCTCTAGAGCATTAATATGCAAGTTGGGCTCCAAAGGGATCAAGTGTCTTGGACTGTCTTCCCCAAATAATGCCCCCCCACCCTATCAGGGATGCATCCGTGGTCACTATGGCTTGGGGCTCAGAGGGAACAAAGGGACTGCCCACCAAACTTTCACTGGAGTGAAGCCACCATTGAAGATCTTGTTTGCATTGGCTGATAATTCTCATCAAGTGAGACATCAATAGTGTCTCAATGGTTGATGTTAGACCAAACAGCCACTGAAGAATTCTCATGTGCTATCTCACTAATGAACTAGGGTGATAGAAGCTGCCATAGACCCTAGGGCTTGTAGAAGAAGCCTTGCTGGTACTTTGTTGTTTATAATAATCTGGCTGACTTGAACTTTTATTCTTTGCAGTCTTTCTATGGGTAGGGATGCAATGCTCATGACTGTTTATCTCCACTCCAATAAACTCTGTTGGCATGGCTGTAACTTGGACTTTTGTAGTTTACGGTAATGCCCAGATTGGCAGAAATCTGTACAGTATTATCTTGAGCCTCTTCAAGAAGATGCCTGGTGGGAGCAGTAAGGAGCCAGTAGTCTAGATATGAAAACACTCAGAATCCTTGCAGTCTGAGATGAGCTGCAACCATCACCATGCATTTGGTGACCACCCTGGGGGCTGTGGTGAGACCAAAGGGCAGTGCTTTGAATTGGTAATGACTGGCTCCCAACTGGAAGTACAGATATCTCCTAAAACATTTGTCCATTTTTATGTGGTAATACATGTCCTGAAGATCTATAATGCACATCCAATAGTCTTTTCCCAAAAAAAGGAGGATAGACTGAACCATGACCATCTGAAATTTGGTCTGCTGAACTGACCTGTTCAACCTGCTGAGATCCAAAATTGGTCTCAAATACCTTGTTTTCTTTGGCACTAAAGAGAGTCTTGATTAGATTCCAGGTCCTATTCGGTCTTGTTGAACAGCTTGGATGACCTTTTTGTTGACTAGTTTTTGAATTTTTAAGACTGCAGCTTCCCTGTACATGGGTGGAACTTCTGGGATTTTGGTCATAGGTTTTGGATAAACTAAAACGGGGATATTGTAACATCTGGTTATGATCCTCTGTTATTTTTAGCCAGGCATGTTGGTGCAGGAATAAATCACCCCCAGACTGCTTCCAGAGGATAGCAATCTGACCTATTTTCAGGAATGCTGATAAGAGTTCACAGAGAAAGAATCCCTGGAACCCTGATTCTGTGGGCCATTTCTGCCTCTTATAGGTTCATAGGTTGGTACTGGGCTATCTGCCTGAAGGCATATATTAGCCCAGCCACATTGTGTGGTATTCACCGCCCCTTTAGTAGTTCCCTAGACCCTTGTACTAGCAGCTAGTACGCTGGCCCCTATCTAGTAGTGCTGTTGGTGTGATCCCCGGTGTGAACTTTCTGTTACCCATCCACTTATCAAGGTTCATCTTGAAGAGCGATAGTGAGGGGCTCTGTCTTATGTAAATCAGGACCCTGTTCCATAGTAAGGGAAGTCTCTGCGAAGGGAATCTATCCCTCCAGCATGTTCTATTCATTGTTGTGTTGAGGTTTATATCCCTAGAGCGTGTAGCTCGAGTAGATTTGGTTTTGCTAAGATGGAGCATGTTCAACAATTCTGGGTTGGACATGGCTCTGTACGTTAGACAGAGATCACCTCTGAGAAAGCGGTATGCAACAGAGAACAGTCTTAGCTTTTTCAATCGTGCTGCATAGGACAACTGTTTGAGGCCAGTAATCCTCTTGGTTAGGTACCTCTGTGGTCTCTCCAGCTGCTGCAGATGTCTAGCCAGGTACATTCCAATCTGTGCATTGTACTCAATAATGGGTCTGATGAGGGAAAGTAGAGGGGCACCATTACATCCTTAGATTTGATGCAAACCCTTTCGTGATCAGATGGGTCACACAGAAGGATTTTCTAACCACTTTGACAACATGGTTATCAAAGGAAAGCTGACTATCTACTTAGGTCCCTAGATCCCTTATTTCTTCTTCAGATTTCAGAGGATTACCTCCTATGTTGTAGTTTGTGGGTACTCTGTTTTTTTCCAAAGGGGATTACTATGCATTTTTTTGCATTTAGCTTGAGCCTTTGACACCATGCATCAGTCTCATTTAGGCCCTTCTGGAGGATTTCCATGTTGGCCGGAGACTCCATTATAGCACCCAGTTTGCAGTCGTCCACAAACTTAATCAGCCACAGCCCTTCCATGCTTGCCTGTACTTCTGAGAAGTATTTGCCAAATAGGAGGGGCCCCAGGACAGAGCGCTGAGGCACACCACTTGTTACTGGTCTGGATTCGGACATAGATCCCACTACTCCTCTTACTTTATGGGATCTGTCTGAGAGCCAATTTGCGATCCATCTTGTGACGTAAGGGTTTATGCCCGGGCTGGTGAGCTTATCAATAATACCTGAATGGGGAATGGTGTCAAATGCTTTAGCAAGGTCAAGGTAAGCCGCGTGTACCTCCTTTCCCTTATCTATAGCCTGAGTAACTGTCTCAAAGAAATCCACCAGGTTTAGGAGGCATGATCTGCCCTTGACGAAGCCAAACTGTGTGGGGTCCAGCGACTGGAGATTCCCAATCTCTCCATTTATGAGTTCCATAATGATTCACTCCATAGCCTTACAGAGCAGACTGGTCAGGCTTATTGGTCGGTAGTTCCCAGAGTCAGTTGTGGCCCCACCCTTGTGTAGCAGGACCTCGGTTGCAGTGTGCCATTCTAGGGGCACATATCCCTCTTCCTTAGCATCTTCCATTATTGCTTCCCCCTCTGACCTGGGGGAAGTCATAACCATGAGTGTCCTGGAAAGACCCTTTGGACTTTTTATACCATAGTATCCCACGCCACTGGTTCCTGGAGTAAGATTGCTGGGGAGAGGAGAAGCATGTGCCTATGGCAGAGTTTTTCCATCTTTCTCACATTTGCCTAGAATATCCTTCACTGTAAGGCCAAATAGGGATGTTCGGTCAAACAGAGCATTGACAAAAGACTTAATTGGCTCCCCAAACTTGCATAAATGCATCCAGGTGCATCTCCGGATGGCTATGCCTGAACCTGCTGCTCTCGACCCTTTGGCAGCATGTACTATTAGCCTTATGGACGAATTCAAAATTGATTATAGGGTTGCTTGCTGAAAAATCACAGTCTCAAACTCCCTCAGCTACCGCTCCTGTCAGGGTATCCAAGAGCTCCTTTATCAGATCCCTTTGTAATCTGGTAAAATATGCCATGTAATTCAAGGACCTAAAAGCGAAGGTTGATGAAGCATATACATGCTTCCAAAATGTATACATAGCCGTAGACTCCTTATTAGGGGGTTGGATAGTGGGACTCAAGTTCCCTCTTAGTGGCTGCTGCTACCACCATGGTATCTACTGGTATTCCCTTACTCCAATATGGCTGATCCTTAGCAGCTGAAATATACAATTTGGTCTCTTGGGGATCTGCTCAATAGCATCAGGTGATTTCCATGCCCGCTGAGTGATCAGTTCTATGAGGTTGTCAGTGGGTGGAGAAATCCAAGAGGTGGAAGGTTGATCACAAAAAGCCTCAAGATATACCGACTCTTCTGAGGTAGGTTGGGTGGAAGATCAGCCTCCCCTCTGTTTTAGGATTTTAAAGGATGTTCCCATAGGAAACATAGTCAGGGGGAGACTTGGGGGAACCCTCCCCTTCATCAAAATTAGCATCTTCCATGAATGACACATGCAGAGAGTCCAAGTGCTTCCTCTTGCACTTCCGCTTCACAGGGACCTCTTCAGTGGGGTATTCCAGAGAGGTATCCAAAGTAGACATAACCACAGTGGTTAGATCCTGAGACTTTTGTGCTCTCTGTCCCAGGAAACAGGATAGAGGAAGCTCCGGTCAAGAGGAAAGACCCAATGTCCACAGGTAAGTTAACAACTGACTGCCTGCCACAAAGCCCTCTCCATGGCCTGGAAGGCAGGCCACCCCATAGAGGGAAGGGAGCCCAGAACCAAATAGACTCCTTTGGAACTGTAGTCCCACCCATTACTGAGGGATCCTCCTCCAAAAAAGAAGCTAGGGCCGAGAATTATGAATGTAGAGGCATGGATGGCTTCAAAAAGGCCCAAGATGAAACCATCCACCTGGAACCCACAACAATGCTATGGCCCCTGGAGGTCTCTGTGTCCAAAACCAGCCAAAGTGCTCAAGGAAGTGATTGGTGCTGGCAAAGGAACTCTAACCGGCACCAAATAAGTTGCTACCGGAACTGTCAACACTGTAGACTCTGAAGTGTCAGTGGGAGTCGGAGGAGGAAAAAGACAAATTGGAGTAGATGTGGACTCTGTTCCGGTGATATCAGCGCTAGGAATTGGAGCTGAAGAAAATCCCCTCACCGCAAGGAGCAGTTCCACCTTCCTCATAATATCCGACTCAGTAAGGCTCCTGCTTGATTGGGCAGAGGAAATGGAGGGAGACCTGGGAGAATTACTCTCCAAGAAAGGACTTGGATGGTAATTTGCAAAGGGGTCCACTGAAGGTGAATACTTGGTCTGATCCATTTCGGAGTTTCAGTAGGAACTGATGTTGTGGTCAGCACAGATGAACTCGGTGCAGAAAACAGCACCAATGGTGCTGAAGGCTTAGATGCTGGAGTTGGTGCCAAAGATGCTGTTGGAACTGAAGAAGATTTGGGTACTTAGAACGGGACCTCTTTTTGGGCTACTCCCTCTTACTGAAGAAGATGTAGAAGGGGAGGTCTCTGGTCTGGACCCTAATAGAACTTTGTCAAATTCAGATTTTAAACAGGCCTTTCAAAATAAGTTTATTTTTGCACTCCATTAACGTACAGTGGCTAAACCCATGGCATATGGCACAGTCTTCTTGGAGGTGAACAACTCCAAGGCAATAAATGCAAAGAGTATGCCCATCCAAATTGGGCATCCTCCCATCACATTTAAGACACCTTTTAAATCCAGTGGTGCCTTTAGTCAGCTTGTCTGCTGTAATCAAGAGAGAGAGACATGCACACAGGGAAATATTAGAAAATTAACTATTCTAACAGTAAACTTTTTTTTTGTTATTGTTAAACAGAAAAATAAATGGAAAAGTACAAGTACCAGCAATGGTAGAAAGAAATAACAAAAGGTAAAAGGAAAAATATACCAACAATGGTATAGAAGACCGAAATGTAGAAACAAAGTTGCATGCTCACTAAAATGAACAAGGAAGGAGAGGGGAGATGAAAGGTAGAATCAAGTAGTAAAAGGTTTGAAATATAAATGGGAAAATATTCACTTACAGAAGAAAAAACTACTTCACTAGAGAGCTTACAGGTGACACATCTGGCCCTTTGAAGCGGCAAGCTTACAGGTGACACATCTGGCCCTTTGAAGCGGCAAATGAGATTAGAGGTAATTTGGTAAAGAGCATTATGGGTAGAGCCAAGCTCGGGTTTTTGGTACAAACTAGCTGGAATACTGGCAGAGTCAGTTCAGAATCAAACCCACTGTCAAGGACTATGTGAAGGCTGACAAAGTACAGTTGTGTACACTTACCATAAATGTAGATGTTTGAGTGTATTCACTGTTGCAGTCGTCACATTTGGGTTATCCCTGCCCGGGTAGCACTCAGATAGCCTGAATACCAGAGGCATAGTATTTCTGCGTTGGTTGCTGTCACTTTAGGACTGGTGTCAGGTCATAAGAAGTATAAAGTAAAGCAGCCAGCCAATGCCATTACATCAGTTTTTCTTGCCCTGTCAGGAGCCCCCAAGTGGAAGCCAGGTTATGGTGGAAGAACCCCACCAGCAGAAAGTAAATACCAAAATGTTCCTTATAAGAAGAGAGAGAGAAAGAAAGAGGAGGGATGCAGTGTGCTATCCATTTGGAAATTGTTTGGAAATGGCTTTGCCCTTCGCCCCTGCAGCAATGCTAACCACTAACTGATCAGACTTTCTGAATGATTTAGTTCTATCTAGATAGAATCTGAGCTGTCTGTGCATATAGTGCAGGATCCTTTCCCCTTGTTTTGTGGGTTAGGGAAAAAAGGAGGGCAAATGAATGGATTGGTTGAGAACCACACTGGACACCACTTTGGGCATGAAGGATGGGTTAGTCCTGAGGGAAACCCTGTCAGAATGGAAGATGATGAAGGGCTCCACAGCCATGAGTGCTTGTAGCTCAGAGACTCTTCTGGCTGAAGTGATGGCCAGAAGAAAAGCTGTCTTCCAGGAGAGAAATTTTAACTCTGCTGAAGATGCTGGTTCAAAAGGAGGCAGGGTGAGCTTTTCCAACACAAAGTTAAGGTCCAAAGCTGGGATAAGTGCTCTTCTGGGTGGTCTCAAGTTGCTACCCCCACTTAGGAATTGGTTGATCAGAGGGTGTGAGAAAAGGGGCTGCTCAGTGTGGAAATTAGCAGATGCATGAATTTTAATAGAGGAAAAAGAGAGACCACCGTGTAGCAGGTCAGCTAGGTAATCCAGGATGAGAGGTGGGGGGGCTGTGCAGTATCGCCTCCCTTAGCCTGAATCCAGTTGCAGAACCTTTTCCATTTTTCAGCATAAGACTTAGTGCTAGGGCGTCTGGCCTCACATATGACATCTAGAACCTGTTTACTGAGGTTGGCAGATTGATCAGTGGTCAGGGAATAAGCCAGGCTGCCAAATTGAAGGTCTGCAATTGGGGATGCATGAATTCTCCTTCCCTCTGGGTCAGGAGGGTTGGAGTCTGAGTGAGTTGCCATGGTGGCAGTGGGGACAGGCTGCACAGCAGTGGGTACCAGTGCTGGGGAGGCCAGTCTGGAGCAGTAAGAATTGTCCTTGGTTTTTCCTCCCTTATTTTGAGCAGTACCCTGGTGATGACAGATAGTGGAGGAAATGCATAGACTGATAGACTGACCCATGGGAAGGATAGGGCATCCACTTTCCAAGCCATGCAGTGATGCTCCCTGGTGCAGAATTTGCTGAGCTGATGGATGGTGTGGGAGGTAAAGAGGTCGAACTTCGGGGTGCCCCATTTCTGAGTTATTAGGGTGAAGGTTATTTTGTCTAGCTGCCACTTGTGTGGGTCCAGAAGATTTCTGCTTAAGTGGTCTGCCAGAGAGTTTAGAGAACCTGGCAGGAATTGTGCTAACAGGTGGAGCTGCATGGCAGAGGCTGTGTGCCAAAGGGTCATGGCCAGCCTGCACAGAGGGTAGGAGTGTGTCCCTCCCTGCATGTTGATGTACCACATCACAGTGGTGTTGTTCGTTTTGATCAGGAGAGCCACAGGGGAGAGAAAGGGCCCACAATCTGTCATTGTGTGCTGGACAGCTAACATCCCTTTTTGGTTGATGTGTAGATGGATTTGCTGTGGGGCTCCATTGGCCCTGTATGCACCTGCCATCCAGGTGTGCACCCCAGGCATAGTCTGATGCATCTGTGGTGAGGGTCTGGGTGGCAGGGGTTGGTGTGAAAGGTAGTCCCATGTTGTAGCAGCATGCTGCTGACCATGAAAGAAAATCTTTCCTTAGGCAAGGAATCCTTGGTATAAGAGTTTCCAGGTATTGAGCGTGTTGAAACCAAAGGCTTTTTAGGTACCACTGAAGTTTCTCATATGCAGTCTGGCATATGGAATGAGTAGAATGCAAGATGCCATGAACCCCAGAGCTTGCAGGATTTTCCTTGCAGTTAACTAGGGTCTGGTGGCTAGTTGAGAAAAAGTAGGCTGTCAGGTAAGTATGCTTTTCTGGTGTAAGGAATGCCATCTGGGATGCTGTGTCCAGGCTTGCTCCCTGGAATATAATCCTTTGGGTGGGTACTAGTTTGGATTTCTTTTCATTGATAGTGTACCCTAGGGAGATCAGTAGGGACTTTACAAAGGCCAGGTGCTTGAGCAGCTTTTCCTGACTGTCTACCTGAATAAGGCAGTCGTCTAAGTATGGGTAAATTTGGATATTCCTTTGTCTGCCAAAGGCAATGGCAGGAGCCAGACATTTTGTGAATACTCTGGGATCAGTAGATAAGCCAAATGGAAGTGCAGAGAACTGAAGGTGCAGGGATCCTGCCCTGAAACGTAGATATTTACTGCATGATTCCCTGATAGGAATATGGAGGTAGGCCCCTTTTAGGTCTAGGCTGGCTAGCCAACCATGGGTAGCAGCTGCTGGAGGATGAGCATTTTGAATTTTGGTATCACCAGGAAGGTGTTTAAAATTGATAGATCGAGGATGGGGTGCCAGGTGCCCTCTTTTCTGGGTACCAGAAATAGTCTGGAGTAGAAACCTTGACCCATTTGTTCTGCAGAAACATGCTCTATTGCTCTCAGAGAGCATGGAAAGGACTTGCTTTTTTGCCTCTGCCCACTGGTTTGGAGGTAGATCTGGGAACCCTTTTGGGGTTGGAAGAGTGTGGAAAGAAAATCTATATCCCTAGGACACTATGCTGAGGATCCAGTGGTCATTGATAATGGTGGCCCAGGTGCTTGTGTGAAAGGAGAGTTTTTCTCCTAGGGGTAAGTGTAGGTGGGCAGAGGGAGGGTGTGGGGGAGGAGAGTCATTGCAAGTTCTTACCATGAGGGAGTGGCTTATAACTCCCTTGTTTTGAAGTGGAGGAATGCCACTGTTTTGATCTCTGCAATCCCTGTGGCTGTTGTCTGGGGGAGTCTGCTTCCCTGGGGTCTGGGCTGAATTGACCTGGTGGGAGCAGGAAAGAACCAGTGCTTGGAGGGGTAATGCCTGCTGAACCTGGGTGGCTGGACCTGTAGGAAATCCTTAACTGCCTACATAGGATTTAGCTTTTTCTTCCATCTTTTTTAAGACCTCCTCTGCCTTAGTGCCAAATAAGTTATCCTTGTTCAAGGGTGCATCCAATAACTTAGATTTGACATGGTCTGGCAAGAGATTTTCCTTAAGCCATGCATGCCTTCTAAGGACAGAACCAGTGACTGCTGCCCTGCAAAAAGCTTCTAGGGAATCAAAACCAAGTGTAAGGTGTGCTTAGTCACTTGACTTGCAGAATGCATTAACTCTGGTATAACTCTGGTAATTCTTTAGATTCTGCACAAACAGGAAAGGAAGACACTTTTTGTTTGATTATCTCCATGGTATGTTGCTGAAATTTTAGCATATGGAACTGGCAATTTAGTGCTCTGATTGCAAGAGTAGCAGAGGTGTATACTTTTTTAGCCCATCTGTCTAGTGCTCGGGAATCTCTGTCTCAGGGGGTGGGATTCTTAGCAGAGGTTGCTTTAAGTCCTTTAGGCCCTTGAGAAATAACCTCAGGCTCAGCAGTAGGGTTTTTGAAAAGACGCGTGTGAGTCAGGGACTCAGGTGCAGGAGGGAGGGTGTCAGGAGTCAAACTGGATTCCAGGAAAACATCATCCACAACATCCAGGACTGGGGAATGGCCAGGGGTCTGTGCTGTAGAAGATCTAAGAATTCCCCAGAGTCTCTTTTTAGAATAAGGGTAGTCCTGACATTCCCATTGGAAATGCTCCTTTAAGGTATGAAGGGTTCCCCAAAGGAAAAGTCCTCAGGTGGAGAGGCTGAAGGAATGGAATCCTCTGCATCAGAATCCTCATAAGCAGAGAGTGTTTGAATGCCTTCATAATCAGATGCATCATAGTCATCAGACTCCTGTTCAGGCAAAACTACTGGGGACAGAGCTCTTTTCCTTTTGGAAGGGATAGCTTGGCTTCCCCTGATCAGCATGATAAGGTCTTCTGCCATTTTAAGCATTTGAAACTGAGGCAAGGAAGTAGGTGCCTGAGATTGGGTCACCTGTTTCTTGGGTGTGATTCATACCCTGGGCCTTAGAAACTTGGTAGTTTTCGAAAGAATGGTAGATGTGAAAGTAGTAGTTGGTTTGTGTCTAGAATTGGTAGTGCAAAGTACTTCCTTGGAAGCCGGTGCCTGCTCAGCGGCTCCGGGCCCATCCAAGGGAGAGACAACTGCAGGATCCTTAGTCGAAGAAGAGTTTTGCAGCATACCAGACTCCAAAAGATCTTGGTAGTGTCCTGTGAATCCACAGAAGCGGGCATTAGGGCTGCGAAAGAAATTCACTGAGGACCGGAGAGCTGAAGACTAACTTTACGGAAGCATCGTCGGTAGGTTTTGACCTGTGCAGTCTGTCTCTGTCTTTTTCCTTATGTTTTTTTGGAAGATATGCTGTCTGATGGCTTACCAAAGCCATATTGGAATTAGATCTACAATAGGGGCTCGATGATGTATAGTTCTGGCATTAAAGCACAAAAGCGACAGCAAGGGACGTCGTGGTCTGGGCCTAAGCAAGTGACGCAGTAAGAAGGAAAGTCACTGTGTGGTATTTGCCTTCCACATGCAAGACAACTGTTAGCTTTTTCTGATATTGGTTAGTGCATGAAAAAAGGATCCCCAACGGGGTACTTAGCGATGTCAGTCCTGAAGTGACAGCAACTGATGCAGAAATACTAAGCCTCTGGTATTAGGGCCAGCCGAGGGCTACCCTGGCAGGGATAACCCAAATGTGATAACTGTAACAGTGAAACACGAAGAACATCATCACATCTACTGTGTGAACTACAAACAAGTTTGCACAGTCCAATGATGTAAAATAAGTGGCAATATTAGCCTACACAGTTTCATATCCAATTACAAAGTTGAACAGCCAGGAGCCATTTAAAAATGTGCTTATCTGAGGGGAGAGAGCTTCTTCCAAAGCTGAACATACCATACCTTTCAACTGTTCATATTTTCACCTTATATATTTGGTTTGTTCCTCAAAATATGGTTTTAACAAATCACAGAAGTAAATCACAATTTGATTTCATGTCCTTTAGAAAAATTCATGCTAACCTAAAACTGGTTATTGTAGCACCCACGTTTATAAGAGCAATTAACATCCATCCATCCATCCATCCATCCATCCATCCATCCATCCCTATTTTGGAGCTTTTGCCCCATGAGTTTTGGCTTTGTCCAGATTTCTTGCTCCAAGTTAAAAGGTATTAAGTACACACTGCTTGTTTAAAGACTTAGTGTAGATTTTCTATAATTCCAAAGTGGTTCTCTAGCTATTTATGCTAGTACTGGATAAACAGTTATGGCAGGCTTAGATGTTTACATGAGTGGTGCAACTGACAAGAGTTAAAATGACCGAATTTCAGTTTCTTTATATGAATATGAAATTTAAACCAAAGTATCTAGAGTTAGAATGAGTAGCTTTGCTTCATCCAACTCAATACTATAGAACTGACTGCAGTGATACAGAATGGAAAGGTTTTTGTCAACTATTAGCGAGGGGTGGTTATACATACGGGTGCTCTAAATTTGGCTAAGGAGTAGTTTGAGAATCTATTTATTACACAAGTTACAATCTTCTGCACAAGGTTGCAATACAGGGTCAGTTGTAATAATTACTTAACATACGTCAGTATTACATAATTCATGGTCCTAAATTGGAACCCCAGCAATTCTTGAGTAGAATAAGCCAACATTCTTAATATACCCAAGTACACTTAAAACACGTAAAAATTGTTACCACCCAGTGAATGGACTTCAAATTACAAATTCAATGCAAGATAGGACAATATAGCTGTACATAACACTGTTTTTGACCATCTGGACTTTGTAAATAAAAGGCACATCAAAACATTGCACATCAAAACATTGCACTAAAAACAGTGTCCAATTCAGTAAATCTAATTACTAGTTTCAGGAGAGTGGGAACACATGCTGTAAGTATGGCTATTGTAGCAATGAGGAGCTTCTATCTTCATTTTTATAACTGGGTTACTGGCCTTTATGGGGTAATTCAACCCAGATGATGAGCAGTAGCAAGGTGTGCAGGTTGCACTCTGATTGTAAACAGACTAGGAGAGTTTCTTAGATCCATATCAAGTTAACATGTCCTAAAAATCCTCCTTGCACCTTAGTTATACAAAAATCCAGGGGAAGTAACACATCGCCCTCATATTTTGGTTAGAACAATCCTTGTGGTATGGAAGAAAAGGGCTCTAGACCAAGGTTTCTGGATCAAGACCAATGAAACCATGATAAGCTTACTCTAAAAGCCCTCTGCATAACTGCAGAGCAAATCTAATGTAGTGCCATGGGTAACAGCAAAGGTCAACTGCCAAGTATACCAGGAATGGACTATAAAGATGGAGGGTCAGTTGTCCCATTTATAAGAAAGACACTGCCTACATGATGGCTGGGGCTGCAGAATACCACTGCCTACTGAAGTGAGATCACATGCCAACTACGCCTGCAATAATGTTTATAGTGCCACATTGATGGAATGCATAGAAAATGCAACCATACTCTGCTTAACAACTTTTGCATACTATATATGCACCAGCCTTAATTTCATGTTGCTTAGCCATTACAGAGTCAGTGGCCAGTGTGCCTAAAATAAAAGTTTAGGTTACCTAGTTGAAGCACAGGCACTGGGGAGGTGATGCACTGTGAACTGAAAAATTCACTTCTGAAACAAAAGCAGAAATGAGACACCAGACATTCAGATAAATATGTTGGTATGTACAGTGGTTGGAAGTTGAGAAACTGAGAATACCCATCTCCCAAAAGATTAGTTGGGCAGAGTTGGAGTACCTGTACTGTGTGTTGCTCAGGGAGGATCTGAGTAGACAAGGGGATTTTCTGCAGGCACAGGACCTTACAAACAAGGGCATAAAATCATAATTCTGTGCAGCTCTGCTAAAGCGTATAAACTTATCTGCAGTAATTTTTGTTTGCCACCATGCCCCTTCTCACCTACAAACTGGATACTAGGCAAGCCATTCACAAACAGTTGCCACAATATCTAACATGATATCCAATGCCAGCCTTAATTTCATGTTAAAACAATGTTGCCTAGCCATCACAGAGTCAATACCTAAAATGAAAATTTAGGTTACCTAGCTGATGCACAACAGGCACTGAGGAGATGATGCACTGCGAACTGAAAAATTAACTTCCTACCACAATTTTTTGATTAACAAATTTGAACTTCACATTTGGTTACCTTCCCCTCTGGCAATTTCTCTTGGGGGGGGTGCCCACATCCTTAAGTACAGACAAGTAGATTAGATCCCAAATTCAGCAGTTTTAACCAGTACCTCCTTCAGAGGGACAATGAGCTTCAAAGGCCAACCAATCGTGCTTCTACCACTGCCAAACATCAGTTTCAAGCCCATATTTAAGGCTATGTTAGCTCACTGCAGAGTGTTTGTAGGATGTTACCAAGTAGATTAAGTATGGAAAGTCTAAGCCATAAAAAAACATTGTTGCACGCAAACAAAACATTACTCAGCCAAGCACTTTAGGTATCATACAGGATTAACAAGCTGTTAGTACTGTAGGACTTCTGGGGACTAATTCAGGGTAGTGCTTTACCTGGATCAGCATATATTTTATAGTCCATACCCAGCGTTCAACTTTACAAACACAATTAAAGCACAGCCCCTTTCTTCTGAAAGCAGGTCAGTATTACTGACTATTTCTATAATCCTTATAGAAGAGCAGTGGCACAGCAGCATGGTTTTAGAATGCCCATTTTCTTGTAGGCAATGGCATTCCAAGAGGAGGTCTGTATATAATCCCTGTCTTCAGCATTATAGCTTGTTTGGAAATCAAGAAATATTGCACATTTTTATGTTGTATACAGGTAAATTAGTAAAGTACAGTTGTGTAAGTAAACTTACACTAACAGATGTTCAAATGATCACTGCTGCAGTAGCCTTAGTTACATAGTGTTATATCCTGTCAAGGGTATAACAGCTGGCGAACTTCCAAAGTTACAGGGCACCCTCCATACACCGAAACTGTCAGGCAGCTTGAGCTAACCAAGACAAATTTGGGTGCCAAGTCCTTCTGAGCTTTCCTACCAACAGAGCGAGGCTGTGCCCTGAAAGGACAATGCTAGGAATCCTCACAACCTGGAATAAACAAAATAAACAAAAAATAAGGATGGAGGGAGCAGCAAGTGCAGCAGTGATCATACGGACATCTACCATTGTGGTAAATTTACTTACACAATTGCACTATGTTCATATTGACCACTGCTGTGGTAGCCTTGCTATATGGGTAGATTACCCTAGGTTACTACATTTGGGAGGTGGAAGAAGCATCCAGAAGCCCCTAGAGAATTGCCCTTGCAAAGCCTGATCTTGCTCTAGAAAATTAAGTAATCAAAGTTATAAAAGTGTGTACAGAGGAACAAGTTGCAGCTTCTAGAACACTTCCAGAATCAAACTCGTTCCAAAAAGGTATAAATGATGCCAAGGCCCTGGAAAAGTAGGGTTTGACACGGCCTAGAAAAAATTGTTGTGATGAGTATAACAAAAAGGTAAAGATAGACAATTGGAAGTAGTCTGTATTGACATAGCTAACCTTTCTTACCTTCAAAACTAAACTGATCTGAAGCTCTGAATGATTTAGAAAGGATACTCCACATATCCACTGACAACTTAGATACTATCTTGCCAGAACTACCTCAGTTTTAAAATCATAAAGTTGGGAGAATGGAGAGTTTGATTTGGTCAACTTGGATAACACTTGAGAACTAATCTTTTATGAATAAACTGTCTGTGGAAAATGAGAGTTGACTCACCACAACAGCTTGTAATTCAGTTGCTCTCTTTCCAGTGGTCAGAGCAATCAGAACGGTTTTCCATATTAAGAACCTTAATTCAGCCAGATTAGCTGGTTCAAATGGAGCAAATGCTCACTTCTGCAATACAAAAATTAAAATTCCAAGAAGGGATCATTTGCTTTATTGGATGCCTCTTAACTAAACCCACTTTCAAAAACCTTTTGATATGAAAGTGCTTTGAAAGGAGGATCCGTGAGCAGACATACTGAAATGGCCAGTAAATGAACCTTTGAGGAGTAAGTAACGCAGATATTATAAAACCATTGAACTAGCCCTGAATGGGTGATGTTATGCTGTTACCAACTAGAAAACCATTTTCATTTGCCAATATATGATTTTGTAGTAGCAGACTTTCTTGCCTCCATTAGTACACGTTGCATGTCCTCAGTAAAAAAAAAACTAAGACCCCATCAACCATGCAGTTGAAGTTGATTGGGTTCAGGGTGCAGACACCCCTGAGCTAAAGGGATTAGATCCATTGCGAGGAAGCTTGGGGTAATTGCCCCTAACCATTTCCAAAAGAATCACAGTGGTCTGGGGCCAGAAAGGTAGTTACACAATGACCTTGGGGGATTTTCTTCTGGATCTTCAGAAGTACCCCGAATCAATGGAAAGTGAGATGCAGAGGAATGTTCCTGTCAAAGAAAAAAAGTAATCTGTCTTCCAGGCTTTCTTGCATAGAGTTCTGGAGCAAAATCCAGCCAGCTGATTTAGAGAGGAGGTAAGTGGGTCTGCTAATGTGAACTTCCACACAGATTGATCCAATATGCATACAAGAGGGTCTGATCTGCCATACACTAAGTATTGCTCTGACAGAATGAAGGATGCTTGTAGCGTTAGATTGTGCTGTGATGTTCTATCCCAAGCTAACATGGCTACTCTGTAAAGTAAGTGCTGACTAGTTGACTGTGGTATTGTCTGAATCAACTTGAAGAGGACCTGGGGACTAATGATGATTCAAAGAATTGAGTGTCTTGATCAAAGCAAGCATCTTCTATTTTTGTGCTTTCATCTGTCCTAAAAGTCCTACACATTTGACACTATTATCCTTCCTGAAAATGCTCCCCAAACAAAGTCACAGGTGTCAGAGATGACTGCTTTGGAACAGACAGGGATAAGAGGAGACCCAAATTTAAGGATATTTGCCATTTCCAAGTATATTTTCTACTAAAACTCCAGCACTGGGATTTGAAAAGATAAGGGATGGTGATACTGGGACCAAAGGCTTCAGATACCATTGTATCTCTCATGTGGAGTCTTATCAGGTTTATGACCGATTCCGAGACCCAAAATCCTGAGGTATTCCATTGCAGCGATCAAATTCTCAGTGAAAATCTCAGAAATAGACCTAGATATACATCTATTTTCCTGTGCAAGAAAAGCTCTTTGAACACTGGTGTCCAGCTGGTACCCCAGGAACACAATCTGGTGTGAAATAAAAAAGGACTTTGAATTATCTTGGAATTCCAGCCTGTGGAAGTCATCTCACCCACGTGAGATAATCCTGACACTTTGAGAAGACTATGCAAAGATAAAAAAGCCATCTAAACATGGAATATGGATACCCTGAATCCTGCAATAAGCTGTAACTGGATTTAGCAACTTTGTGAACCCTTGGTACAGTGGATAGTCCAAAGGGTAAAGCAAAGAGCTGATAGTGATCCAGGCACAATCTAGCACCTGAATTATGGATGAAAAATAATGCAAGAAGCATCTTTTAAATGTAGTGTTGCCAGGAAACCTGAATGAGGAAGAGGCAACAGATTATTAAGAATCATTTAGAAGTTAGGCACTATCATAAACTGGTCTAAGATGAACCAAAACTGATCTCTCAGTATCCTTTCTTTGGCACTAAACATCCTTGAACAAAACCCTTTCCCAGCTTGGGAAAGGGTAATTAGTTTTATCTTCCTTTAAAATACCAAGAAATGAAGGACAGGTGGAAATAAGAGTTGTCTAGAGGATGAGGAATAACTCCCATGCAAGGGAGACAATTTTCTCACTACCACCTATAATCCTGATGAATAATCTTCAGAACCCATTTGTCTGAAAAGTACAGTTTTGTACCTACCATAAATGTAGATGTTCGAAGATCCACATTGCTGCAGTCCTTACTTATGGGTAGTCCGCTGTCCTCGGTCGGCCCGAATACCAAAGTATTAGGCTGACGTCGGTCATGGGTGCCTAGATCTGACATCAGAGCGTCAGGGTATAAAGGCGCATGACCGACGTCATATCCTCAGTCTTTTCTTGCCCCAGATGTCAGAAGGCCAAACCAGAAAGGCCACAGCCAAAAACAGAATACCTCCCAAAACATGCCCAACAACAACCATCACCTAAAGCATAACACCAAGTCTAACTACAGTGGGGAAGGAGGGAGGGTATTGACTGCAGCAATGTGGATCTTCGAACATCTACATTTATGGTAGGTACAAAACTGTACTATGTTCTTCATCTCACATTGCTGCAGTCCTTACTTATGGGTAGAATCCCAAAGCAACGGAAAGGGAGGATGGTAAAATCATAAAGCATTAGGGGCCGCTAAAATGCCCTGTAAAATTGCAGTGGCAAATCCAGCCCTAGACTTAGAATAAAGAGGAAGGTGGTAATGTTTAGAAAAGGTATGCACTGAACTCCAAGTAGCTGCCTCCAAAATGTCTTTTGTAGCTACCCCCTTAGAAAGGCCGAGAGGTAGCAGTAGCCCTAGTGGAATGAGGCCTGATTCCAGCAGGAATCTCCTTACCATGATGGGAATAACAGAAAGAAATACAAAACCCAATCCATTTAGAAATAGTTTGTTTTGAAACAGGTTTACCCTGCGAACCCAAAGCAAAAGAAACAAACAATTGCTGAGACTGTCTGAACTCCTTGGTTCTGCTCAAATAATAACGCAACTGCCTGTGAATATCCAAAGTATGCAAAATTTTCTCCCTTTATTTTGGGGTTTGCATAAAAAGTAGGCAAATGAATAGTTTGATTTAAGGCCACACTAGAAACCACCTTAGGCATAAAGGAAGGATTAGTACGCAAAGATACCCTATCCTTATGAAAAATCAGGAAAGACTCCACTGCCATGAGGGCCTGTAATTCAGAAACCCTTCTTGCAGAGGTAATGGCCAACAAAAAGCAGTTTTCCATGACAAATACTTTAACTCGGCAGTAGCTGCAGGCTCAAAAGGTTGTAGAGTAAGTTTTTCCAACACAAAATTGAGATCCCAAGCAGGAGTAGGAGCTTACGGGGGTCTTATATTCTTTGCCCTCTAAGAAATTGCTTAAACCAAGGATGAGAGAATAAAGGAGGGTCACAATCATAGTGAGCAGAAATGGCTGCAGCATGGACCTTTATTGAGGAGAAAGACAAACCCTTGTCCAATAACTCAGTAAGATATTGAAGAGCAACACTTAAATCAGGTTTGGAGACATCAAAGTCCTTTCCTTTGCTCCAAATAAAAAATCTCCTCCATTTATCAGCGTAAACTTTCCTGGTACTAGGCCTCCTGGCCTCCAAAATAACATTCAAAACTTGTTGTGGAAGCTGAGACCCTCCAGAGTCTAAAACAGAATATGCCAGGCTGTTAGATGTAGAGACTGAATCTTGACATTGAGGAAGTGACTGTCCTCTTGTGACAAAAGGTGCGGAATCAAAGGCAGAGGCCATGGAGGTTCTCGCTAAGCTCCTCAGTAGTGGGTACCAGTGTTGTCGAGGCCAATCCGGTGCTATCAAAATCATGGTTGGCTTGTCTTGTCTGGCCTTCAAGAGTACCTTGGGAAGAAGAGGCAGAGGTGGAAAGGCATATACATGCAGATTGTTCCAACTGAATGATAGAGTGTCCACCTTCCAAGCTGTGTGATGAAACATATTTGTGCAAAACTTTGGCAACTGGTAATTTAGTGGAGAAGCGAACAGATCTATGTCTGGAGTTCCCCATAACACTGTCAACTGTTGAAATACATGAGGATCCAATTTCCACTCGTGAGGATCCACTATTTGTCTGCTCAATACATCTGCTAAGGAGTTCTGTGCTCCTGGTAGAAACCTTGCCTGAAGATTGAGGTGTAGATTGAGAGCAGTTTCCCACAAAATCATCGCTTGCCTGCAAAGAGGGTAAGAATGGGTTCCCCTGCTTGTTGATGTACCACATGACAGTAGTGTTGTCTGTTTGAATCAACACCTGCCCTGGGTGAAGTAAATCTTTGAAAGCCATCAATGCAAACTGGACTGCTAACATTTCCTTCAAGTTGATATGCAAATGTTGGAGTTTGACAGGCCACGTGTTTTGCACCCATTTTCCATTGAGGTGTGCTCCCCAAGCCTTGTCCGAGGCATCTGTCGTTAGAATCTGACTCGCCTCTGGTCGGGTCACAGAGAGTCCCTTGTTTAGGTGACATTCCTGAGCCCACCACAAAAACTCTTTCCGAATGCAAGGTATTATCAGAATGACAGTGTCTAGATCTTGGCAGTGCTGTGTCCATACATTTTTGAGATACCATTGAAGCTTCCTCATATGCAATTTGGCATTGGGAAGCACCAGAATACAAGATGCCATGAACCCCAAGGCTTGAAGGACTGTCCTTGCAGTCAGCCTGGACCATAGAGACATTTGATGGAAATAAAGAGAAAGGCTTCTTTGTTTGTCCGGGGTCAAAAAGGCCATCTGGGAAGCTGTATTCAGTCTCACACCCAGAAAGCACATGTCCTGAGAGGGTACTAGACTGGACTTTGTTTCGTTCACAGAATACCCCAGGCATCTTAACACTGCCATCACATACTGTAGATGATGAAGAAGTTCGTCCTTTTCTTGTGCAATAATCAGGCAATCGTCCAAATAAGGATAAATCTGTATTCCTCTTAGTCTGAAAAATGCTATCACTGGAGCCAGAACCTTTGTGAACACTCTGGGCGCAGTAGATAAGCCAAAGGGCAATGCAGAGAACTGATAATGTAAATTTCCAGCCTGAAAATGCAGGTACCTCCTGCAACTGGGCCTGATAGGAACATGAAGGTAAGCCTCTTTGAGGTCCAGAGTAACCATCCAGTGATCTTTTCCCAACAGAGGTAAAAGTTGTTGTAAAGTCAGCATCTTGAACTTTGGAATGTCCAGGTAAGTGTTGAGGATAGATAAATCCAAAATTGGTCTCCACGTGTTCCCTTTCTTTGGAACCAGAAACAGGCGAGAATAAAATCCTAGGCCCACTTCTGACAGAGGAACTGGCTGTATAGCTCCTATTTGAAGAAGTAAAGAAATTTGTCTGTGAGCCTCTATCCTTTGCCGAGGAGGGACGTCTGGCATGCCTTTGAAAGGAGGCATGGTATGGAAATAGAACTTGTAACCTCGGTTTATAATGTCCGATACCCATTTGTCCTGGGTGACTAAATGCCAATTTTGCTTGAAAAGAGCCAACTTTCCTCCCAAAGGAGCTGCCAGGCAAGAAGAATCTGGCAGCTGAAAATGTAGGTCATTGGGCCTGTGTACGAAAGGACTGGCCCCTGTCCTCACCAGCAGATTGAGCAGGCAAACTCCATTGTCTCGGCCTGAAAGTACTCTGAGCTCTGCCCCTACCACGCCTAGATCTACCCCTAGACTGAGAATCAGAAGAAGGGTACGTCCACCCCTTAGTAGGCCAATTTCTACTAAACTTTGGAGGTTGTACCTGCAAAAAATCTTTAACAGTCTGCATAGACTTAGCCTTGTCTTCCATTTTCTTTAAGACTGACTCCACAGGAGGACCAAACAAAACTTCAGACTGTAAAGGGGCATCCAGAATTCTAGACTTAACATGCTCAGACAAATTCTGATCCTTAAGCCAGGCGTGCCTACGAATAACTGAACCAGTGGCAGCCACCCTAGAAGAAGCCTGTAAAGCATCAAAACCACATTGCAAAGAGTGCTTACCCACCTGTTCAGAAACATGCACTAAATCCTGCAATTCTTTACACTCTATGCCCTCTGCCAAAGCATCCACTTTAGACCTTAGCTGAGAAAGGAGGAAATTCTGAAACTTCAACATATGAAACTGGCAGTTCAAAGCTCTCATTGCTAAAGTAGAAGAGGTATACACCTTCTTACCCCATCTATCCAAAGCTCTAGCTTCCTTATCCAGAGGAACCGGATTCTTAACAACAGAGGCTCTAACACCCTTAGGCCCCTGACTAATAGTTTCTGGGTCTGCCCTAGGACTCTTATACAGATATTTATGAGCCTCAGGCACCCTGTAATACCTGTCCGGTTTAACTGGGGCAGGAGGCACAGAATCTGGATTAAGGGAAGCTTCAAAAACATCTGAAACAACATCCAAAACCGGAGGTATAGCTAAGGGTCTATGCTGTGCTAAAAACAAGAACTCCCTAAGTCTCTTCCGTGAATCAGAGTAATCCTGTCCCTCCCACTGAAAATGCTCCCTCATGGAATGCAGAGTTTCTGAAAATGAAAAATCCTCTGGAGGAGAAGCAGAAGGAGTGGAATCCTCTGCATCAGAATCAGAATAAGGAGGGAAATCTTGAATGTCTTCAGCAGAAGACGCTGAATCATCTGAGGCCTGCTCCAAACTTTCCAACTCTGGCTCCATCCTGGGCCTTTTATCAGGAGGGGGAATAGAACCTCTAATTAAATTAAGCAAATCCTCTGCCATTTTAAGCATGTGCTTTTTAGGCACAGACCCTGAAGAACCAGAACTGACACCAGAGGAAGGCAAGACAGACCTGCCCTTAGAAGGAGCCTTAGAAACAGTAGCAGAAGGCCTAACCACCTTAGGCATAGAAGGGAGAATAGTAACCTGAGAGTCCCCTTCCGCCTGACCTGCCTCCTGAGAGGCCACATCCTGTAAAATCAAAGTTTCCCCCTGGGACTCAACAGAAACTTCAGCCGGATCCACCTGTTCAGCTGTAGCTTCTAAAGGTCCGGCGTCCGAAACGGACGAATCATCCTGCCTAGGCTTTAAAGATTTGTCTTTGCGCTTCTTAGTAGAAGCAGGCGCCGGAACATCCGACGGCATATTATAATTACACCTCTTGCCAAAGACTAACCTAGCGCAATCTAACCTCCGCTTTATAGTGCGCTTATTAAACCTAGCACAAAACCGACACCCGACTACGCCGTGCTCGTCCCAAACAAGGAATACAAAGCGAGTGGTAATCCCTATGCGGTATCTGTTTCCCACAAGAAATAAAATTATTCACTTTTTCTGACATCCGTAAGTAACTGAGGCAAGAAAAAACAAAAATATTCCCCAACGGGGTACTTAGCCCAACTTGGTATCGGTCTGAAACTCCGAAAACGAAAAATTTCAGAACGCCGAACGGCACTTGCAACGCTGCTTCTGCATCGGACCATGCGGCAAAAAAGACTGAGGATATAACGTCGGTCATGCGCCTTTATACCCTGACGCTCTGATGTCAGATCTAGGCGCCCATGACCGACGTCAGCCTAATACTTTGGTATTCGGGCCGACCGAGGACAGCGGACTACCCATAAGTAAGGACTGCAGCAATGTGAGATGAAGAACATCTATCAATTTCCAAAGTGAAGACTCAGACTTTATGGCAGGGAAAAGGTACCATCAGAGTAGGAGGAGAGAATAAAGTCCCTTAAAAGTAAACTGACTAGTTGGGCCGTCAGTGGGGTTCCTGAATTTTTGAAATACCCTTGTCATCATGCCAAAATTGAATGATCAGCCAAGAGAATGCCTTAGAAAATTTGAAAACAGAGGGGAAAAAAATCTTAGAGATTCCTTGATTTAACTTGTACTCGCACGGAAAACCTCTGCAGCAAAGAAACCAAAATGTGAACCTCTATCCAAAACAGAAAATAACATCTCATTCTCATCATTGTGTGAGGTACTGAATGTAGCCAGGTAAAACTTCCTTAAAAGAGTACCAGGGGCCATAGCCATAGAAGAATCAACTGCATCATGCACATACTGTTAACAGGGAGCAGTGACTTGTACACTAGAGGAAACTAGATTTAAAGCAAAATTTTCCTCACAAAAGTAGAAAATGCAATCCAAAAACTCCTCAATTTCACAATTAGTCACAATACAAACATGTAAGCCCGACAATTAAAAATTCTGAAAATCAAAATTGCAGAAGCACTGTAGTCCTCTTTCCATCCTTATTGGAAAAGGTAGAATGTGAACTAAGCACTTAGCAGCAGTAGGATTAACTAGAGCGAATAGTTGTAGGGTCAGGTTTGGGAAGAGTGTATAAAAAGTTAAGACAACAAACTTTATACACGCTGCCTTTTAGCAGGCTAGTTATCAAGAAAATTACAGTCAGAAACTTCAGTGATTCAGGATACTCCTTCTGTAAGAGCTCAAAACTAAGGGACTGAGACAGTGTACTCCCACTGAAAACATGGACACATTCTGAAAAAAGTCTCAAAGAGAGAGGAACCACAAAGAGAAACAGAAATTGGGCTATTCCAGGTCTGAATTAGAAACCAAGGAGAAAGCCTGCATCTGTCCCTATATCTTCCTGTCCAGATTCAGAATCTTTAATCCCTTCAGGAAAAAAAGGTATCCTTTTTCCAGAAAATAAATAAGGATCAAAGTTCTGAATAAAACCATGATCCGGATCCAGTAAACTACTCCTTCCTAATGAAATTTGAGAAGGAGATCCATTTTTTTCTGCCAAAAACAAAACTAAACATGTAACCAACAGTATTATAAGTGGCAGCTTTCCTAGGAATGGGCAAAACATTCTGACAAAACAGGAAAACCTTCCCTGTTCCCTCTCCCTTGCACTCTAATAGAACCCAGCACCCTAATGGAACCCCAACACCCTCAGAAGAGGGCGCTCATCTCCCATCCATAGTGGCTTTATGTGCTACACCAAAAGGATCCAAGTGGAAAAATGAGTGGTTTGAAGTACACCAAATGGCCACAGCAGTCACTTGCCTGCAGCTGAGGCAAACTGCTACTCTGCTGTCATGGCAAAGGCGGTTTGCTTTACTTTTTCTTTTTGTGGCTGAAGAATGGCAGACCATGGGGCCGACAGCATTCCATGGTCAAGCCAAAAATGGTGCATCTTTCCCAGGAAAAAAACAAGCAGCAAAAGCCGGTAAAAAATTGGTCTTAAGTCACTTTTTTTTCACAAAAAAAAAAAAAACACAGTACAAAGCACTTTAAAACATGCTTTGCCAGCCAAAAAGCAAAATTTCCTCCACAGAAAAAAGTTTTAAATATTCTGGACAACTTTTGACTACTCTTTTCCTGTCTGTTTAAAAGTATAATACAATCTCATAACTTTTAGTTATGTACTTACCATAACTTCGGATGTATGGGATCCATCTCGCCTACATTCATAACTGATGGGTTCGGAGCCGATCCATCGGCTCCGACTCAGCCACTATATAGTAGAACGAAGTCTCTAATTGGCTGGGCTACCCCTTATCCCAGAATGCACCACGCCTGCTTCCCCAGATCTTGTTTGTTCGCTTTATATACCTACATCCAGGCACAGAAACATACCAACAACTGTAACAAACTAAAGTCCTTCAAGAGAAAAACTCAGTAAGTAGCAACATTTCCTCTAAATCCAATGGGAAGGGGGAAGGAGGGAGTGCGATGAATGTGCGAGATGGATCCCATACATCCGAAGTTATGGTAAGTACATAACTAAAAGATGTAATGGGATCCTATCTCGCCTACATTCATAACTGATGGGACAGCATCCCTAGCACCTAAATCCCGGGTGGCTCATTGGAAAACACTCCTGAGAACTGTGGAACCAAAGGAAGCTCTACCTCGAGAAGCCACTTCTATCTTGTAATGAGAAATAAAGGTGTGCGGAGAAGTCCAGGTAGTGGCTGCACAGATATCATCTATCAATAATTTGGAGTGGAATGCTACAGAAGTAGCCATTGCCCTGGTAGAATGAGCCTTGACTGGGAATGGTAGCTCTTTGCCGGACTGTGAATAGATGAAGGAGATGCAATCTTTAATCCATTTGGCTATGGTGGTTTTAGCCACCGATTGACCCAACCTATTTTCCGCGAAGGACACAAACAGCTGATCTGACTTTTGTGTCCGATTGGTACTACTTAAATAAAAATGCAGTTGTCTGTGAACATCCAACTGATGGAAAATATATTCTGCGCTATTGGAGAATTTGGGAAAAAACACAGGGAGCTCCAACGATTGTTGAATGCATAAGGGGGATGCTACCTTGGGCAAGAAAGAGGGATTTAACTTGAGAGACACTCTGTCTTTGTGAAAAGTCAAATAAGGAGGATTAGAACAGAGAGCCTGAAGCTCTGAGACCCGCTTGGCAGAGGTTATTGTCACCAAAAAGGCGGTTTTCCAAGATAGAAATTTTATATCACAAGTAGCTGCTGGTTCAAAGGGACGGGCAGTTAAAGAAGCTAGAACCATATTCAGATCCCAAGGGGGCACAGGATGGGCTATTGGGGGCCGAATGAGCCATGCTCCTTTAAGGAAAGATTTGCAAAGCCTGTTTGCCATTAAGGAAGGCTCAAAGGAGACATGAAAATTAGAGATAGCCGCCAGTTGGACTTTAATTGTGGAAAATGAAGAGCCCAAATGAAACAAAGAAGCCAGGAATTCTAAAACCTGAGGTACTGGGGCGGTAAGGGGATCTATACCTCATTGCTGGGCCCAAAGAGCAAACCTCTTCTACTTGCTGGAATACAGTTTAATAGTGAAAGGTTTGTGAAAAGAGGACAAAATGTGGATGACGTCTGGAGAAAGAGAGTTATCTCTGACTAAGGTTGGAAGTGGAGTAACCAGGCGGCCAACCTCAAGGACCTGAGGGATGGATGAGACTGTCCCAACTGATGAGTTAACAGGTCGGGCACCATGTCCAGAAACCATGGGCCCTCCACCGCATACCTCAGAAGGAAGGGGAACCAGACCTGATGAGGCCAGTGTGGAGCGATCAAAATCATGTCGCTTCCTAGATAAATTGCCTTCTGTATCACCTTCGGGAGAAGGGGAACTGGAGGGAAGGCGTAAAGTAGACCGGGGGGCCAACTGTGAGCTAGAGCGTCCCTGGGAATCTGCCCCTGAGAGAGAATCAGAGTGAAGAACTTCCTGCATTTCGCATTGTGAGGGCTGGCGAACAAGTCGCAACAAGGGAGGCCCCACTTGGCGAAAATGTTTGCAGCCACCCTGTCGTTGAGGGACCACTCGTGGGGCAACAGGAGAGTCCTGCTCAGCCTGTCTGCAATCACATTGGATTTCCCCGAAATGTGCGTTGCCACTAGGAAACACTGGGTAGAAATCACCCAATGCCACACTCTCATGGCCTCTCGGCAAAGAGGGTAGGACCTGGTTCCTCCTTGCTTGTTTATGTACCAGACTACTGACATGTTGTCGGATAGGATCGCAATAGTACCCCGGGGAAGAGCATGATGAAGTGCTTGCAACACCAGTAGCACCGCTCTCATTTCCAGGATATTGATATGTAAGTGTGTTTCGTGAGCCTGCCACGTACCTTGGACAGACCTGTCCAGATAATGCTCCCCCCTATCTGGGAGGCGTCCGTGGTCACCATGGCGACGGGAGGCTGAAGGGCAAAGGGTCGCCCCTGGTCCAGGTTGGACCGAAGCAGCCACCAACGTAGGTCCAGACGGCAAATTTCCATAATCTTGACCAAATGGTTCAAGGGGAGATCCTGAAAGGACCATTGAACCGACAGTAGCCATTGCAGCACCCGCATGTGCAGCCTGGCTAAGGGGACTAGAAGAATAGTCGATGCCATCGTGCCCAATAACTGCAGAATCAGTCTGGCCTGAACTCGTGATCTGGGTAACAAGGTTTGAACCTGAGACTGCAGGACCTGAATCCTTTCTACCAGCAAGAATGCCTGCATTCTTCTTGTGTCTAACTCTGCGCCTATAAAGGTAATACGCTGAGATGGCTGCAGCACAGATTTTCCCCAATTGAACGCGATTCCTAGTGAATGACCCAAACTGACTGTGGTCATAAGCGCCCAAACTAATAGATGCTTGGTGGTGGCAGTAAGGAGCCAGTCGTCTAGATAGGGAAACACTTGGAATCCTAGACTTCTCAAGTGAGCTGTCACTACTGCCAGACACTTGGTGAACACCCTGGGGGCTGTGGTGAGACCAAAGGGCAGTGCTCGGACTGGAAATGACTGGTTCCCAGGTGAAAGCATGACTCCTGGACTCTTGACTTATCAGGATGTGATAGTAAGCGTCCTTGAGATCTATGGAGCACATCCAGACATCCTTCTCCAATAACGGGAGAATGGACTGAAGGGTGACCATTCAGAATTTGGATTTTTTTACAAAGCGATTCAATGATTTGAGGTCCAAAATGGGCCTCAAGTCCCCTGTCTTTTTTGGCACCAAAAATAGTCTTGAGTAAGTTCCTGATCTGATCTGGTCGGCGGGGACAGGCTGGATGACTCCTTTTCGTAGCAGCTTTGAGACCTCGACCGCTGCTTGATCCCACTGACTGGGTGGCACATCCGGGATTTTCCTGATAGGAAGAGGGGGCTTGATGAAAGGGATGAAATAGCCTCCGGTTATGGTTCGGAGCACCCACTGATCCTTGGTGATAGATTCCCAAGCCTGTGGGTGTTCCGCAAAGCGACCCCAGACTGGCTCCGGAGATGCACAGTCGGGCCACATCTCAGGGACGGTGAGCGTAGGATGGACCATGAAAGGAATCCGGGTCTCCAGAGTTACGGGGGCCTCTGCCACCTCTGGGGCAGCGTCTTCCTGAATTCCCCCCCTGCCTCTAGAGGGGGGATCACTCAGTGGAGTAGGGAAAGACCTTTGAGATTTTCTGAACCACATTTTCCCTCCTCTCTGGGCCTTGGGGTAAGGTCCAGAGGGAGCGGAAAAACGGGCCCCCACAGCAGTCAAAGTCTTGCCCTCCTGCTCGCATCGAGTCAGTGTGTCCTTCACCTTGGGTCCAAACAGGGAGGACCCATCAAAGGGGGTCTTAAAGGCCTCCGTAAAGGGACACAAGCGTAACCAGGCATGTCTTCTAAGAGCCACGCCTGTTCCCGCTGCCCTACTCGCCCCTTTGGCCGCATATGAGATGAGCCTTATGGATGAGTTGACTATCGAAGATAGGGTAGTCATCTGGGTGCCAACAGTTTGAGCTAACACCTCAGGAAGATTACCCGTAAGAGACTCACCTAACTCTTTGAGGAGGTCCCTTTGGAGCCTGGTAAAATGGCAAAGATAATTCAGCAACCGCAGGGTAAAGGCCGCTGAAGAAAGGGTACGCTTCCCGTACCTATCCATGCTCCTGGAATCCTTATTAGGAGGGTGAACAGACGTTGAAGCCTCTGCCACGTCCTGCTGAGTGGCAGATGCCACCACCATCGCATCTACTGCAACTCCTTTGGTCAAAAATTCCTTTTGAGGAGGGGCTGACAGGAACTTGTTAGGCCTGGCAGGCACCGGTTCCACAGAGTCAGGGTGTTCCCACACCCTTCGAGAAACTAAATCTAGCAATTCATCGAAGGGTGGAGACACCCAGGAGGCGGAGGGCTGGGCCCCAAAAGCCTTGAGGAAGACTAACTCCTCTGCAGAAGGGGTTTTGGACTGCCAATTGCCTCTCTGTCTCAGGATCTCGAGGATATCTGAGAATGAGACGTCATCCGAGGATGATTTTGGGGACCCCTCCGCATCATCGAGGTCTGTATCTGATGTGATAGACTCATCCTGGGAGTCAATGTGCTTCCGCTTGCACAATTTTTTCCTTGAAGGTTCATCTGAAGCGGATTCAGAAGGACCTCCCTGGAGAAGGGAACCCCCCCAAGGGGGTATCCTCAGGCCCTGGGGCCCCGCTGTCGTGGGAATGAAGCACACCAGAAGCACCAGTTCCCAAGTCTAGGGACGGTGTGGTAGAGACTTCCTGAGCCGGCAAGGACATGGCCCGCGCACTCCTCATGGCCTCAAAAGCAGGACCTCCAGACTCTACGGAGGACACCGGCTGAGAGACCACGACGGTACCGGGAATCCCCACGGCCGACGCTCCGAGGGGAGACTAGGCACCGAAGCTACCAGTTCCAAAGTGTTCTCCTCGGCCCCGACGCCGACGACAGGGTAGGAATGATGGTCGGAACAGAGAGGCTCCGAGGGAGTCTCGGTTCCGACTGGACGACTCTGCTCCGCTCTACCATCACCGACTCCAACGGTTCCGAGGAGGTTGGAGGAGGAATCGGATGCGTCGAAATGGGGGCGGCCGAGCCGAGTGGGCTGGAGCAGAGACCATTTTTGCAAAAAACGGGGACTGGAAAAGCCTCTGGATAACTCTGTCCAAATCTGAGTCCGACAACCTGGAGGATTTAGAGGAAATAGATGGGGGCCGAGACGACTTCTCTCTCGGCTCCGATACGGCTCCAAAGCCATTGGCACTGGATCCGGAACCGTATGAATAAGCATCGGCGCCGAAGGGGACTTCGGGGCTGAGGGAGGAGAGTCTGAGCTGCACACCTCCAACGGCTCCGAGACCAAAGGAGCCGAAGCAGGTGATTCGCCTCTCGATCCCCCAACCTGCGGCTCTGACACCAATGGAGCCGAGGAAAGAGGTATCGAGGCAGACCTTTCCACCCGAGGCTCCGAAGCCATTGGATCCGAGGAAGAAGAGATCGACCTATGCTTCTTGGAAGTCGGTTCCGACGGACTGGTCGGAGCAGACGACCTTTTCTTTTTAGAAGCTGGAGAGGAAGGAGAAGCCAAAGCTTCCTCAAAGGAGGGCTTAATAAGGCCCTTGATGATCAATTTATTTTTACGTTCTTGAAGGACCCTAGAGGAAAAAGCATGACAAACACTACATGTTTCCTGCAAATATTTCAGTCCTAAACAATATACACAAACAGCATGGCTATCGGTAATGGACATTTTGTAATTACACTTGGTGCACTTTTTAAAACCAGACTTCTGCTCTTTCGACATCCTATCACACCACTGTTTTACCACAATGAAAAAACAACCTTAAGTAGGGCACGAGCCCTTTAATTCAAACGGGACTGGCCCGAGATACAGCACACAAAAAACGGGCAGAAGCCCTCTAATTTAAACGGGCTTAGCCCGATAAGCAGTGCGTACAGTAAGACAAATTCAGCACACCCACACACAAATAAGAGCAAGGGCCTTCTAACTTAAAAGGGCCTTACCCGGTAAAAAGAGAAAAATAGCAATCACACCAGAAAAGGTTTACACACGCACGTAAAGCTGTTAAAACAGCTGTTTGTTAAATTTGTGAAGAAACCCCTAGGTCAAAAGACCAAAAAGTAACCAAAAAAACTACTTGGCTCCAGCCAAGTCGAGACCACGTCTAGCTTGAAAAGCGGCAAACGAGATCTGGGGAAGCAGGCGTGGTGCATTCTGGGATAAGGGGTAGCCCAGCCAATTAGAGACTTCGTTCTACTATATAGTGGCCGAGTCGGAGCGAACCCATCAGTTATGAATGTAGGCGAGATAGGATCCCATTACTGTCTGTTAAAACACCCAGCTATAAAACAACTCCTGAAGATGAAAACATTAAAAATAATTAAATAAAAGTCCCCCCTCCCCCCCAAGGGGGCTCATTTGCCTAGCACAAGTGCCTCAGAGGGGCATTTGGCAGCAGTAAATCTCTGAAGGGCTTGGCACCCAAACTCATCTTAGTGAGCTCAGCTCAAGTTGCCTGACAGTTTGGGTGCGTGGAATGCGCCCTGAATCTTTGGAAGCTGGCCAGCTGTTACATCCTTGGAAGGATTTAACTCTATATAGATAAGGATACTGTAACAGTGCATTTTGTCACATTTTTCTGCCTTTCACCATAACCTAGCTTCACAACACATGGAAGCTTTCCTAAAAATGCCATCAGCATTTTTCACATGCTCATTTCATTGCCACTCTTCACTATGCAGGCTCCAGCATTTCTAAAGTACTTTTAATAACCTTTGATGGCATCACCTTGCAAGTGCCTGGTTTGAATGTCATGGAGCAAGTATTAGAATAGGACCTTTAATAAGGCATATAAACAGAGAACTAATGAAAGCTTCAATGTGCAAGCTTTAATGTTTTGCCACCAAACTAATCCCATCATAAGTACTGGGTAGATAGATATGACTCAATCTTTATACAATATGGAGCACAAGACCAGAAGACTGCAATCAAAGGTTAAGATGAGAGGCCTTGTGATTTATCTTGTATTAAGATATCTGTACTGCCACTGCAGTCATGGGAAGGCAATAGTAATAAGATGTAGTTATCCAGTACAACAGCCTGGCGTATGAGAATAAACGTATGAAGTTAAAGGGGAAAATGTAAGACTGCATTATAGTTTTGTGAACGTAATTGAGGCTTACATCTATTACTGTGAACACTAAAGTTGTAATTCATTGTGGTATTGAAAGGGCACTAGTCATACTTAGGGAAAATATTCCAAGAAAGCTTGAGGGTGAATGGAAAAATTAAGTTTAGTTGCACAGAAAGTTTAAATAATGAACAGTATGGCATGAAGGTTTCATAAAATTGAGGCCTATGGATACTTTTGCTGTGATAAAGCGATACACAACTGACCTCTCTAAATATGCACCACAGTGGCAAACAAAGGGGTCAGTTACATATGCCTATACAAACATTGCATTAGGTCTGTAGAAATGACATTGTCAGGTGTAAAAGTAAATAAAAGAAAATAAAAACTACTGGTGCAGCCATGGTTGCTCGGAAAGGAATAAGAAGTTATGTCTTACCATAACGTTCCATGTTAGTTGTCTTCTTCTCACCTTCTTTCTTGCTGGATGGTTCGGAGCTGATCCTTGGCTCTGACTCGCACTATATTATAGCTCAAGAGCTATTTTTACCGGCTCAAGGCAGCCCTATATCCCACAATACCATGCGCTAACTCCCCAGATCTCGTTTGGAAGCTAAGACATAGTATCAAAAGTAATATTATAATAATAATATTATAATCCTCTTTTACGAGTACAGATTACCTGCTAGTAGCACTAAGGATACCAGGAAAGACGCAACATATTGTAACTCCAGAAATGGAAGTACTCAGAACCTCGAGTCTATCCAGGCTAGGGGGCAGGAGGGAGGGACGCAAGAAAGAAGGCGAGAAGAAGACAACTAACATGGAACGTTATGGTAAAACATAACTTCTTAATGTTAAGTTGTCATTCTCACCTTCATTTTTGCTGGATGGGACAGCGTCCCTATCATCTTAGTGCTGGGTGGCTCAATGGAACAGAGTCCCGAGTACAGTGGAACCAAAATCAGCTCTATTTCTGGAGGCTAGATCAAGCTTATAGGTTCATAGGTTCATACTAGGCTATCTGCCCGAGGGCATTTATAAGCCTAGCCCATAGTTTTGTGGCTTACGCCACCCCTTTAGTTTGGAGAAACTATGCCCATTATTTTGCTGTGCCTCTGTCGAGCAGTGACACTGAGGTAACCCCTGGGGTGTATCTGCGATCTCCCATCCATTGGTCAAGATTCCTCTTGAACAAGGCCAGCGAGGTGCTTTGCCTCACATAAACTGGGATTTTGTTCCACAGCATAGGGAGTCTTTGGGTGATGAATCTATCCCTCCAGCACATCCTATTAATAAGTACATCCTATTAATAACAGTGTCGAGGTTTAAGTCTCCCGCCGTTGTGGCTCTGAGGGATCTAGATTTTTTGAGATGAAACATGTTCATCAAATCTGGGTTTGACATGGCCTTGTATGTCAGGCATAGGTCACCTCTGAGCAAGCGGTAAGCAACTGAATATAACTGGAGTTCTTTCAGTCGGGCAGCATAAGACAGATTTTTGAGACCCTTTATCCTTTTGGTGAGGAACTTTTGTGGCCTCTCCAGCTGCTGCAAGTGTCGGGTCAGATACATTCCGAATGAGGCATTGTACTCGATCATTGGTGTGATGAGTGATGAGTATAGGGAGACTATGACTTCCCTCGATCTAGATGTGAATCCCTTCATGATAAGGTGGGCAATGTAGAAGGTCTTCCTAACTACTTTAGCAATATGAGTGTCGAATGAAAGGCTACTGTCAACCTGGGTTCCCAGGTCCCTAATAACTTCTTCTGTGTTCAGGGGATTGCCACCTATATGGTAGCTAGGGGTAACCTTATTTTTCCCGAAGGGTATGACTATGCATTTCTTGGCATTTAACATTAGGCCATGGCTCTGGCACCAGTTATCCATTTCTGTGAGACCCTTCTGAAGGATATCTGTGTCGGATGTGTTTTCAACTACGGCGCCCAGTTTGCAGTCATCTGCAAACTTTGTCAGCCATAACCTTCCTGTGTTTGCTTGTACTTCAGAAAAGTAGATGCCAAACAAGAGTGGGCCCAGGACTGAGCCCTGTGGGACACCATTTGTGACAGGCTTCGAGTCTGACATGGCGCCAGCAACTCTGACCCTGTGGGTTCTGTCACTCAGCCAGTTTGCAACCCATCTTGTAATGTATGGGTTTACATTTAAGTTGGAGTTTTTCAATGATACCCGAGTGAGGTATTGTATCAAAAGCCTTCGCCAGGTCTAGGTAGGCTGTATGGACTGCCTTTCCCTCGTCAATGGCCTTGGTGACTGTTTTGAAAAAGTCAACCAAGTTTAAAAGGCATGATCTGCCTTTGACAAAGCCAAACTGGGTTGGATCCAAAGTTTGCAAGTTCCCTATGTCTTTATTTATGAGATCCATTATGATCCTCTCCATGGCTTTGCAGATAAGGCTTGTCAAGCTAATGGGACTGTAATTTCCAGGGTCGGTGGAGGCACCGCCTTTGTGGAGTGGGACCACAGTCGCTGTGCGCCACTCCCTGCGTGATCCGAGGTGAGAATAAGATTAAACAGCTGTCCTAACTGTGGGTTTAATTCCTCGTTGAGTTCATGGAGCACACAGCCGGGGACACCATCAGGTCCCATGGATGCTGTGTTCTTTGCCTTGGAGAGAGCAGTTTTCACCTGGGCGTTAGAGATGTTTGGGGGGCTACAATCATTTGGTATAGATCTCTCCTTTAGGGGGGTGAGAAGTTTGCACTGAACCTGTCAGCCAGTATGTTGGCAATGTCTGTAGGATCAGTAATCTTCACATCATTTTGAACTAATTCTGAGCATATCTGGGAGTTTCCTCCTAGGTTTCTGACATAGCTAAAGAATGCCTTATGGTTGTCTTTAGAGTCCTTAGCTATTTTTTACTCAAAATTAGCTTTGGATGATTTTATGAGAGCTCTTAGCTTTTACTTATAGTGATCAGCGGTGTCTTACCTTTTAAGGATTTTGCTCCATCTTGTAGTAGCTTTCTCCTTTGTTGTAGAGTTTGTTTATGGCTGGGGTCCACCAGACTGGACGCTTGCCTTTGGTACAAAGAGGCTTTGTTTTGCTTGGGATTGCCTGATCGATGCAGCCCTGCAGGTGCTGGTAGAAGGCATCTGTAAGTGATTCAGCGGTTTGAGTAATGTTAACCCCGGCTCAGGGGCCTTAAAGGAGACCACACTAGTCTTTAGAAGTGTGAAGTCGGCTTGAGAAGTTCTTTACTGTGGTCTTTTCATTTCGGTGGGCGGGATGAGGACCTCCAGCGAGATTAGTTTGTGATCAGATCTCACCAGTGAGGGGTATACTTCCGGCGTTGAACATTGTGCTCCCATGTTCGTGATGATGAGATCAAGTATGTTTTCTCCTTTTGTGGGGATGGTGACTAGTTGTTCCATGGCATTTGAGTTTATGAATTCCAGGAACTTTTGGGCTAGAGTGTTTGGGCTTGAGTAGTGTTCCCAGTCTATATTAGGGTAGTTGAAGTCACCTAGTATGATGGTGTTCGGAGATACATTTATCCCCTCCAGTGTTTTCAGGAAGGCCATATGAGGTTTCTGAGTTTGCGAGGGTGGCCTGTAACATGCTACAAATTGCAGAGCAGTCTTGCCTATGGTTAATTGCACCTGGATGGTTTCCGATGCATCGTGCGATGCCACCAATCTTGAGGTGTGGGTGTCCTTGATGAATATGGATACCCCTCCTCCTTTCTTGGTATTGTCCGGGTTTTGGGGCCGAACGCATGATATGAGGTAAAACCTGATAGTGCTGGGGTGCTCTCAGGAGCCTTGAACCAGGTTTCTGTCACAGCACAGACATCGATGTTCTCCATACTGAGAAGGGCCTCGAGTGCATGCATCTTGAGGTTGAGACTTCTGGCATTGAGCAGCATTACCCTTAGTTTATTTTCTTTGTTTTGTTCTAGGGTGGTAGGTTTAGAATTTGAGCCTTGCCTAAAAAGGCACAATGGGGTGGCAAGAGCCTTTGCCAAAATCCGAATCCCAGGGTGACAAGTGCAAGCCGCCCTTGAAGCAGCGTGGCTTGTCCAGCATGTCATCCCAGGCAGACAGACATTGGATCCCCTTTGAATGACACCAGAGTTTAAGCCAATTGTTAAAGCTGATCATCTTATCTCTGTATTGTGGCATCATTCTTGGTCAAGGTAAGATACTGCTCAAGGTCAGGGTCATACCTGCTTGGGCTACATAATCAGAGAGCTCCTCTATGTCTCTTTTCATGTAGCCCAAGGAGGTACGTCTCAGGTCGTTAACACCAGCGTGGACAATGATTGAGTCGTACTTGTACCTGCTGTTGAGAGGCCTGAGTGCATGCGTTATGTGGCGGATTCTAGCACCCGACAGGCAGCTTACTGTGACCTTCTCCTTACTCAGTCTGGTGAGCGGGACGTCAGTGTGTCTGACTATGGAGTCACCAATGACTAGTGTGTCTGGCATTGTGTTTGGCATTAAGGGCTGTGACTGCTTGACACTCTGACCGTGTGGTCTATGTGTTGCAGGTGTTGTGTTCTGAGATGGTAGTTGTTTGGGTGTCTGCTTTGGTGGCCTCTGCTGTTTTGGTAGATTTTGATCAGAGCCTCCAGTATGTCTTTGTGTGTTTATGTGTATGATTTGAGGTTGTGATGGTATTATGTGAGACTGGGTCTATAGTGTGTGTGGTTACCTTCTCCTCCTGTCTGGTCATGCCAGTCCTATGTTGAGAGAGCTCAGCCTCCAGTTTGGCCATATAGTTGCATCTCGCATGTATTTGTGTTTTGTGGGAGGAGGAGAGGGTTGTCTGTGTACATGAGGCAATTGTAACATTGCCTCAATATTCCCAGGTTCACCAGCTGAGCAGGAGAGGACATTAGCAACTGATCCTCGACATGCTAGAAGGAATAGACAGAAAAACTTAAGAAAAGGTTCTGGGGATGTGGGTGACCGAGAATGGGGTTTGCTTTTTGGGGTACTTTCTATAACAAGAGTGCTGTATCGAGGTGATAAGTACTGTAGGAGCAAGTGCTTCGCTATACAGATAGAGAATAGTCTACTTGGGAGTCAAGTAGAGATAATTTATAGTTGTAGGATACACTAAATAGAACAGTAGTATACTTTGAGGAAGGTAGTTTTAAGGGAAAATTTGAAGAGTGGACTTTAGGTAGCCCTAATAGTTTAAATCTGATTAACTGGCGCTGCCCTAGTGTGCAACGGTAGCAGCTCCTAAATCAGCTTAACGTGCTTTATAGCAGGGGGCTGGAAAAAACAGGAAATGACCCAAAATGGCCGACGAATTACTAGTTGCTCCTTCTAACCACTCCTCTGAGGACAAACAAGCAGCTCAGTACTCCCCACTCCCACTGGTGAGTAAAGAAACTACCTCTGGCCACACAAGAAAATGGAGGAACACAGAAACCAAATACAAAGCCCAGGGATCAGCAAAATCTGATCACTGGAACAACTAGCTAGGAAAGTTTAGGAAAGGAGAAATATTTTTTTGTTTTTTTTTTTTGCAAACAGACAGAAAAAAAATGCAGTAAATGCTTTGTTTTCGACTAAATTGCTATCAAAGGCTGGTACACTTGACTGTATTAGCCTGTTTGTTACTTTTAAGCAATACTTTAGCCCACAAGTGCAATCAACAATATAAGCTCACAAAAACAGGAAAATAAGGTAATAAAACAGTAATGGGCAATAAAGGTATGTTTGGACGCCCATGTAGCTGCTGCACAAATGGAATCTAGAGGTAACCTTGCTTGAAAGTCGATAGTGCCCTGGTTGAATGAGCTTTAGGCCTAGAGGGTAGTTGCCTGTGTCTCAACTCATAGACCAAGGTAATAATAGATGTCAGCCATCTGGAAAGAGTAACTTTTGATACCGGAAGCCCTTTCTTGCCTGCAGCATAAGAGAGGAAGAGCTGGTCTGACTTTCTGAATTGTTTTGTCCTGTCTAGGTAATACCGTAATTGGCGATGAACATCTAATGAATGTAATTTTTGTTCAGCCCTGTTGGTATAGTCTGGGAAAAAGATGGGCAAATCAATGGAGTGGTTTAGATTTGCTTCCGATAACACTTTTGGTAGGAAGGAAGGGTTTGTTCTGAGAGTTACCCTATCTTTATAAAAAACCAAATAAGGAGGACGGACAGACAAGGCTTGAAGTTCCGATACCCTTCTGGCAGATGTTATAGCTACTAAAAACAGCGTTTTCCAAGAAAAAAGTTTGAGAGAGCAAGAAGCTGCCGGTTCAAAAGGGGGTAGAATTAGTGAGGTTAGAACTAAATTCAAATCCCATTGTGGGGTGGATCTTTAACTGGAGGTCTGAGCAACAATATGCCCTTGAGAAAGGCTTTACAGAGTTTGTGGGACATAATATTTGCTTCTGAGAGTCCAACATGAAAATTAGCAATGGCCGCTAATTGTACCCTGATAGTGGCCGATGATGACCCCGAATGAAAAAGCTCCGCCAGAAAGTCTAGAACCTCATGAATGGGTGCATGGAAAGGATCTAAGGATCTAGTTTGTGCCCAGTGTGAAAAACGCTTCCATTTACTCGCATAAGTCTTCCTAGTATTGGACTTATGGGAAGCCAGAATGATATCACGAACAGGAGGAGAAATAAGGGGAAGCCTGGCTATGGCTGGAAGTGGAGCAACCAAGCTGCGAGGTTGATGGAATGTAGAGACTGATGCAGCTTGCCCGTGAGGTGGGTCAACAGATCTGGAAGGGGTTCCAGATGCCAAGGCTGTTCCAGTAGGTATTTGTGCAGGAACGGGAACCACTTGTCGAGACCAAAACGGGGCAATGAGGATCATTTTGGATCTCAATGTGGTTGCTTTCTGAATTAGTTGCGGGATCAATGGAAAGGGAGGAAAGGCATAAAGAAGACCCCGGGGCCAAACGTGAACAAGAGCGTCTCTGAGGGGCTGGCCTGATAGAGGAAAAAGTGTGAAGAAGTCGAGGCACTTGCTGTTTTGCGGAGTTGCGAAAAGGTTGCAGCAAGGCTGGCCCCACTTCCGAAAAATTACGTCTACTACCGCTTGATTTAGAGACCACTCGTGAGGCATGAGGACAGTTCTGCTCAATCTGTCTGCTAGGACGTTGGACTTCCCGGGGATGTGCGTTGCTATCAGAAACCGTTGAGATGAAATCGCCCATTGCCAAAGTGAGTGCTTCTCAACAGAGGGGGTAGGACCTTGTTCTGCCCTGCTTGTTTATGTACCACACCACAGACATATTGTCCGTTTGAATTGCTATAGTCCCCGTGGGAAGAGAGCTCTGAAGGGCCTGCAACGTCAAAAGCACCACCCTCATCTCCAGGACATCTATGTGCAGGTGGCATTCTGACTGTTGCCAAATGCCCTGGACTGTCTTGCCCTGATAATGCCCCCCCCACCCGATCAGGGAGGCATCCATTGTGACAGTGGCAACTGGAGGGGGGAAAACAAAGGGTCTGCCCTGAAAAAGCTGAGGGGAAACCATTCACCAGGAGAGATGTTTCTTGCAAGATGGTGTTATCAAAATGTTGTGGGTCATTGGCAGCTGTTGAAAGGATGACTGAGAAAACAGCATCCACTGAAGGAGTCTCATGTGGAAGCGGGCTAATGGAAGTAGAAGAATCGCTGCCGCCATGAGGCCCAACACTTTCAATACTAGCTTGACTTGGACTCTGCTGGGCTGAAACAGAAGCTGAACATTCCGCCTTATGTCTGTCACTCTCTGAGGTGGTAATGTTGCAGACATTTCTGTGGTGTTTAATACGGCGCCTATAAAGTTTATACATTGACAAGGCGACAAGGAGGACTGTGCAAAATTTATAGAAATACCCAGGCTGTTGCAAAGTTGGATAGTGTAATCCCTGGCAATTATGAGATCCTGTTTGGTGGTAGCAGAAATGAGCCAGTCGTCTAAGTATGGAAACACCTGGAATCCTTTCTGTCTCAGGTGAGCAGTGACCACTGCCAAACATTTGGTGAACACCCGGGGGGCTGTGGTGAGACCAAAGGGCAGGGCCCTGAATTGAAAATGACTGACTCCCAGCCAGAAGCGGAGAAACCTCCTGGAGCGCCTGTGTATTTTTATGTAGTAGTACGCATCCTGGAGGTCTAACAAGCACATCCAGTTGTCTCTGCCCAAAAAGGGTAGAATGGACTGTAGTGTTACCATCCGAAATGTTGTCTTTAATACATGGTTGTTTAACCTGCTGAGGTTCCAAAATGGGTCTCCAATCTCCTGTCTTTTTTGGTACCAAAAAGAATCTGGAGTAGATTCCGGATCCTAGCTGATCTGCTGGGACTGCCTGGATGACTCTTGTTTAACTGCTTTTTTATTTCTAGCTGAGCCTGACCCCTTTGTGCGGGTGGTATGTCTGGTAGGGGTTTTGGCGGTTGTACCGGAGGGAAAGTGAAAGGAATTTTGTAACCCTCGGATATGACCTTCTGTACCAATGTGTCTTGAGAGATGGATTGCCAGGCTTCCGGGTACAGAGATAATCTTCCCCAGACTGCCTCCGAAGGCGGATAGTCGGGCAGCTTCTCAGGGATACTGAAATGGTTGGTCAGGGAAAGATTCCCTGGAACCCTGGTTCTGTGGACCCCCTCTGCCCCTGGGGCGGTGTCTGTTATTATTCCCCTCTCTGCCTCTAGGGGGAAATTCACCACGTGCGGCAGGCGCGACTCCCTGTGGTTTGCGGAACCACATCTTTCCATCCCTTTGTCCTTTAGGATAAGGTCTAGAAGGCATGGAAAAACGGACTCCCACGGCAGAGAGAGTCTTACCATCTTGCTCGCATCTGGTGAGGGTATTCTTCACCTGAGGCCCGAACAATTCCGAACCGTCAAAGGGGGTGTTGGTGAAGGACGCCTTGAAAGGGTCGGTAAAGTTACAGAGTCACATCCAAGCGTGACGTCTCAACACAATGCCTGTGCCAGCGCCCCTACTCGCTCCGTCGGCTGCATAAGAGATTAGCTGCATGGAGGAGTTAACAATGGAGTTCAGGGTAGCCAGCTGAGAGTTTATTTTGTCCTTAAACCCCACAGCAGAAGGATCCTGTACCGTTTCACCCAGCTCTGTGAGCAAGTCTCTCTGAAGGCGGGTGAAATGACATAAATAGTTCAGCGATCGCATAGAAAATGTCACTGAAGCAAAGGTCCGCTTGCCGTACCTGTCCATGGTCCTGGACTCTTTGTTAAGAGGATGAACAGATACAGAAGGATCAGCTAATTCCTTCTTAGTGGCTGCTGCTACCACCATAGCATCCACTGAAACACGTTTGGTGAGAAAAGATTTGTCATCTGGTGCAGAAATAAATTTAGAAGGCCTCCTAGGGGTAGGTTCCATTGAATCAGGAGCTGCCCATGCCTTTCTAGCCACTACCTCCATTAGTGGGTTGAAAGGGGGAAGACACCCAGGAGGTGGAAGGGCGAGATCCAAAGGCGTCAAGGTAAACCGACTCATCCTCGGAAGGTTTGAGAGTGGAACAATTTCCCCTCTGTCTTAGGATTTCCAGGATGTCTGAAAAGGAGACATCCTCAGAGGGGGATCTGGGGGAACCCTCCGACTCATCCAAGTCGGTGTCTGACGTGACAGACTTGGGGGAGTCTATGTGCTTCCTCTTGCACTTTCTTTTCCTAGGGGGTTCCCCTGAAACTTCAGGGGAGCCCTCGGAAGAGGAGGAGACACCCAAAGTGGGTACCCTACACTTTGGATCTCTGCTGTCGGGTATAGGAGGGTGGCCAGAGACCGTAACAGGCACTACAGAGGGAGGAGCTGCAGTACTTAACCTTGGAGTGGACACTGGGTCCAGCACACTCCTCATCACCTCAAAGGCTCCCCTATCAGACACCAAAGGTAGCCCCAGCTCCAAAGAGGCCGGAACCACCCCTGGAACAGACAGAGAAGGCTCCGAGAATGATGCTGGGGCTGAACTAACTAGAGCCGAAGCTCCGAGAGGGAGAGCGGGGTCGGACAAGGGTCTGATGCCACTCGCCCCCTCGGAGCCGACAATGGAGTCCCGGTGCCCGGACCTCTCCACGGACGGAACCAATAAAGAGGTCGGAGCTGATGACACCGGAGCCGAAGGAGGAGGTATCAACTCCGACGTGGGCAAGGTCACGGTTCCGACGAACTCCGGCTCCGAACTCGAGAGATGAGTCAGAGGAGGAATGGATAACTGTATCGAAGGAGCTACAGTCTGGTGAGATGGACTCTGAAGTATTTGGCCCAGAGCCTGAGATTTTATGAGTCTACTGACCACCCTCTTGATGTCGTGGTCAGAGAGCCTGGAAGACCTCAATGAATGAGTCCTATGACTCCGCTACAATAGGAGGGGGGACCTCGGAGCTGATCTGATAGACTCTAAAGAAGGGGACCTAGAGTGCTTGCATGCTGGGGTCGGCTCCGATGATGGTTTCGAAGCGGAACCACTTTGCACGCCTCGGAGCCAGATGGAACCGAAGTCGGAGCCGTCTCGACAACACCAGCCCTCGGCTCAGAAGCTGGAGCAGAGGGTTTGGCGGTTTTTGATGACTTCCCCCGAGCCAGACTTGGACGGGGAGTCATCAGGCTTTAACAAGCCCCTTAAGATGAGCTTGTTACACCTTTCCTGCAGGACTCGAACTAAATCAGTGACAAACGGAACAAGAGTCCTTCAGGTGTAAAGGCCCCAAGCAATAGACACAAGAAGTGTGACCATCTGTCAGAGACATTTTCTGACAGCACGAGTCACACTTCTTGAATCCCGAGACCTTAACGTCTTTGGACATTGCCCTAAAGACAGTCACTCAATCAGCACACACACTCACTCACTTACACACAAGGGGGAGATGAGGGGGCTGACTAGAACAACAACACACACACACAGGGGTGAGTAAACAGAAAAAAACAAACTAAGGCCTGTAGGCCTGATTATAAAAGTTAACTACAGGGGTGGGAAGGGCTTACGAAACAAACACTATTAAGTAATAATATCGATAGGGAACAAAAGTAGGGAAAATAACCTAATAATCTACCTCAAAAAATAGAGACTTTGTTGAAAATTTCTTTTACTGACCTGAGCCGGTAAAAAAGGCAACCTCGCAGCGAAGCGGCAAACGAGATCTGGGGAGTTAGCGCATGGTATTGTGGGATATAGGGCTGCCTCAAGCCGGTAAAAATAGCTCTCGAGCTATAATACAGGGCGAGTCAGAGCCGTGGATCGGCTCCGAACCATCCATCCGGAATGAAGGCGAGAATGACAACTTAACATTAACCTGGAAAGATTAACTGAATCAACAATGTAGCTCAAGATACATACTAAAGTAACTGACAGTACTGTTAGTTGTAAGCAGTTCTGATGCAGCAGGGCACAGGAGAAGCTATTAAACAGGCATCATATTTCATTGAAATAAAATTATGAAGATACTGTCCAGCATCTTACAATGGCTAGCAGTTTAAGCCAATATTCTTGTAAAAGGTGCAGGGCCAAAAGTTCAAACTGCATGGGCATAGCCCTCCCTAGAAAAGGAACTGTTGTGAGGAATCACATACCCTGTGATGTAAAAAAAAAATACTCTGTATCCTTCAAATAAAGACAAATGCACATGCCTTTGAAAAGCTGGATAAGTTACCACTTCTCCCTTCTGGGCACAGATTCAATGCAAGCAATTTTCACTTTATTTCCCTCTGACTGAAATGGCAGACTTGCATACTGTAGACGCATATGTTGTACATTTGTAACTATATGGTCGTACTTCTAAAACAGTTATCATATACATAAGAAATTCTGTGTCATTACATTAATTTACTAGTATTCAGTGCTACTGCTCCTAGCACCCACCATGACTGAAGTGGGTCAGTAAACCAGCTTGTCTGCCCAGTAAACAAGTGTGCATACTGGAGATGAGGAAGAGTGGCAGATACAGTTTTAAAATCAAATTAGAGGAGTCACGTGGTCCTACTTTTTACTCAAGTGCATTATTATACCTAGCCAACAACGTGAGTATGTCTAAAGACATATGAAATACTGGAATCCATGTAGATTAATATAACTGGAGCTTCAAGTAAAGTTCTGCAATACCCTTTTCAATAAATGGAGATTATGAAATACCTATATATCAAGTTACTTTACAAACTCCATTTCAGGTGTATGGACTCAACTTCACCCATTTATAATTGTTCCATCTTCAGTGTTAACAGGAAATTTCAACCACCACAAAATCCAAGGTGAATGTGTTAAAAAGTATTTAACCTGACAATTACTCCACAAACATATAATGCAGCCATATGTTCATCTGCAAGAGTAAACTCATACCATTGGCTATGGTACCACACAACCACATTTTTTGTTTACTTGTGCCTGCAACAACGTTATGGTGGCACACTGCTCTCTTAAAAAGGTAATGCCTGGATGATCTTAATTTTCAGCATCAGTTCATGAAAGGCTTAGTCAGTTTCAAAACATCATTTAAGTTGAAACATGAGGTAACTGCTAATTTTTATTTGCTCTTCAACAAAGCTGCAGTTTCACAGTGGTGCTACAATGATATTTAGTTAGCGATGAGTGAAAGCCATGAATTATTACATTGAGTTCCAAACCAAAGGGTAAAAAAGGCACAAGTCATTCAGTAAAAACTTGAAGAAAACCTTAGCCATGCTACAGTTTTCACTGCGTGATACCTTAAACCTCCTCCACTTGAGGACCTTGAGATATATGCAAATGACCCTTCAAAGACAGCAAGTGTTTCAGCTACATGGCTTCTGAATGTCCATGACTTTTTTTTTACTTTTATTTGCCTGAATGCAACCATAAAGAGTAAAGCCAAACCCCTGTAGCTGTGGACATGCATGTTTCAGCCTTTTATTGACATAATCAGTACAACATTAGTAGATAATTTCTTACATTGTATTAGGGGAAGCACTTTATATGCTCCAAATCCAGAAATAGAGAATCTCGAGCCCATAAAGTGGAAAGATCAGAAGAAAGCAATCCCAGAAGCTTGAAATTCAAAATCTCGAATGCCAGAGATTTTGAATTAGCGGTGCTGGTGTTGGGCTGTGTTCAAGTGTTTATATTTAAGGGTGTTGGGTGGGGGCTGCAATGCGTATTAGTGTGTGCTGCTACTGTGATGAGTGTGCATGAGAGTAATGTAGTTTGTGTGGTGGTGTTTCATGTGTGTGTGTGTGTGTGTGTGTGTGTGTGTGTGTGTGTGTGTGTGTGTGTGTTTGTGTGTAGTGCGACCTTGGAGTTAAGTAGGGAGGTGTGGGGTGCGCATTCCCCCACATGGGGGGTGCAGAGGGGCTTGCCCCCCTGCATATAATAAGGGTAGGGGTGTGTGCGTGTTCTATTGGTTTCTGACAGTGGCAGGAGATGTGTGCGTCTGTGTTTGTATGTGTTGTGTAGTGTGTGCTGTATATTTTCGAGGTTTTGTGGTTTCAGGTATTTGGATTTTCCACTTTATGGGCTCGAGATTCTGACATTTGAGATGTCAGGATTTCGAGCTTATGAAGTGAATCCGTATTAGGACATTACAATATCTAATCTAAGGTTGCCTGCTACTTCATTCTTATTTGCAAAGGTAAAGAACAATTGCATCAAAACACAAAATGGGTTTATATTTATGCTGAATTGAGACAAAGCATGCCTACCTCAGTACTATCCGATTTAACCTGTAAAGGTACAAAAGTACATTTTTTATTCAAAACAGTTTACCACAAAAGGGACTTCCTCAACTCATATTCACAACTGGGGATAATTAGCCCCTCCCTCCCCATTCAGGTCTTCGTGCTCTATTTTAATGGTACAACTCCAGACTACTACTCACCCACTAGTTACAATAATATGCCTTAATTGTAAGTCACAACTTTGGGCATGCAAAGCTGTAGCCGCTCCTCTACATTTTGAGTTGACATTAATAACCATGTTTACTACATATAACTTGACATGGCTATTTAAAAGCTCTAGCCCCATCCTACACTTACTATTGCGTAGGTCAAGAGAGAAAGTAAAATAACTTCCTGTCACTGCAGTCTGTGTAGCTTACTTGGTAAACTATGCATTTAAGCTGTAAACCAACATACCTTCTTACTCAAACCCTATTCGACACTATATCCTTTTTAAACTACCCCAAACTACCTTTTCACAATATACAATTCTTCACTTTCTCCCTTCTCCTCCCCTTTCCACCTTTTAGTTCTCCCATCTACTACCTGTAATAGGCCATAATTTCTCACTGCAGTCTCCATACCAAGCACCCCAAATACTTTCTCACTAACTCCTCTCATTCCTTACCCACTTAACCCACTTCCTCCAGATCCTTTTCTCATCCCTTACCTTGTTTTTCTTCTCTTGTGTTTCACTGATTGTCACAACTAACATACAACTAGCGTCTTATAGTCTAATTATCCTCCAATAATATTGTAATAGATCCTACTTATAACTTAATATTTTTCTGTTGTTCGCATCCTTTAATTTTATAATTTTTGTCTTAAAACTTCTGTATTAATTCATTTTACATGTACTTGGAGCTTTTTCTCCTCGGGCCTCTGCTGAAAATAGGTCTCCCTGGACCCAGTCAGACTTTCCTGGTAATCAAATATCAGACTTTCCTGGTAATCAGATATCAAAACAAACAAATATTTGCCTCATTACTGCAAGGATTACGCAAGTGTGGCTGAATGCATGCATACATCTAGATCCTCAATGTCAGAGTGACTGATCTACTAGTTTTTATATGGTATCACAAGATACTATAAAGAAACTGCTAACATTGAACCAAACGTATAGTTTGTTCAGTTTATACAACTGTTGCAAAACATTTAAACTAAACATTTATTAGGACCAGTCAGGAAATGCAACTAAATGTTGCAACTGGCTCCTCATTGGTAGCAGCCACAGTAGCGAGTTATGTTGTAAACAGTCAAGAAATTTTATGCTCTGTACTGTGGCAAAGTGATGCATGTTACACATGTTCTTTACACAAGCTCTGCTTTAAAACATTGTTAAACTAGTAAAAATGTAAACCAAAAGCAAGACCAGGTGTGAATGCCAATAACATACCACGACCACAACATACAGTAGATAAGCCCTTTCGTTCCTTTATTACGGTTAACAGAACTTCAGATAACAACGGTCCGCAGAACGATTGGCAGTGGAGTTTTATGGTGTTGAATTGCCAGCCCAGTGCCCAACCTTCCACAGAAGGCACACACATGCACACACTCATACCTAGGGCCAATTTAGAGTGTCCAATCCACCTATAGCATGTCTTTGGGATGTGAGAGGAAACTGGAGTACCCAGAGGAAACCCACACAACCACAAACTCCACACAGAAGGCACCCCAGCCAAGAATTGAACCAGATAACCTCTTGCTGTGAGGCAACAATGCTAACTGCTGCACCACTGTGTCTGCCCAAATAAAATTCTTTTTTATCTGCAATAAAAAGACTTAGTAAAGGTCTCTATTAAAAACTATAGTGGTTCATTTACTAGTTTCTTAAAAATAAAAATGTATAAGAAATTATATTGATATAATATGGAATAAATATAATGACTGGATGACTGCAACAACTCACAAAAATCCTGCAATAGTAATAAAACATCGAATTTGGCTTGCAAGCACAAATTGAATTCATATAAATTGGTTTCCAAAATTCAAAGCCCATTGTCATATTAAATAGCATCCACTTTGAGTGTCAATAGGCTATTGATGGATATCTACTGATGGATATTTTATCATTTAAACAAGGAGGTTGTGTAGCTTTTAACAGTATCTGCCACTGTGTCTCCCTAAATTCAAGAAAGGCTGGTCAACCCCCCACCAACGACAACAACTTTTTCTAAAATGCAAAATACAAACTTTTTAAACTCACAACATATTACAGACTGCCTATAAAGTCCATTTGTGTTATCTTTATTCCGGATACCATACACATGTTGGTAGATTCTTTTCTTGAGAACGTTTTTGGTCTTCCCTATATAGAAGGCAATACATGCTGTACACACTGCAATACACAGGGGTGATTTATGTTGCTATCAAAACTGCCTTGACTAGAGAAGATCCTGTTGTGGGTACCTACAGTAACACAAATAGTATTGTAAATATATCTGCATTCTCTACAGGCACTACATTTTCTCATCATCATTTATTAACTTCATAGCTGATGCTTTTCTCAAATATTCTCTTCATGTTGTTACCATTTCTGTATATAATCCTCTGTGTTTGACCCAATTTGTCAGTAAGATGAAATACTCCAAACACAGCCCCCTAGTTTTTCTCAATGTGTCTAACTGTGGAACAATATGCATCTTATGTAAGCATAAGAGTCCTTTGAGTCTGTTTTTGAATTTACAGTATGCTGAAAATCTGGATATCTTAAAAGGGGAGCATACTTCGATGGTCTACCCTTCAAGACTAAAGCTTCTTGCCTCTCCAGTAATTTTAGAGGGCAATTGCTCTCCCTGAACATCTCTTTAAATAAAGGGTTCACTGTATATTCATCATCTCTGACCAACCTTGACAATCTTATCATCTGGCCCTTAACTAAATTCTTCTTCTGCCAGCAAGGGTGGTTACTTTCAAAACAACTATTGGAATAGGTTGGTTTCCGATGTATAGAAGAATCATATTATTGCTAATATGTATTTCTATAAAGGTGAACATCCAAGTAGTTCACACTATCCACAATGATCATGTATGTGAAAGTCAAAATGGTGGTAAGATTATGTACTCCAAAAATTGCGAATTTTTTGTCATCATCCCATAAAATTAAAATGTCATCCAAGTATCTGAAATATTTGAAAACTGATTTCCTGTATAATGATTCAAAAATATGTTGAGTCTCCCACCACCACAGAACAATGTTTGCAAATACTGGAGCTGAGGAGGCCTCCGTGGCTTCTCCCCTACTTTGTCTATAGTGTTTCCCCAGGAACCAAACAGAGTTGTGCCTCAGGACTAGGTCCATCAAGGCAGACAAAATATGGATCAAGTCATGCACTATTTTACTTCCAAATGACAATGCTTCAAACAAAATAATTTATTCCTTTATTATGGGGAAAAAACAGGAACAGATTTTTGACAGCAATGCTGAGGAAGATGATGTTCTCTTTATACTCACAGTTTGCTAAACTTCGAAGCAAATGCCATGAGTCCATTAGACTCTTATTATTAAGAAACTGTTACATGAGCCACTATGATTATTAATAGGGGCATTTAAAATAAGAATTTTATTTAATTACAAGGATATATTTTACTATTACTTTAACTGGTTAATTAGGTTTAATAAATTGATTTGGTATGTTTTAAAAGGGAAGTGATGCATGGAGTAGTTATCTGATGAAGTTCCATTAACAGTAATAAAGTAATGAAAGCGCTCATCTACTGTACATTGTGGTCACGGATTTCTTGGTGCACATACTCAGTCTTGTTTTTGGTTTACAAACTCTGCTATCTAAAACAAACACTCAGAATAAGACCTCTATATAGCTAGGATTATGATACCACCAGTGAAAGACTGCTCAGGACTCAGAGATGAAGCACAACATGTGCATGGGACTTGCGCTACTGCATTGAGTGCAGTTGAGACATGGGAACTTATCTGATACTTGCATAAAGAGTGGAAAAATAAGACTAGTGAAGTCTTTATACCCTAAAAGGAAAAGCCCAGATTTATGCAGAACTGGTAGTTAATGATACCACATATACTGAGCCTGTGGACATAGGTAACCTGTTCTGTGAAAACTTCACCCCCCTGTACCCGCCAGATGTACCCCATGACATCCCTACCACCTGCCTTCTATCTTGTATCTGTAAAGAGCAGGTCGTACATGCCCTCTCTAAAGCCAAAAACACAGCATCTAAGAGACCTAATAACATCCCAGGCTGCACTGGCTTTTTACCAGCTGAATGAAAAAGAGCCACTGTTTTTCCCTTGCATAAAGGTAGTGCCTCCAATGACCTTTGGAACTATAGACCTACAAGTCTGACTATCCTTATCTGCAAGTCCATGGAGCGAATCATCATGGACCTTATCAACAAAGATATAGGTAATCTCCAAACCCTTGACCCTACTCAGTTTAGATTTGTCAAAGGGAGATCATGCCTGTTAAACCTGGTGGACCTCCTTGAGACAGTCACCAAGGACCTGGATGAGGGGAAATCTATGCACACAGCCTACCTGGACTTAGCCAAGGCATTTGACATTAACCCCTCTCAGTCATTATTGACTAACTCACCCAACTAGGCATCAGCCCTTATATTGTTAGATGGGTCGCTAACTGGCTCACTGATAGAACTCAGTCAAAATAGGGGAATCCACCTCCAACAGCACACCTGTAACCAGCGGTGTTCCATAGGGTTCATTCTTGAGACCTCTGCTGTTTGGAATCTTTCTCTGAAGGTCTGTGGCTGACAAAGTTTGCTGATGACTGCAAAGTGAGACAGGCCATAGAATCTCCAAATGATGTCAACATCCTGCAAGAAGGTCTTAAACAAATGATAAGCACCAAAGTCATGGCCTTAAAATCAATGCAAAAAAAGCATTATTCCTTTCAGTAAAAGCAATGTTCCTGCTAACTACCACATCAACAGCAACACCTGAAGTATACACTCAGTGGTGAAAGACCTGGCACACAGGTTGACAGCAACCTTACCTTTCATGATGTCTCCACATTGGTAAGAAGGGCATTTTATATTGCTCATCTCACAAGTAAGGGCATTGTCTCCAGAAAAAAAAACTTATAACCTCCCTGTACTACTTCCTCATCAGGCCAGTAATTGAGCGTCTATATCATATTATCGTATGATGTAAACAGCGAACACTATTTCATCGTTCAGATAATATCGAAACAACAAAATATCGAACAAACGGAACAGTGAATTTTTTCCCAGAGAAAAAAATTGCTGCTCCGTAAAAAAAAAAATAAACTTACACAAATTTAAGTGGGGGGCTTCGCTCCCCCACAACCCCCTACTTAAATAGAACAACTCCAAGATCGCACCATAGTGGAGGAAATGGTAGAGTCCTGAAGACGGCCCACCAAATGTTTACCCTGGGAAAAAAATTTGATTTTCCATGACTTCGCTAGTTTGCCATTTCGACAGTATCAGATTGACTAAAATAGCATTCACTATTTAGTCCATTCAATACTGTCATATAGACCTGTAATTGAGTACAATGCCTCTTTTGGTATGTACCTTTCTAAGAACCTGCAACAATTGGAGAAACCACAAAGGTTCCTTACAAGGAAAATTCAAGGTCTTCACCATTTGTCCTATGGGGATTGTCTGAAATCACTGTCACGTTATTCTGTTTCATAGACACTACTCAGAGGTAATCTCTGCCTTGCATATAAGGCAATCTCTGACCCAGCATTATTGGAAAGCCTTCATATCTGAAAGTCAAATAGTACACAGACTACTTGCTCTAAAGACCTTAACCTGGTATGTGACATTTATAAAACCTGCTGGAGGGACAAATTTGTCTCCCAGAGGTTACCACACCTTTGGAACAGACTCCCACTTCATGTTAAGCACAGTACCTCATTGGCCCTCTTCAAATGCAATCTGGACAATTGGATGGGTGACTAAATTCACTGCAGGGGTTCCAACTGTGTCCCTCTTGGACAGGGGAAACAGGTGCTGATTGTGAAAATAAGGGTAAAAACCTGGCTAGGCTTGAAAGGGCCCTAGGACCATTAGCATAGTAACTTCCTATGTTCCTATAAATTAGACCATTTAAGTCTGGTCATGATTTAGAGGCCAGGTGACCAACTTAGGGTGTCATGTTTGTACAAAGATGAAAAATCCCTTGAGGAAACTGAACAGACAAATGGGTCCTGCACAGCTCTTAGAAGTTTAGCCTAAACACCATATCAGAAGTGTAGAAATCCAACATTTAGTGTGCACTGTATTGCCAGACCAAGGAAAATCTCCTTCACATCAATGAACTGCCACTACTTGAGCAAAAAAACAGGCGATCACCACCCAGCTAGGACCTTAACAAGTTGCGCCAAAAGTTACAGACGTTGCAGTATCTGAATACAAGCATATTGCAGCTATGAATACCAAGGGAACCCACAACCAACTGAAAATAAGAACTTAAAACAAGCAGTAAGCCCATCAATCTGGTAGGAATCATGCAGCTTTTAAAATGTATTTAATGCATGCATTACAAAGCACAATTTTGGGAAACAACCTGTGAAAGATGCATCTGCAACTACCATAAACCCAGAATATATCCAGTATCATACCAATATAAAAACATGTACATTTTTCTCTCATGTTCAAATGTAGTTTCAGATTCTTGAATGTTATAAAATATTGTAACAAAATATAAACTTAGATAAGCTCCCTACCTTTTCCTGATGTGCTTTATATACATTCAGAGCTTCAATCCTGGGGTCCTGCTGCCATTTGTGTACTGAAGTCATTAAACTACCTAAAACATTTTTCAAAAGCTGCCCTAAAAAGTTTCATTATACTATATCCATCACCATACAACTTTAGAAAGAAAGATGCAGCATAATAGTCAATGTTTTGCAAATCTGAATAAATTGCAAGTTTTACAACTACAGAACATCAAATTACCAAACACACAACCCAAAGTTAGTAATTTAATGTCAGACTAATCAAAAACACAGCTAGCAACCTTGAAATATTTTCATTTTTATTCAGTTTTTGCTACTCTGACTTCATAACAAAATCACAATACCTTTCCTGTATGACCTACTTTCTAGCACGGGAGGGCTTACTTATGCAGACATTTAATAACCATCTTGATCTAATTTCGGAGATCCCAAATAGTGCAGTTTGCATTTCTAGTTACTGCATGCAGAGTTTAGTAATGGCATTGCAAACACAACAGGTACCATTAGTATTTGCATCTCAACACCAAATATGCCAAATGGTGCAACCAGATGTGATCTACCTTCATGCCTACCCCTCGTGACAGAGAAAAAGACTAAAAGCTTCCAGAATAAAATTACCTCAGGTCTCAAAAATAAATAAATAAATAATAAAGCAAACATCCTCCAAAAATTGAAAAACTAATACAAAATTACTTTACCTGTTTGAAGATTTTCAACCCCAGGATTCTTTAACCTACAGAAAGAACTTGAAATTCAGAAAGAGAGGGGGGCTCTCCATTTGGCACTAAAGAGGGCACAGTAGCTCTGTCCCTACTGCACAAAAATTTTAAGCCATAAAAGTTAAAAAAAAGATTTCCTACCTTTGGTGATCTTCAATCCTGGGGTCACAGCAACCAATGTAATGGTATGTGACGATGTCCATGCTTCAGGCTCAAAAGCTCATTGCTACTTATATACAGAATCACATTTCAATGTCACATCATTAACATAACAAGTACAAAAGCCAAATGCACAAGGAGTGCTCTGTTCCTAGCCAAATGAACATTTAATATGGAAACTCTGCAAATGAGGTGGTGCTTACAAAAGCAAACTGCAAAAGGTTTGCACTTTGACAAGCTCTATAAATCTCCAAACAGAAAGATTCCTTTAAGTAGCAAGACAGCATTTTTTACAAATACAACACCTTTCCAACAACTGCTCACAATGCTATCGGTTTTAATTGTGATACAGGTCTTTCAAGCAATTCATATGCAGTGTAAAGCTCACATTTTTTTACCTCTTCTACAGCTATACCAAACACATTCACTGTTACACCCTCACTCAGCAGCACTACAAATTCTTTAGATGTATGGTGATGGATTCTGAACAGGCAAACAGGCAAGAAGTTTTCAGGTGGACTGGAAAGTGAAAACTTTGTCCTACCTTTGATGTCTTCAACCCCAGGATCCTTTTGCTTGCTTGCAGATAGGTCTCTGAACAGAAACAGTATTATCAACATTTAAACTTAAACACATTATCATTTTCTCCAAAACAAGACAGAAGAGCAAATGTAAAAGCCCTATTACCTGTAACGGTAGATATTTGAATTCCCTGCTGCCTCAGTGGCATTGTGGGTTATCTGCCAAGGTAACCCAGTACTGGCCATCTTTCAAAAGCCAAAACTCCCCTCTTCCTTTTTGACGGATTGGCTGAGTATATCCTGACAGAGAAGACTACAACTGCCACATGAAGGGTGTTCAGACTTTTTCATTTCCACAAAAGAGGAAAGTACCTGAATCTAGAATCATTTAGAAAGAGTAAATTCACAGCCAATCAATATATTAAAACCAAATCCAGCTTCTAAATCAGAGGCTGATACCCATCTCAGTTATGCATTCTGGGAGATTGCAGGCGAGTACTACCACCAGGGTTGCCAGATTATGGACAGGAAGGGACTGGGGGAAAAAAAAAAAAAGGCTTTCACGTTAGGTGAAGACAAAAAAAAAAAAAAAAGAAAAAAAAAAAAAAAGTCTTTCAAGTGAACTACCTGCTATTCTGCATTAAAGAGAAGAGGCTGTGCTTTGTGATTTTTGATTGGCTTATATACCGGTATACAAGCCAATCAAAAATCGTAAAGCAGAGCCTCTTCTGTTCAATGCAGAACAGCTGGCTCTTTCGCTGGGATTTTAAGAGGCAGTGCAGGACTCAGGATTGGGCTGCTGATCTCGGGACAGTCCCGCTCAAATAGGGACATCTGGCAACCCTGACTGCAACTGAGGAAGCGAGGAATTCAAACATCTACTGTTAAAAGCAAGTAGGACTTGTGCAACTGTACCATATTCATCATTCCCACTGCCTTAGTGGCACTTTGGGTAGTTTCCCAAACCTAGGGGGGAGAATACAGATTCAAGAGCTTTGAAGAATGGTCCTAGCAATGCCTGCTCTGGACCCGGAGAGGGAAATCAGTTTTGTAAAGGTACAAATAGAGGGCCAGGTTGACAACTCTAAAATGCCTCTAGGCTCCACCCCGTTCAAATATGCCAGAGGATAACAGCCTAGTAGATTGAGCTTTAACCTTGTCTGGACAATTTGTCATGGTTGGATTAAACAGAAAATAGCAAAGAAATAGTTTACTTAGAGACAGATCGACCTGTCTTAGCCTCCATATAGGGGACAGATAGCTATTCAGCATTCCTAAAGGGCTTTGTTTTGTCAAGGCAGTACCTGAACTACTTCTGTACATCCATGATATGGAGAATCTTATCTCCTGTTTTTTTTTTTTTTGGATCAGGATAGAACACCGGGAGACAGTTTGATTAAAATGTAAATTCAGAAAAAAGTTTAGGCATGAATGATTGATTAGTGTGCAGCAACCCTGACAGACAGGATCAGAAGGAGGCAAGGTCAATTTTTTCAACAAAGCTGAGATCCTATTGAGGAGGAATTTGCTTTCAAGGAGGTCTCACGTGCAACACCCCTTTAATAAACTGAATACAAGAAAGACTAGATAGGAATCCATGGGCAGACACGCAGAAATTGTTGTATGCTTCTATCAAAATATATTTTGTGGCAATCACCAAGTATCTCACAAATTTCAAAAACTAGTAGGGATGAAACCTTTTCAGGACCTCTGTTATTGGCTAGGGACAACCTAAAAAGCTTCTACTTGTAATCATAAAATGTTCTAGTTGAAGGTTCTTGTCTCCTTAAATATCTGCTGCACATCCTCATGGAATGAGTACCTGGGCAGTCAGTTGCAATTGCTGTAATTTGGGGTGTACCCTTCACCCTTGATGCTGTGTGAACAAATGCAGTGTGAGGAAGCTTGTGGTAGCTGCCTTTGGCCAATTCCATTAAAAGGGAGAGCCAACCTTCCTTTCTCCAAAAAGGGGTTATCACAATGATCTTTGGTAATTCTCTCTGAATCTTTTAAAGTACCTTAGGAATCATTGGAAAGGGTGGAAATGCATACAAACATTCCAAACTATGGGAAATGGGCATTTTTAAAAGCAGGACATTTTTTTTCTCTTGTCTGTTTTGAAAGGAGGAAAACATTTACTTGGTGTTCCCCACATCTTTGAGTCCTGGAAGACTTCTACATGGAAATTCAACTTTTTAGGAAGGGTCTAGGCTATGCTTATTCTGCATACAACTGTTTTGCTCTGATGAAACATAAAATGCCTAAAGAGTTAGAATGATAGGTCTTAAACCTTCATTGCCAATCAGCAAGAAGGTTATGAGCTTGTATCCCCTTGTTTTTTCAGGTACCACATCAGTGTGTCTGTGGCCACTAGAAGAGGATCTGGTAACTAAAGAACTTTTAAGGTATGAATCACTGCCAGTATCATATGTTTGTGCACTCTGGCATGTCCTGAAAACCCCACAAGCCTTGCACATTGACTACCATGGACACTGCTCCCCATGCAAAATCTGAGGACTTTGTCTGGGCAGATTGGGCTGGAGTCAGAAGAGAGGGAGGGTGACCTGCATTCAGACACAGTTGATGCCTCCACCACTGCAACTGCAACTTCACAAATCCCAGTACTGTTAGCTGGAAAACCAAAGGATGAAAGTGCTGAATCCAACAATTTTGCGTTTTCCAGGGTAGAGCTAAAGGCAGAGCAGATTAGGAAGCTAAATGTGATGGAAATGAAGTGCCCGAGAAGGGTAGTAAGATGCACGCTGTGGGACAGAAGAAATGAGGACATAAGAGCAGAAGCCAAAACAGCTCCAATTGCAGAAAAGATCAAAGAGAACAGATTATGGTGGTTTGAATACATGTACAGAAAGGCATAGTGTTTAATGTTAAATAAACTTGTGTTTCACAAGAATATTTGGGTCACCATGAAACTGTGGTGTAGAAGCAACTCTAGGAGAGAGTAAAGTGAACATTTTGAAACTTTTGCAAAGGCGTTTAGAAAGGTAAAATTTAGGACATGTCTCCAGGTGTGTTCTTTTAGTACTAAAAAGGTTCTGGAGTAAAATCTTTTGCACATGTCACAGGCACTGGTTCTATGACCCATGCTTCTACCATGTGATGCAGCACTAGAGGAAACAGCTCTCTGGTCTGGTTAGTGTGGTAGAATTTCACTGAAAGGGGAAGGATTTTTTACCCTCTGCCTAGTGCATCCTCTCCAAAATAATCTCAAAACCCATTTGAAACTTCTGGTCAGGCTACAGGATTGAGAGAGCGCCTGGAAGAGAAAAAGAAGGGGCTCAGGGTGCTTTGTTACTTGGCACTCGTATGTGGTTAAGTTTTTTTCAGAAGGGAAACCCTCTTGTTTGGGTTTGATGAATTCTACTAGCATTTCCTATTGGATCCCAGACTTGTTTGGCTGTTTTTTTTTTCTCTACCCCTTGAAGGAAAACATCTTGTTTTGGCACAGAAAGCCTGATTACATAACCAAGCACAGTCTTGACACAACAGAAGCATCATTTTGAGATTTATCTGCACATTCAAGCACACCTCAAAAACATGTTTCTAAACCAGAGTCAAAGTAGAAATAATTTTCACAAAAGACACTTGTTCTGCAGGAAAGGTTGCAGCAAAATCATACAAACTGTATGGTATAGTGGAAAATGAATTTGCACATATAGCCTTTTTAATTCAAGATCTAAAGGCTAGATTACTAGAGGCATGCCCCATTCCCCAAAGATCTAAACATTTTCCCTCTATATCAGGAGACTTTGGATTAGATGAAGGTAAGGATTTATTTGAGCAGGCAGCTGGGGAGACAACAACTGGGTCAGTCATCAAATGATGATACTTCAATCTGATGAGACAATATTTTCTTTGAGCCTTTTTAAGAAATTGCTAGAACAGACACTGGTATCCTATAGGCAGCTTTAACATCTTCCAAGGCTGGTAATAGAGGGATAGCCACAGAATTGGGCATATACCCTGCCTAGCTTTGGGGTAGTTCCCAACTGCACCCAATAAAAAACACAATCTACTAAATCTGAAGGAAAGTGAAAGTACATTTGTGCAAGTAATCTTGCAACGGTAAATGTTGCAATGATCACTGCTGTTGTAGCCTAAGTTATATGGGTTATATCCTGTCGAAAGATAAAACAGCAGGCCATCTTCCAAAGCTTCAGGGAATCTTCCATATGCTCAAACTGTCAGGCAGCTCAAGCTGAGATGACTAAAAGGCAAGTTTGGGTACCAAGCCCTTCAGAGCATTCCTGCCAACAAGGAGGGGATGGTGTTGATCCCTGAAAGGACATTGCTAGAAAGAAAATAACCACACCCACAAACACCACAGCAAAAAACAAGGGGGATGGAGGGAGGGAGTGGCTACTGCAGCACTGATCATTTGAACATCTGTTATGGTAAGTTAACTTACACAACTGTATCTTCATCATATTTATCACTACTACAGTAGTCTTTGCTAAATGAGTAGATTACCCTAGCTTGATAACTTTGGAAGGTGGAAGGAGAAGAGTCTAGGGGCTTGCAAAGCCTGATCTAAACCTCGAGAAGGAATCAAGCTTCTAGTGCTGCTACAATCTCTTTCCAAAAAGTCAGATGAAGCCAAGGCCCTGTTAGAGTGGACCTTGACCCTACATGGAATTGTGTGTGGAGTACAAGAAAAAGTAATAGCCTTAGACAACCATTTGGAAATAGGTTGCCCCCTTACATTCACAAAAATGAATAGCTGATACTAAGATCGGAATGATTTAGGTCTTTCAAGAGAACCAGAGTTGTCTGTGGGCATCCAAGGTATGGAATACCCTCACTGCCTCATTTTTGGGTTCAGGAAAAAAATGGATAGGTGGAGTAACCAAGGCTATATGATGACCACTTGTTTGGTGTTAACTCAGGTTCATCTTCCAAAGGAGTGCCACTACACTCAACTAGGGAATTGCCATTGTCCTAAGATTCCTCATTCTCTGAAACAAACATGTTCATATCTATCACTGCTGTAGTAGCCTTAGCTATACTGGTTATAGCCTGCCAAAAGAACAGTCAGCTTCCAAAACTTCATGGTCCCATCCCTATGCACAAACTATCAGGAAGTTCTTGTAGAGCTGACTTAAATAAAAGTTTGGATGTGAAGCCCTTCAGAGCTTTTCTGCCATCAAAGAGTACGCTCCTTTGAGGCTTTTGAGGATCGACAGTCTGTCTGCACTTGCCACTGTTTGGCAGATAAGTTCCCTTTGGGGAAAAAATCTTACATTTCTTATTTAAGTTACTGTTTTATCACTTTCTTCAGGAAATATTTAAAGCTAGGATGTTGTGTTTTAAAAGACTGTCATGAGACGAACATACTTTTAAACTGAGAGCTCATTTTTCCTGGTGCAACTGAATGCTTCGCACGGACGGCTTGCACGGTCAAACCAAATAGAGCAACCACAAACGACCAGCAGAAGAGATGGTGAGCCCAAGTACTTTATTAATCAAAGTAACATATAAAGATATGTCACTAAACCAGACCGGTTTCGGCCTTACAGCCTCTCTCAATGGTATACAAAAATAGATCAATACAAAAGAAGAAGAACTGATTCAGGTTGTATTTATACTCCTCCCTATTAAAACAGGAATAGTTGGTATAGCCCAACCTAGTGTTTGGGATGTATACATACCCAAAAAAACTTATTTAAGTAAATAATCAAAAACAGTTCATATACAATTATGAAACTAACAGTTTATGCATTAAATGATTAAATACTACCATCAGTGAGGATATAAAAAATAATTTCATAATACTGTAGGCAGATATATGAGAAATTTTTAAAAGAAAAAAACATGTAAATAGCATCTTGTAATTTTATAATGGCCTGATTATGTAAATACACAAAATTCATCACGGCCATACAAGAGCTAATGAAAATATATTCACCTGATGTAGTATCATAAAATTTAGGATATACAGTGTATCAAGGGCAATATTACGAATTATTCATTAGTAGGATTTGAAGAAAACAATACATATAGGATAAACATCTTATGGTTCAATTAAGATTCTGGTTTCATTACGTGTTTTCTTATGCTTTATATAACCGTTAAGGGGAAATTGTATTTACCAGGCCACATTATCTGAGGGATATACATGCACATATAATTTGGATTTGGAACTAACTATGGACATGTATAACATGTTATTAGTGGCATATTTTTTCATCTTCCTTATCTGATACATGTTACATTATAACTTGTATGATTAAGAAAATCACATTTATATACTTGAACCTATTTATAGATCAGGATTCAAGGGGCTGTCTTTTGTGTACCTAATATGGTTATGTAGATACATTTCGACTGTAATCAAAAATCCTTTACACAACTGTATGTGAATGATAACCAGGATACGATTTTATCAATATTGTAACAGTGATGATTCATCGAGTATGAGTCTTTATTTTTGGACTTAAGTGAGTTATATATCACTGTGTTAGGTGTATATAATATGTTGATGCTATCTTCAGTTACCTGCTGAATAGTGCACTATACACCATAGTGATTATATCAAAACTGGTGCCTGAATTTTCATAACCCATGGTTGGATGCCTCAGTGGATTATAATAATATTGGGAATTATTGTGACTAGTATTATATGGCTGATTTTTCATTTTTCTCTTAGCATTACGGCTTCCTATTTTTGGTGTGTTCTCTGTTGAATTACCTCTTTTATACACTCTACAACTATATATCTTTCATTCAGTAAGTTGATCATAGTCCGCTGGTTTGGCTAATGACAGAATATGGATTTGGAGCAGATTTTGAATGGATTATGTGCCGATAGGCATGACTTCGGTGTATTTGGTGTCAATGTTATGTCAAGCAATAACCAAAATGGCTCTAATAATGGTCCTTTTGAGGGTTGTGACTCAGCCTTTAATAAATTTAATAAAGATTTGAGGAATCTTCGTGCCAATATATGGCATTTGCGATTATTCAAAGCATATATACAGAAGGATATTACTCCAAGAGGTTTGAGGGTCAGGTTATAGCCCTTAGTGAGCAGGTCGGAGGACAGGCTGACGAAGGAATGGAACCAGGCTCTTCATCAATCCTCTATGATGTTTGTAAAAATTTTGGCAGCATACTATGAGAGAATGGTGGATATATGTCTAACAGAGGTTAAAAGTTCTTGTGAAGAGTGCAAACGTTTTGAATCTCAGCCCATATTTTCTTCCTTGGTTAAAAAATTATCTAAGGATTTGGCATCCTTTGATCAACTGACCAAGGACAGCAAAATTCGCAAATTCAACAGAGACTGCACTGACTATCAGAGGGGTCGCCCTTTTGATACATCTAAAACGGTCAGGTTTAATGATACTAGTCGCAAAACACTTGGTACGAAATCCAGAAAAAGACCTAGATCTATTTTAAAATCCACTGATGCATCCCTGGCCAGTACTTCCGGTGATGAAGAATCATCATACACGGATAATGATGGTGGCTACCATCGGGAATCACCAAAGAGTAAGAAACCCAATACTAATACCCCTTTAGACACTCACCAAGGCGACGAGGGGGTCGCAAACCTAAATGTAGTAACCAATTCTATGGAGAATTTGATACGAACATTGTTGACGTAGCTGAGGTTAACTTTGATAATGTTTTAAATTTATCTGATATACCATTAACAGATGCACAAACTATATTGTTGAGTAAAGGCCTTGGTTTTATTCCGGGTTTCTTTAGTGATGAATATAGTATAGTAAATGATGTTTTGTCATTTTGTCGCAATCTTAATCTTAAATTGTTCTTTTCAGGTGACACCTCTCATAGATCTTCTGAGTTTAGATTTTTGAAATCTGATTTTCAACCACCCATGAACAAATACGTCTCCATATTTCAACAGTCAGTCATTAAAGATCTTCATTTTCATCATCATGAATCAAATATTTTAGGTCAAAACATTTTGATCATGGAAAAAACTGCTATAGAAGAACTTAAGCAAAATCGTGATATAGCCATTCTGCCTGCAGATAAGGGTGGTGCTGTTGTGGTTATGAATACAGGGGATTATCTATATGAGGGCAAGAGACAATTGGCAGACCGTAGATGTTACATGCAAATGTTTATAGATCCCACATTGGTATACAAGAAGGAAATTGATTCATTCTTACAGACAGCTGAGGATCAAGGTATTATAACACTTAATGCTGTCAAACACCTGACGGTCAAAGATCCACAAAAACAGATCTTATATCTTTTGCCCAAAATACATAAGTCTATCACTAAACCCCCGGGTAGGCCTATAGTGTCTGGTATCGGATCATTAACAGAACCACTTTCAGCTTTTCTCACATTTTATCTTAAGCCACTATTGTCATTGGTTAGGGCCAGATTGAAAGATACGACACATTTTCTTCAGATAATAGCGGATACCCAACTGGAACAGGACTGGGTGATGTGCACACTTGATGTAAAATCCTTATACACTAGTATCCCACACTGGGCTGGTCTGCAATCATTACAATACTGGTTGGAAAAATGTGAAATGTACCCACCGGGCTTCAATACACTGCTTATCTGCATGGCGGAACACGTATTAACCAAAAATGTTTTTTATTTCCATGGCGAGTGCTTTTTACAGCTTCAAGGTATGGCAATGGGGGCTTCCTTTGCCCCTATATATGCTGACCTTTTTATGGCCTACTTTGAGGAGTGTTTAATCTATGACTTATCACACAATATTTATATTGTTGAAATGGACATCTGGAGACGATACTCAGACGATTGTTGGATGGTGTGGAAGGCAGATATTACATATTTACAGGAATTCATTCAGTATTTGAATGATAATATATGGGGTATCGAGTTTACAGTAACATATGATTATAACACTATTAACTTTTTGGATGTTACTGTATACCGCAATGAGGATCATACCTTAAGTACCAAAGTTTTTCGCAAATACCCTCAATATAATACTTTGCTACATGCAACTAGCATGCATCCTTACCACACCATCCGCAATATACCAAAATCACAATTCATGCGTATGAAACGCATATGTTCATCAGGGGGGTGATTTTGAAATAGCTAGGAACGATTTATGTTGTAGATTTAAACACAGAGGATACAAAATGAGGGATATCTCTTTGGCAAATGAATGGAGTAACTCATTGGACAGACAAACCTTATTGCAATATAAAAAGTTAGATAATGAGGATCAGGACTCAACAATAAGGTTTGTCACCACATACGGCAGGAACCATCAGCTGGTGAGAGATATTTTGAACTCAAATTGGAATATATTGATGGCACATGATGAATTGAGAACACTATTAGGTACAACATGTCATATGTCTTTCAGAAGGGGTAACACTTTTGGGGGGATTTTTTCCCACTACAAACACAAGGGAGGAGGAGGAGCTATCTATCAGCAAACAACCTTAACAGGAGATAGACTCATAGGTACCTTTCCTTGTGGTCATTGTTGTTCATGTCCGCAAGTATACACACTGAAGGAATTTTCAAGTGCTAACACGGAACGGGTGTATCAGACCAGGGTCTTTGCTAATTGCAGTACCACATGGGTCATTTATTTGGCCACATGTCAGTGTAAATCATTTTATGTGGGTCAAACATCTAGATCCCTCCGAATACGTATGACAGAACATGAGTGACATTCGGAATAAGAAGGAAACTAATGCCCTATATAGACACACCATCAAACATTCCAATGCACAATTTAAGTTCATGGTCATTGACAAAATTGTAGGGGATCGTAGCCATCAACAGGGTTGGCACTCTATTTTGAATAAAAAAGAACAATACTGGATTACTAAGCTTGGGGCACTTTTTCCGCCTGGTCTGAATGACCATTTATGAGAGAGGTTAGGTCTATTTATTCATATCAATACATGCCGTGTAAAGCCATATTTTTGTTTGTTTTTTCTGATTGGTGGCACTCATGTGGTTTTGATAATATATGCTCAAGGAGCTATATAATAAGAATAACTAGGATGACCAATGTACACTTTAGTACTGAGTGGTTGTTATTATAATACCTTTTTATGATACTACATCAAGTGAATATATTTTCATTAGATCTTGTATGGCCGTGATGAATTTTGTGTATTTACATAATCAGGCCATTATAAAATTACAAGATGCTATTTACATGTTTTTTTCTTTTAAAAATTTCTCATATATCTGCCTACAGTATTATGAAATTATTTTTTATATCTTCACTGATAGTAGTATTTAATCATTTAATGCATAAACTGTTAGTTTCATAATTGTATATGAACTGTTTTTGATTATTTACTTAAATAAGTTTTTTTGGGTATGTATACATCCCAAACACTAGGTTGGGCTATACCAACTATTCCTGTTTTAATAGGGAGGAGTATAAATACAACCTGAATCAGTTTTTCTTCTTTTGTATTAATCTATTTTTGTATACCATTGAGAAAGGCTGTAAGGCCGAAACCGGTCTGGTTTAGTGACATATCTTTATATATTACTTTGATTAATAAAGTACTTGGGCTCACCATCTCTTCTGCTGGTCGTTTGTGTTAGCTCATTTTTCCTGCCAGTTTAAAAATGGTGTAATGCAAATAAAGATTTTCTGTTGAGACACTGTATTCATTTTACTTCAGCAGCTGACATAGGGCTTTAATGGGCTTTTTACTGCATTTCTGTCAAAAAAGACTTTTGAAGACTAAAAGTTTGTCAGAATTTGCTGCTTCTCTTCTCTGGGAAAGACAAGCTTTTTGGCTAGACTATTGAACAGATTACCAGTCCCATGGTCGGTCCCTGTTCCATTCACAAAAAGAAAAAAAATTAAACCTTTGGGGAGACTCTCAATAAAAATCTACCCAAACAGCAGAGACCTCCAAGGAAGAAATGCATCCGACTACCACAACACAAATCACGAGACACACAACTCTCTTAAACAGTGTGCCAGTCAACCAAAGCCCCTAAGGCAAAACAGCATGCCCAACACACTAGTCATAGGTGACTCGATAGTGAGGCACATTGATGTCCCACTCACTAGGCTGAAGGAGAAAGTAACAGTCCGCTGCCTGTCAGGCGCCAGGATCCACCACATAACACATGCACTCCGGTCCCTCAACAACAGGTGCAAATAGGACTCTGTCATTGTACATGTGGGTGTGAATGACCCGACATGTACTTCCCTGGACTACATGAAGAGACACATGGAGGAGCTCTTGGATTATGTAGCCCAGGCAGGTATGACCCTAGCCCTAAGCAGCATCCTACCATCACCCAGAATGATACCACAGTACAAGCAGAAAATAATTGATCTCAACAATTGGCCAAGTTTCTGGTGTCATTCTAAGGGGATCCAGTAGCTGTCTGCCTGGGATGACATGACTGACAGACCTTGATGCTTTGCCAGAGATGGCCTGCATCTGTCACCCCTGGGCTTCCGGACACCAGCCAAGTGTCTTGCCACCCCTATAGTGCCTTTTTTAGGCAGTGTTCCAAAGACCAAATTACAACTATAACAGCTACAAACAAATGCAGTGTGAGAGTCATGCTGCTCAATGCTAGAAGTCAAAATCTCAAAATGCACTCGCTCGAAGCACTCCTTAAAATGGAGAACATTGACATTTGTGCTGTAACAGAGACCTGGTTCAAGGCAGCAGAAAGCACCCCTGCACTACCAGGCTATAACTCATTCCACACCTTTCGGCCCCAAAACCTGGACCGAAGCTCCAAAGGTGGTGGTGTTTCTATATTCATAAAGGATGCGCACACCTCCAGATTGATAGCCCAACATAATGCATCTGAAATACTTCAGGTGCAGCTAACATTGGGTAAGACAGTGGTTCAGGTCGTACCCTGCTATAGGTCCCCAACCATGACCCAAGACTCACACTCCATGTTCCTAAGCACCCTGGAGAATATTAGGGTCCAACCTAACACTCTCATACTGGGTGACTACAACTACCCCTCCATTAACTGGGAAAAACTACTCATGTACCAATACACTTGCCCAATGCTTTCTGGAATTCATCAATTCCAAAGCTCTGGACCAGCTAATTTTTACCCCCACTAGAGGTAGCAACATCCTTGACCTGGTCATTACTAACACAGGCAACCATTGCTCAACACCAATAGTCAACTCCTCCCTGGTTAGATCCAACCACAAACTAATCACCTTGGAAATCCACATCCCTCCCCCCCCACCCACCAAGGTAACCACCATGAAAAACTTCTGCAAATTTAACTTAGGGCTCGTAAAAACAGAGGTGACTAACTTCACGGCACCCATGCAAATGGAGAATAGTTGCATGACCATCAAATCATACACCAATGCACTGTACGAACATGTACACATACCCAATAGAACCAAGATGCTCTTCTCAAAAAAAAAAAAAAAAAAAAAGGAAGCCATTCTGGTGGTCCCCTGCCATAAACAAACTCTGCAACAGAAGGAGGAAACTGATGTGGAATAAGGCGAAGTCCTAAAACTGGAAAAACTGCCTCATCAGCCTCAACAAAAGGTTGAGATCCCTCATCAAATCCTCTAAAGCTAGCTATGAAAACAGAATTGCAGAAGATAGTGAAGACAACTACAAGGCCTTCTATAGTTACGCAATACCCAGATTTGCTCTGAGCTACTGCACAATGGTACCTCCTATACTGAGCCAACAGATATGGTCAGTATACTGGCCAACAGATTCAGTGCTTTTACTCCCCCCCCCAAAATGACCAATCACAATACCAGTAGATACCATTCCCCACTCAGGAATCATAGAAAAACTCACTAACCTAGGCATCAACACCTATTATCATAGGTGGGTTGCAAACTGGCTCACAGATAGTTACTTTCACACTGTGGGTTCTAACTCCAAGTCAGACTGCCGACCAGTCAGGAGTGGAGTCCCACAGGGTTTGGTCCTGGGTCCTCTCCTGTTTGGTATCTACTTCTCTGAAGTCCAGGCCAACAGAAAAGGACTCTGGCTGACAAAGTTTGCAGATGATTGCAAGTTGTGAGCTATTATTAATTCCACAAGTGATGTTGACATCCTACAGAAAGGCCTCAATGACACCAACGACTGGTGTCAGAACCATGGCCTTAAGCTCAATGTCAAAAAATGTGTTGTCATCCTCCTTGGGAAAAACCCGGTTCCATTGAAGTACCACATTGATGGTAATCCACTGAACACAGAAGGTGTTATAAGAGATCTGGGAACACAGGTTGACAGCAACCTCTCTTTTGACCACCACATTGCCACTGTGGTCAGAAAGTCCTTCTATGTGGCACATCTCATTAATAAGGATTTTGCATCCAGGAAGAAAGAGAGGTCATTGCCTCCCTCTACTCTTCCCTCATTAGGCCAATCATAGAGTACAATGCCCCATTTGGCATATACCTCATGAGACACCTGCAACAACTGGAAAGGCTGCAAAAGTACCTCACAAAGAGGATCCTAGGCCTTAAACACTTGTCCTGTATGGACAGACAGAACTATTCTCTGTCTCATATCACCTACTTAGAGGTGATCTCTGCTTGACTTACAAAGCCATGTCTGATCCATCTTGGTTAGAAATGTTACAGCTAAAGAAATCACAATCCCTCACCACCACACGCTCCAGGAGACCTCAACCTCATTATCACAATCAACAGAACATGCTGGAGGGACAGGTTCATAATCTAGAGACTGCCTATGCTATGGAATAGACTTCCCATACATGTCAAGCAGAGCACCTCCCTGGCCCTCCAAGAGAAATCTTGATGAGTGGATGGGAAATAGAAAATTCACCCCGGGTATCACTCCAGTGGCTCTACCTCGACAGAAGCACTCGGAACTACGTTTGGGCGGCATGATACCAGGGTAATCCTATGGGCTAGGCAAAGGCTCCAGGGCCATTAGCCTAGTACACATCTATGAACCTTAACAGCCTTTGCCACCACAGCAGACTAGCAATTATTCCAGACCATCTGGTGGAACACCTACAGCAACTATGGACAAGGGGGTTAGCTGCATCCTCACAAGTTGTTATGGTCCCCTCATTGGTGAAGGCGGGGGCACTTTGTTCTTGGAGAGGGAACATGGAAGAGGTTTGTGTTAGAATGGTGCACCCATCCCTGGGGAAGGTGCTACTTCCATTAGCAACACAGTTGGCCCCATTTTTCCTGTCAAAAAAAACCCCAGAAAACTAAACATGCATCTTCTCCTCAAATTTCCCTAGACAGGAGCAGTTTACCAGATTTGATTTAGGTTAATTTAGGTTGATCCTTATAAAATTAAAGAATCTGAACAACAAGGGACAGATGTAGGGTTTTCTCATCAGATTTCTGGTTTAGACTCAAGGAGCACATTATTCTATTCTTCTTGGGAGTGGTTTTCTTTGAGACTATTTCCAAAATGTGCCTGTGTTTTCAGTGAAACACTGAGGTTTCTTAGTCCTTCAGAAAATACTATGAGCTGTTGGATGAAATTTCAGTAAAACTATATCTCTCAACCTCTTAGCACAAGAAATATGGACAAAGCCTGACATAATAGGGGGACAAATGCACAGAAACAGGGGCACATTTTAAATATTGCTATTATAAAGTTTCTAGAACAGGATTTGTATTGGCATGCATTTTCTGAAGGATATGAAGTCTGAAATGTGAATTCATGTCATTTAGTGACTAATCTTTAGATCATCCCAATTATTTATCAAAAACACATTTATGAAGAACAGACCAAAAATATAAGACAAAAATATGTGCAGTTGAGAGGTAGGAAAAACTAGTGTTTGTTAAAGACAGAAGCCAAATGAACACTATTACAAGCAGAGGTTCCCAAAGAGATTGCAAACACTAACAAAACAAAAATAGACAAGTTAATGGGGGGGTCCCTAAACAGGGTTTATTTGAGCAGTAAGTTGGAAAAAAGTCACTGTATCCTGTGAATTCTCAGAAGACTTTGGATTGCAGAAAAAGACAGAACACTACATCTGACAGCTGTAGGCTTCCATCTCAGGATATGTTCAGCCAATCAGTTATCAAAGAAAGAGGAGGGGGTCTAAACTTCGGAAAGCTGGCCAGTACTTGTTTATCTTGGCAAATAACCCAAAGCGCCACTGAGGCAGTGGGAATAAGATACTTGTAATATGTGGAGAAGAAATGGTAGACCACAAGTGGGGATGATGAATACTTCCTTTTTATTATAGGAAGTAGAGAAATCAAGACACAAAAAAAATCAGCAGCACAACAAGAGTCCACTATCCTTCCACTTATTTGAATGGTCTATGTTCAGTGGTAATTGGATCAACAAATCTAATTAGATATGTTTGCATTCATAACCACTTTTCTAAATTTGTTAACTGCATACAACACTGGTCACAAAATGAGCATTCAGTCTCAGTAGTACTATAGAAGTATCATGACAGACTTGTGAGAGAATGAAACAGGCTAGTAGACTAAGCTGCCCATGGTAATAGAAACAGGTGACTGCAGGCAATTTAAATTCATAAGCATCTCAGGACCATGCAGCAGTGGCTCCCAACTCGTGACTTGGCTCATTAGAACAAATGAGTAGAAGTGACATTTAGTGAAATAAGCAGAGCTTCACTTGTATCATTAAGCTTTGTTCTACTTACCTAGCAGTCAAGCAGCAGATAACATTGGAGAATTACTGCAAAGATTATGGGCAGAGTGTTCCCACGAATGACAAAGAGAGAGGTAGAGTTCAAGAACTAGAATGCGGCCAAACTCGCTGTGTACAGCACAAAGATGAGAAGAAACAGTATAAAGTATGATCAGGGGTGATTATCAAAGGGAAATTTACCGTGAAGAAACATTCAACTGTGGAAGTTCTAGCCTATAAAGGGCTAAATAATTTTAAATCAGGGCCAAATAACGGATTCTAATCACAGGTATTTTTGTAATTTGAAAATTTTCTTAGAGAAGGACAACACTAGGACAAGTCAGATTATGAGAAAACAGGAATACTGATTAAGAAACAGTTAGGACTCTTACTGGCAGAGGATGAAAAGAAGGTTGGGAGGTCTATTGACTTGGCATTAATTACAAATTCACTTTTATGTCTAGGATTAAGAGAACAGCTCTTGCCCTTTTCATAACAGAAGATGGCAGCAATTCCCCATCATGGGGGAAGGCCAAGAGTAAAAGATTAGCCCACTCAGCTATTTTATCTGGTCAGGATTCCAGTGAGCAAGCAGAGGTAGTCCTCTCAAAGTTTGTGCAGGAAATCCAATGAGCAAGTGCAGAACTGTAGACCCTGACCTTAAGGGTAAGAACATGAGAATCAAGGGAAAGCCACCAATGTTTTCCACGGAGCATATCCTACCCAGCAACATACAACAGCATAATCTCAGCTCTTTATAGGTAAAGGTCTTAGAGGAATTAAGAAACCAAGTTGGAGAAAGCATATCTGGTTTCACAAATAGGAGTGCACTGAAGCTGCTGAGACTGGGTAATGAGAAACAGCATTTCTATCAACTAGACAGAATGGCAAAAAACAGATAAGGAAATTGCATAAAAAGGCTGACTGACAATTATAGGTAACCCTCAATACATTTCAGGAAAACAGCCAAGAAACTAAGTGATACACATGCCAAAATATTTAAATCTAACTATTCAGGACATACATCACTGGAGATCAAGCAGAAAACTAATGTATGACAATGCAGTCGAGAACTTGCTTATTAAACAGCAAACAACTGTTTGCTAAATAAATAAATCCACAACTTTTTATGAAGCAAAAACATACCCTGCAAGTCTTGCTTTCTGAACATGAATAGACGAAGCAGTTGTCTTCAAAGAAGGGCAAAGAGCAACAATTACCAGGCCTTACAAGAGATCTTGAATGAAAAGTTCATGCCGCATAAGAATCTGAACTTGCATGGAGGGAACTGAAGTGAACCAAGTCTTTCACCATAAAGACACGTAAATGGTATTAAAGGACATTCGGGCATTAGCTACTAAAATTACCAGGAGACTCAACAAAACAAACTGGTACAAGAGACATGAATGGAAGACCTTCAAAATAATGCTGAAGTCAGTACAGTATTGAGAAAATCAGACAAAGCAGCAAAACATTTTCAAATTCAGATGGCTCAAACACACCTTATTGCTAAATTAGAGGCAGGGTTACGCAGAATATCAAGAATGAGCAGATCACTGGGTGCCATTATATGCACCACACTTAATTTCCTCTCACCTTCTACAAGTTTTACCCTGTAAATAATTTGGAGCTCAAGATGAAGAGAAATGTCCTAGAGCTGCATAATTTAAAAGGCTCCACAGAAAGAGCAGCTTTAATATACTAGCAGAAAATGTTAAGGTTTTCCAAGTTACATTACAGATGTAAATTGTATGTGCAGCATGCTCTTGTTAGATTGGCTTCCTCCTTACTTTTGAAGTACCTCTATAGTACCTCATTTCAATATCCTTTAAGTGTTCTGTTTTGTGTTTCTACGAGTAGAGTATATGCATGGGATTTATGTGGTGCAGGCATTTGTTAAGGTGTTACTACTGTAACAATTGCAGTAAACATCATTCTCCATTGAGAAATTCACATCTAGTTCCTTTAACTTAATCAGGTTCCGGCAGTCAGAACCAAGGGTGAGGAATGCACAGTCCACAAAATGTCACTGATGACATGAAAATATTAAAAACTTGGTGCAATCTGTGGCTTACTACATTTGTAAAGTAGCAAGTTCAGCTATAACATTAAAAGTACAAAAACACTTGAGAACCATTTAGAACACTACAAAGCATGCTAATGAACTACCATCACTTAAGTAGGTGCGAGGCAGATTTGATTTTGTTTAATGAATCTGTACAAGCTTCTTTAACTGTATTCCACTGGAGCAACTAAAGAAGCACTGTTCTTTTCCTTAAGGTCTACAGGGTATAGTAAACACATAAGCTGTACTGTTAGTATCCCCCAGCTACAGAAGCTGCCTCCGCTGTACCTGCAAACAGGAGCCACACTTGCAAGTGGTGCAGGAGGGTATGCTGTCATATCTACATTGTGCAGGTCCATTAAAAGCAGTTTAATGGATTAGATGGTTATCCCTTGACCACAACAAATGGTAGTTAAATACTCAAATCACATTCATCTGCTCAATTTTGTGATACAGACTCTTCAGTGAATATCTTGACTTTGTTCAAAAGTGTTGGTCCATGAGTAGCAGAACAGAAAATTATTCAAGGCTAGGCTCAGCTGACAACCCACAGTCAAGTGGTGATTTAGTCCAGTCCACATTTTACTGGACATACATTCATAGACAGTCTTAGGCATAGGCCAACTAGGTGGCCGCCTAGGGCACTGCTCTAGCAAGGACACTTTTCCAGTAATCTGGATGATGTAGGTAGACAAGGATAGGGCACAGGGTAGCATTTGGAAGGGTGCTGTGGAGACCTTTTGCCTAGGGCACCAGATGACCAAAGACTGGTCCTGCATACAATATTATTATGATCAGTTTGCACATCTCTGCCTGTCTGGTACTCTCCAATAGGCACTTCCGTCAAAAAGTGTTCAGCCACTTGTCAGTTGACTGAACATCTCATAGGGATAAATGAAAATACTACAGGATACAATGCAATTTGTATTGAAGGTTTTGGAGCAACATCCAGTGTGCAGTTGCACTTACAGAGAAGCACAGATGTGAACTGAGTTAGTACATGGCAAACAATCTTAACAATGTACTGCAGCAGAGTTATGGGTAAGATGCTCTTTACACATATGGGGGATGTGGCAGTGTTATACTGGAACAGGCCCTACTCCTACTGCTTCCTTGTTTCCTGTGGAAATTGAAGGAACATTCAGTTCTTACAGATGTTCATTTTGTCTGGCATAACAGTACAGTATTAAAATATCTAGTTTTGCTAGGATCAAAGCCAGTCACGTATCAAGAATTGAAAAGTATGTAGTATAAACCCTACAGTTATGAAGCTGTTCAGACATTTCCAGAGCTAATGTTTTGAAAAAAAAAAAAAAGCCATCAGAGACTCCATAAAGCTCAACCAAAGACAAAAAAACAAAAAAAAAAAACAAAAGGCTCACTGGTGAGTGGTGGAAATGAAACCTCCCAAATTAAAATCAAAACGGAGAATCAAACTCCACTCTACCTCCTTAAACACAAATAAAATAAAACTGCAGCCCAAAGCTCAAAATGAAAGGATGGTCTTTTATTCCACTGAATTCACACTTTTAGTTGAAACAAACAGACACACAGTTGACTAAGCACTTTTGCTTAGCATTACAGCTAAAAAGGCATCTTCAGAGTCCATCCTTTCATTCTGAGCTTTGGGCTGCAGCTTTATTTAAAATCAAAATGGAGCTTTATTCAAAGTTAAGCGTTTCCATCTCTGTAATCAGAAACTTCTTCAGAACAAAACATTTCATTGCGTTCTTACTTTTATATCTTAATTAGCCATCATGACTAATTAACCCTCCAAAACCATCATAAATTCCAGCATGAATCCATATTAAAATGGTAATAAAAAACTTTCTTCCTGTTTAACAGTTAAAACTAGTAACATTTAAAATATGTACAATTAGATAATTTTTAAAAACATATTTCATCCTAATTAAACAAATTCTTAAAATGTATGTAAGTTTTAAATATACACATTCTTCTTGTAGTATAAAGTACTACAAATATCATATTAACACAGGAAGCAGAAAAGAAACAGTAGGCAAAACAATAAATAATCTCCAATGTTAAAAATAAATGCTTATATACCCAGCAATAATGTACCCCTTCTTAAAATATTTAATTCTGCAGAGCTCTCTGTATTAACACTGGTTTCAAGTTAATGTGTTCATTTAACCCTGGAAGGGTAGCCATGTCTAAGCTGCCAATAAAATTCTTTCAAGGCATGATCATTTTCCCAACACCCTCCCCCTTGGATTTTTCATAAGTATCTCTATAATTCCAAACTGAAATGTTCCACTATGATTACAATAGAGCTAATTTTTGCCTAAAGCTATGTCACCAACATATTAAGTACATACAGCTACATTCAAACTTAAGGCAAAGAGGAAATAAACAGAGATTGAGCCATTAATATTTCTAGGGTAGCTAGGGATGACCGAGACAGCAAGCAACAAATTCATAGGACTTGCTTTCAACTGTTGAATGCTCAGTTGTTAGAATGCCGACTATATTTAAACATGTATTTCTTTAAAATTTACAAGAATGACATTTAAACATTGTATTAAGCAAATAAAATAGTTTAAGACAGTGGTTGCCTTATTTTGTAAGAGTTAATCACTAAACCCAGTGTACTATTACAAGTTTGATCCCACATATCAAAAAGCTTATGGACGTAGCAGCTAACAACTTATTTTAAGGGCTGACCATAGGTATTGTTTGGAGTAACATACTTTACACAGAACACCAGCAAAGCAGGTGAAATCATGGGAAGCCAGAATTATCTTGTTCTGCAGCTCAGTATATAGATTTGGGTGCAGATGTTGAGTCTAACCCAAGAAAAGTGTTTGCAATGTATCTCAACTGACACTTATTTGATGACCAGTGGTGCATAGGACTACGAGTCTATGACAACACAAATTTTGCTGGTGATAATCTAAATTCTATGTTATAGTTGGCAGTGTGCACCTTTGCTGCCATATTAGCAGTCAATAATAGTAAGAAAATAGGAAAAATTAGCTCAGTATTTGCCAAATGTCAGTGACAACTGGTTAGGAGTGCAAACTAAAAGGACTACAATATCATGTTTGAAACAAGGAATAGTTCACTGGGCCTGGAGACATCCTGGAAGGGTAAATAGATATGCAATAGTGAGCAATGGGCCTCCCAATGTACCATATCTCAAACTGCAGCTTGGCAATCAAAGCAGCCAAGAAACTAAAACCAGGAGTGACTACATGAGCCAGTGGAGCCAGTGGGAGAACTCTGCTCAAAAAGCCAAGGCCAGTATGGGCATTTAAGTACAAGAGAATTAATTATTTAAATGCATGTGAAAATCTGCAGTAAATTGCTAAAATGTCAGTGAACAATGATTCCCACCTATGTACATGGCAAAGCATACAATGAGGTGACAAGCAAGCTCTTTCATTATTAAAAGTCAAGCTTACATATGAAACCTGGATAAAAAAAGCAGTTATTTCATTGCAGAAATAAGTACTTTTGTAATAGTGGGATTGTGGATGCCAGCTTCCTGCTTTAGATGAGTTGGGAAATTTAACAAGACATCAAGCACTGTGTACCTCAGCCTAGTAGGTCCGATTGTGATGTACCTTAGCTGAAGAAATGGATAGGAAAGATGCTTCATCTAGAACTGAACAAGGCGGCATCTACCACTACATGCAAGTCAAGGCAAGCCCACGGGTAGTCTGAACCATTACCACTAGCTTTAAACACCAGAAAAGCAAGCCTCTGGTTTCAGTGCATACCCAGCACTATGACTTTTAAGTGTTTTGATGTAACCATATAGTGCATGTGCAGTCTAGATGTCTGTACAGAGGACGGAAAGCCAATGGGTGGCACCATAGTAGTAGTGTCTTTTTGCAAGGACCTATACTATAGCTAGTACAGGGTAAAAAAAAAAATTTCAAGACAGACAGAGTGCCATAACTATTAGTTGCCTGTACAGTCTACTCAACTTGGAGACAAAGGAGTTGCATTGCCCAGATCTAAACAGCCAGGCAAGACATGGAATTAAGCCATTGCAGTCTCAAACTTTTCTCATATTTGGATAGGAAGTGATTTTTAAACCCTTGAAATATGCAGTTAAATGCAGACAAGTATAAAAAAGCTAGCTGAGCCATAGATGCCTGGAAGGTTCCACCAGCCAGACTAGACACAGATGCCAGGAGGGTTCTGCAAGCCAGGCAAACCACAGAACATGAAGATCTTGACCTTCTTTAGCAGCCACTCTGAAGGACAGAGAAATGTATTCCTAGACAAGGCATTATTGTAGAGAATTGACTTTTGAAGGAAAACTTCAAGAATGATAAATATATGTCTCACAAAACATAATATACTTCTGTCCATATCCCATGGCACACATTTTCAGGCCCAGTGCTCAAGGAGGCTTATACCAAATTTGTATTTGCTAGATATCATAAAAGACAAGGAACTGCAAAAACTAGTACTGTAAAAGAAGTTACTGCAAGATATGAGTGGAGGATAACAAAAGGTTGCAATAAAGGAGACTGCTATGGCTGCTTTACCTCTGCTTAATATTGAATGACTATTTTATGGGGCTTCTTAGTATCCCAAGCACTGATGGTAGAACATACCAAGTACTGTTATCACTAAGAAGATGAGGTAGCAAATGCTCCATTACTTTTCAAGACTGGGTTTTTCCTGCAAAATACTTTACAGATAACCACATGCCAGACCTTTTTATTTGTGAGAGCAATGAGGTAAAGTCATTTACTACAACCATTAAAAAAAAATTGGCTTGGTAGGGATTTTTGAAAAACAGCCTGAAGTACAATACTGCAATTTCTTTTGAATCTACATTAAAATGACTATTGTCTAAATAGAGCATGCCAAAAGCTTTTAAAGTGTAGAACAAAATTTAATTTTATGTTCATAAACCTACAGCAATTGATAACATTCACGTCCTTCCTGTAGCCTCAAAGATAAATTGTCATAACACTAGAGTGGCTAGTCTCGACAGCTTCCATACTGGATAAATATTATGATGTTGTGTCTTTCGGCTTTACAAGGTTAGGGTCGCCACAGCATTACTTGCCGAGCTGCCAGCCCTGATGCACAACCTTCAACGAAGGTACACCCATTCACGCACATCTCACACACAAGATGCTCTATCTGAGAATCGGACTGGACAGCATCTTACTGTGAGGCGACAACGCCACCAAGCAGCACCACCAACCGTAGTATAGGGTTGTATAATCCCAACAGCCAAATATCAAGCTTGCCCAGAGGTCATGTTACTTGTACTATTCCATGTTTTCCAGCTGGAGGCAAAAGTCATGTACAAATAGTATTCATAACAGCACAAGAACTCACAGTAAAAGGGATGCAGGTGCATCTTGCCAAAATGCAAACAAGAGTAAAGGCAATGGCTGGGGTGTAGAATATTCCTCCACAGGTATTCCATTGGATCAGAGATTTCTGTTCCCAGACAGACTCCATTTCTGTTTTAGTGGTTGGAGAACATTTATACATGCATCAAGAAACCAGTAACAGGAAATTAGTACTCCTTATGAACATTTCTGTCTATGATTTTCACGTTAGCCTGGTTATAAAGGCAGCTTAACTGGAAATATTGTCAAAACTGGAACCTCATATTTGGTTCAGACCCACACATGAACATAATGTGGGAAGTCCCATTCTGCATGCTAATTAAATCTTGCCAGTATATGAATATCGTCTGTACCAGAGGAGGAGTAAATTGGAATTTTCCTTCTACACAGATTCCAAGCCTATTTGACCCATATGCCAAATACTGCGATTCTAGCCAAAAGCCTTTGTATCCTTCAACTTTTGCCTCTATACCCACCCCTAAATTCCACACATATCCCTTAAACTCTAGGTATAGCATGATTTCTATTGTCAGGAGCCTTTAGGGCTTGGGAAGGCACCCATGAAATAGGCCAGAGGAAGCTGCACCAAATCTTCTTGTGGTGGGGATAATTGTTCTGACAAAAAAATTTTTTCCCCAAAGAAGGGCAAAGAGCAACAATTACCAGGCCTTACAAGAGATCTTGAATGAAAAGTTCATGCCGCATAAGAATCTGAACTTGCATGGAGGGAACTGAAGTGAACCAAGTCTTTCACCATAAAGACACGTAAATGGTATTAAAGGACATTCGGGCATTAGCTACTAAAATTACCAGGAGACTCAACAAAACAAACTGGTACAAGAGACATGAATGGAAGACCTTCAAAATAATGCTGAAGTCAGTACAGTATTGAGAAAATCAGACAAAGCAGCAAAACATTTTCAAATTCAGATGGCTCAAACACACCTTATTGCTAAATTAGAGGCAGGGTTACGCAGAATATCAAGAATGAGCAGATCACTGGGTGCCATTATATGCACCACACTTAATTTCCTCTCACCTTCTACAAGTTTTACCCTGTAAATAATTTGGAGCTCAAGATGAAGAGAAATGTCCTAGAGCTGCATAATTTAAAAAGGCTCCACAGAAAAGAGCAGCTTTAATATACTAGCAGAAAATGTTAAGGTTTTCCAAGTTACATTACAGATGTAAATTGTATGTGCAGCATGCTCTTGTTAGATTGGCTTCCTCCTTACTTTTGAAGTACCTCTATAGTACCTCATTTCAATATCCTTTAAGTGTTCTGTTTTGTGTTTCTACGAGTAGAGTATATGCATGGGATTTATGTGGTGCAGGCATTTGTTAAGGTGTTACTACTGTAACAATTGCAGTAAACATCATTCTCCATTGAGAAATTCACATCTAGTTCCTTTAACTTAATCAGGTTCCGGCAGTCAGAACCAAGGGTGAGGAATGCACAGTCCACAAAATGTCACTGATGACATGAAAATATTAAAAACTTGGTGCAATCTGTGGCTTACTACATTTGTAAAGTAGCAAGTTCAGCTATAACATTAAAAGTACAAAAACACTTGAGAACCATTTAGAACACTACAAAGCATGCTAATGAACTACCATCACTTAAGTAGGTGCGAGGCAGATTTGATTTTGTTTAATGAATCTGTACAAGCTTCTTTAACTGTATTCCACTGGAGCAACTAAAGAAGCACTGTTCTTTTCCTTAAGGTCTACAGGGTATAGTAAACACATAAGCTGTACTGTTAGTATCCCCCAGCTACAGAAGCTGCCTCCGCTGTACCTGCAAACAGGAGCCACACTTGCAAGTGGTGCAGGAGGGTATGCTGTCATATCTACATTGTGCAGGTCCATTAAAAGCAGTTTAATGGATTAGATGGTTATCCCTTGACCACAACAAATGGTAGTTAAATACTCAAATCACATTCATCTGCTCAATTTTGTGATACAGACTCTTCAGTGAATATCTTGACTTTGTTCAAAAGTGTTGGTCCATGAGTAGCAGAACAGAAAATTATTCAAGGCTAGGCTCAGCTGACAACCCACAGTCAAGTGGTGATTTAGTCCAGTCCACATTTTACTGGACATACATTCATAGACAGTCTTAGGCATAGGCCAACTAGGTGGCCGCCTAGGGCACTGCTCTAGCAAGGACACTTTTCCAGTAATCTGGATGATGTAGGTAGACAAGGATAGGGCACAGGGTAGCATTTGGAAGGGTGCTGTGGAGACCTTTTGCCTAGGGCACCAGATGACCAAAGACTGGTCCTGCATACAATATTATTATGATCAGTTTGCACATCTCTGCCTGTCTGGTACTCTCCAATAGGCACTTCCGTCAAAAAGTGTTCAGCCACTTGTCAGTTGACTGAACATCTCATAGGGATAAATGAAAATACTACAGGATACAATGCAATTTGTATTGAAGGTTTTGGAGCAACATCCAGTGTGCAGTTGCACTTACAGAGAAGCACAGATGTGAACTGAGTTAGTACATGGCAAACAATCTTAACAATGTACTGCAGCAGAGTTATGGGTAAGATGCTCTTTACACATATGGGGGATGTGGCAGTGTTATACTGGAACAGGCCCTACTCCTACTGCTTCCTTGTTTCCTGTGGAAATTGAAGGAACATTCAGTTCTTACAGATGTTCATTTTGTCTGGCATAACAGTACAGTATTAAAATATCTAGTTTTTGCTAGGATCAAAGCCAGTCACGTATCAAGAATTGAAAAAAGTATGTAGTATAAACCCTACAGTTATGAAGCTGTTCAGACATTTGCAGAGCTAATGTTTTGAAAAAAAAAAAAAAGCCATCAGAGACTCCATAAAGCTCAACCAAAGACAAAAAAACAAAAAAAAAAACAAAAGGCTCACTGGTGAGTGGTGCCCGGAAATGAAACCTCCCAAATTAAAATCAAAACGGAGAATCAAACTCCACTCTACCTCCTTAAACACAAATAAAATAAAACTGCAGCCCAAAGCTCAAAATGAAAGGATGGTCTTTTATTCCACTGAATTCACACTTTTAGTTGAAACAAACAGACACACAGTTGACTAAGCACTTTTGCTTAGCATTACAGCTAAAAAGGCATCTTCAGAGTCCATCCTTTCATTCTGAGCTTTGGGCTGCAGCTTTATTTAAAATCAAAATGGAGCTTTATTCAAAGTTAAGCGTTTCCATCTCTGTAATCAGAAACTTCTTCAGAACAAAACATTTCATTGCGTTCTTACTTTTATATCTTAATTAGCCATCATGACTAATTAACCCTCCAAAACCATCATAAATTCCAGCATGAATCCATATTAAAATGGTAATAAAAAACTTTCTTCCTGTTTAACAGTTAAAACTAGTAACATTTAAAATATGTACAATTAGATAATTTTTAAAAACATATTTCATCCTAATTAAACAAATTCTTAAAATGTATGTAAGTTTTAAATATACACATTCTTCTTGTAGTATAAAGTACTACAAATATCATATTAACACAGGAAGCAGAAAAGAAACAGTAGGCAAAACAATAAATAATCTCCAATGTTAAAATAAATGCTTATATACCCAGCAATAATGTACCCCTTCTTAAAATATTTAATTCTGCAGAGCTCTCTGTATTAACACTGGTTTCAAGTTAATGTGTTCATTTAACCCTGGAAGGGTAGCCATGTCTAAGCTGCCAATAAAATTCTTTCAAGGCATGATCATTTTCCCAACACCCTCCCCCTTGGATTTTTCATAAGTATCTCTATAATTCCAAACTGAAATGTTCCACTATGATTACAATAGAGCTAATTTTTGCCTAAAGCTATGTCACCAACATATTAAGTACATACAGCTACATTCAAACTTAAGGCAAAGAGGAAATAAACAGAGATTGAGCCATTAATATTTCTAGGGTAGCCAGGGATGACCGAGACAGCAAGCAACAAATTCATAGGACTTGCTTTCAACTGTTGAATGCTCAGTTGTTAGAATGCCGACTATATTTAAACATGTATTTCTTTAAAATTTACAAGAATGACATTTAAACATTGTATTAAGCAAATAAAAATAGTTTAAGACAGTGGTTGCCTTATTTTGTAAGAGTTAATCACTAAACCCAGTGTACTATTACAAGTTTGATCCCACATATCAAAAGCTTATGGACGTAGCAGCTAACAACTTATTTTAAGGGCTGACCATAGGTATTGTTTGGAGTAACATACTTTACACAGAACACCAGCAAAGCAGGTGAAATCATGGGAAGCCAGAATTATCTTGTTCTGCAGCTCAGTATATAGATTTGGGTGCAGATGTTGAGTCTAACCCAAGAAAAGTGTTTGCAATGTATCTCAACTGACACTTATTTGATGACCAGTGGTGCATAGGACTACGTAGCCCATGACAACACAAATTTTGCTGGTGATAATCTAAATTCTATGTTATAGTTGGCAGTGTGCACCTTTGCTGCCATATTAGCAGTCAATAATAGTAAGAAAATAGGAAAAATTAGCTCAGTATTTGCCAAATGTCAGTGACAACTGGTTAGGAGTGCAAACTAAAAGGACTACAATATCATGTTTGAAACAAGGAATAGTTCACTGGGCCTGGAGACATCCTGGAAGGGTAAATAGATATGCAATAGTGAGCAATGGGCCTCCCAATGTACCATATCTCAAACTGCAGCTTGGCAATCAAAGCAGCCAAGAAACTAAAAACCAGGAGTGACTACATGAGCCAGTGGAGCCAGTGGGAGAACTCTGCTCAAAAAGCCAAGGCCAGTATGGGCATTTAAGTACAAGAGAATTAATTATTTAAATGCATGTGAAAATCTGCAGTAAATTGCTAAAATGTCAGTGAACAATGATTCCCACCTATGTACATGGCAAAGCATACAATGAGGTGACAAGCAAGCTCTTTCATTATTAAAAGTCAAGCTTACATATGAAACCTGGATAAAAAAAGCAGTTATTTCATTGCAGAAATAAGTACTTTTGTAATAGTGGGATTGTGGATGCCAGCTTCCTGCTTTAGATGAGTTGGGAAATTTAACAAGACATCAAGCACTGTGTACCTCAGCCTAGTAGGTCCGATTGTGATGTACCTTAGCTGAAGAAATGGATAGGAAAGATGCTTCATCTAGAACTGAACAAGGCGGCATCTACCACTACATGCAAGTCAAGGCAAGCCCACGGGGTAGTCTGAACCATTACCACTAGCTTTAAACACCAGAAAAGCAAGCCTCTGGTTTCAGTGCATACCCAGCACTATGACTTTTAAGTGTTTTGATGTAACCATATAGTGCATGTGCAGTCTAGATGTCTGTACAGAGGACGGAAAGCCAATGGGTGGCACCATAGTAGTAGTGTCTTTTTGCAAGGACCTATACTATAGCTAGTAGAGGGTAAAAAAAAAAAAATTTCCAAGACAGACAGAGTGCCATAACTATTAGTTGCCTGTACAGTCTACTCAACTTGGAGACAAAGGAGTTGCATTGCCCAGATCTAAACAGCCAGGCAAGACATGGAATTAAGCCATTGCAGTCTCAAACTTTTCTCATATTTGGATAGGAAGTGATTTTTAAACCCTTGAAATATGCAGTTAAATGCAGACAAGTATAAAAAAGCTAGCTGAGCCATAGATGCCTGGAAGGTTCCACCAGCCAGACTAGACACAGATGCCAGGAGGGTTCTGCAAGCCAGGCAAACCACAGAACATGAAGATCTTGACCTTCTTTAGCAGCCACTCTGAAGGACAGAGAAATGTATTCCTAGACAAGGCATTATTGTAGAGAATTGACTTTTGAAGGAAAACTTCAAGAATGATAAATATATGTCTCACAAAACATAATATACTTCTGTCCATATCCCATGGCACACATTTTCAGGCCCAGTGCTCAAGGAGGCTTATACCAAATTTGTATTTGCTAGATATCATAAAAGACAAGGAACTGCAAAAACTAGTACTGTAAAAGAAGTTACTGCAAGATATGAGTGGAGGATAACAAAAGGTTGCAATAAAGGAGACTGCTATGGCTGCTTTACCTCTGCTTAATATTGAATGACTATTTTATGGGGCTTCTTAGTATCCCAAGCACTGATGGTAGAACATACCAAGTACTGTTATCACTAAGAAGATGAGGTAGCAAATGCTCCATTACTTTTCAAGACTGGGTTTTTCCTGCAAAATACTTTACAGATAACCACATGCCAGACCTTTTTATTTGTGAGAGCAATGAGGTAAAGTCATTTACTACAACCATTAAAAAAAAATTGGCTTGGTAGGGATTTTTGAAAAACAGCCTGAAGTACAATACTGCAATTTCTTTTTTGAATCTACATTAAAATGACTATTGTCTAAATAGAGCATGCCAAAAAGCTTTTAAAGTGTAGAACAAAATTTAATTTTATGTTCATAAACCTACAGCAATTGATAACATTCTACGTCCTTCCTGTAGCCTCAAAGATAAATTGTCATAACACTAGAATGGCTAGTCTCGACAGCTTCCATACTGGATAAATATTATGTTGTTGTGTCTTTCGGCTTTTCAAGGTTAGGGGTCGCCACAGCATTACTTGCCGAGCTGCCAGCCCTGATGCACAACCTTCAACGAAGGTACACCCATTCACGCACATCTCCACACACAAGATGCTCTATCTGAGAATCGGACTGGACAGCATCTTACTGTGAGGCGACAACGCTACCGCAGCACCACCAACCGTAGTATAGGGTTGTATAATCCCAACAGCCAAATATCAAGCTTGCCCAGAGGTCATGTTACTTGTACTATTCCATGTTTTCCAGCTGGAGGCAAAGTCATGTACAAATAGTATTCATAACAGCACAAGAACTCACAGTAAAAGGGATGCAGGTGCATCTTGCCAAAAATGCAAACAAGAGTAAAGGCAATGGCTGGGGTGTAGAATATTCCTCCACAGGTATTCCATTGGATCAGAGATTTCTGTTCCCAGACAGACTCCATTTCTGTTTTAGTGGTTGGAGAACATTTATACATGCATCAAGAAACCAGTAACAGGAAATTAGTACTCCTTATGAACATTTCTGTCTATGATTTTCACGTTAGCCTGGTTATAAAAGGCAGCTTAACTGGAAATATTGTCAAAACTGGAACCTCATATTTGGTTCAGACCCACACATGAACATAATGTGGGAAGTCCCATTCTGCATGCTAATTAAATCTTGCCAGTATATGAATATCGTCTGTACCAGAGGAGGAGTAAATTGGAATTTTCCTTCTACACAGATTCCAAGCCTATTTGACCCATATGCCAAATACTGCGATTCTAGCCAAAAGCCTTTGTATCCTTCAACTTTTGCCTCTATACCCACCCCTAAATTCCACACATATCCCTTAAACTCTAGGTATAGCATGATTTCTATTGTCAGGAGCCTTTAGGGCTTGGGAAGGCACCCATGAAATAGGCCAGAGGAAGCTGCACCAAATCTTCTTGTGGTGGGGATAATTGTTCTTGACAATCCAGAGGATAGAATTTCTTCAAGGACGTTAAGATCTGAATCTTTCCCAGGCAAAATGAGCCGCACCTGAAGTAAATGTCTAGTTAAGATAAAATATGGGAAGAATTTGTGACTTCAGAAAAAAAAGGTGAAGTTGTTCCTATTTTAAAAGGTGTTAAGATAGTGAAATGGGTTTGGGTGTAGATGCCAACCAGCTGAGAGAGATCAGTTAGCTGTATAATCTTACATTTAATTTTGGACAATGAGGCTGATTTAGGGTGTAGTGATCTACAAACTTAGCAGACTCAGTGGAAGGTTAGATATTGTATAATTCATTCTTAGGACTAAGATCTACAAGTTGTAGAAGCTCTACAACCTCTGGAGTTTTTCTGGGAGAATTTAGGAACCACAGTGCTCTGAACAAGTAAATGGCTTCGATGACAAATATGTCTTTAGGACACACCAGAGGAAAGGCCATTTTAAGGTGTCAAATGTGTTTTACAAGTCAAAATGGCAGTCAAACTCCTTCTCTGACCTACCATGTTATACCACAAATATTAATCTGGACCTTCCTCAGCTTCTCTGATGCCAAGAAGGGGAACAATCAAAACACTTAGCATATATTAGAGTTTCAAGTTTAACAGAAAAAGACCTGCAATCCTGTTATCTTTGGTACAAGTACTAAGGTCGGATTATTAGAATTATTGTGACTAATCTATTTGCAAGAGGAGATACCAAACTTCTTACACCTGGCACAGACTTGAAAGGTTTACAATCTGGAACATTTATAAGACTCAGCAGGCAATCTTATGGCCTAGGCATTTTGCTGCTAAGTATGTCCTTTATGCATCCATGATCTGCAAATGTTACACTTGCTCAATCTCCAACTTCTTTCAGTTATGGCAAAGAAATAGCTTAGATTCCCTATTTCAATTGACTTGTATAGAAACTGGAAAAATGGAATCTTAGTGGATTTTTATCATAAAGCCTCTGTGCATGCTTTTTATTGTATTAAAAAAGTCTTCCAAAAGTATAGTTCTGAAATTTAGTAAAATATGTGGAGAGGGTTGTGACACCCCACTACTGGCCAAGTAATCAAGGAGCCTCAATCCCCACCACTAGCACCAGTGGGGGATGTACATTGGGAGGATGACAAGTTGCATGCACAGTATACCCAGATGCAGATCTGTGCATCAAGTGCAATTTCCCTTAAGAGACCACAGTCAATCTGGGGTTGGTTTCTCCCTCTTGCTCCAGATCCCCAATATGACTCCCCACTGGCACAGTTAGAGAGTTTAGATCCAAGCCGAGTGCCCAAGCCAAGACCTCCAGCACCCACTCTGTACAACCATTGCTTTGTGTCCATGCCCAAGTAGCTGACACACACACATATATTTTGAGGTTAGATTTATACATGCACACACACATGGGAAAGGCAGGCACAGATTTACTAGCTATGCTCCCCTCTGCCCTGACTACAAGGTAGTTATTACTGCCACCAACCAACTCTATCAGCTACTTTAAGGCCCTTAACAAAGGGTGTCTAATCTTGCTGTGTAATGTTGCTATCAATACAAATGGTAATTTGACCAAGAGCAAGGCCAAATAAATATGCAAGTACTCTCAGAACTTAAATAATGTCTCACAAATATCAGCCACAATGAAAGGTTTAAATATATGTAATAATGAACAGTAAAATAACAAGAAAATACTCAGTAAATCACAGTTATATCAGAGTTTAAAATCACAGAAAATTCTAAAAACAACATTGCAGGTTAGTCCCAAATAAATACAGAAACATCTAAGCTATACTTCAGTATATTCCTGACTGAATCTAAGATAATTACTATACCCTAGTTAACCTACTTACAGAGCAAACTAAGTGTGTGGTGAATGAGTCTTCTTGTCAGGTCAAAGACAAAATACAAAATGCACTCTCTCTCTCTGAGAGTTCTTAAATTAATAATCCAAATATTATTGCTGGGATAGCTTGCAGGATGACATCACCTCTTGCCATCTGACTCTGTCCCAGGCAAAACCCCCACTGATGCAGCATTTAGCATCTACCTGTGAAAATAGAGAAACAAGGACTTTTTTCTTAGATCTAAGGCAGATCCTGGAAGTCATAAAACAATAAACACTTCCAAGAAAATACAAAAAAACTTCTAGTTCTAGACTTTGCCTCCTGTTGACAGAAACTGAAAGTTAGCATCCTTTTATTACATGGTTATAAAGTAATTTAAGTTTTCAGTTATTCTTCTGAAGTTAACTTCTTGTGTTTCACTTCCCAGTGTTAATATATATATATCTAAACAGCTACAATAGTGTATATACATTTCTGCTCAGTACTTTACAAAACATCTCTTCAGCACACGTCTGTACAATATGACATACCCTTTTAATACATTTGTAACACAAGCTTCTTACATGAAGCATGTTGACATTTACAAATGACAACCATTTACAAAATTCCAGATAGCTAGCCTGGCAGTATCTCCTTCTGTTGCACTTCTATATGAATCATATTAATATTCACAAATGACAATTATTTACCAAACTCCAGATAGCTGGGCTGGCAATATTTCCCTTTGTCACAAGGGTAATCGTGCTGCCATTCATTACAAATTGTTCAATTACAATTGTCTTTCCCCTAGTGCTACCAAAATGGATTTAACAGGTATAACAGCACCACATATTTATTGAGCAGCATGCCTGTAGGATTTGATAACTGATATCAATTGAATAATGGCTGATATACTCACCAGGTGACATGATAATTTGATAGCTTTACACTTTAGGCTGGTTATAGTAAATACCTGCCTCATGCTGGCTATAATACATGCCACACCTTTTGCATAAAAAAATGCCAGATAATCCTCAGGTTCAGAATGAGATGAGCTACTTTATAACCAAATTGAGGGTGCACATAGAAACTTTGCAACAAATGGAAGCATGAATAGCCTCCAGTCCATTATTTAACTGAAATTCAAAACTATACTTTGGGAGCTCATGGAAATGGCATGGGAGCACAGTGAGAGGCTTTGAATGCAGACAGCCAAATGTAATGGTGCTAATGTTTTTCATAAGCTGCAGTCCCAGTCTGTCAGGGTCCTTCCACTGCTGTAAGAAATGTTACAAGGTTTATTTGCCAGACAGAATATAAACTACCACACCGACATGAAAAATCCTTCCTATTACATACTGGTAATCAGTTTCAGCAACTGATCTTATGGTAGGCCTCAGACTTGGTCCAACACTTCAATAGATGAGATAGTGTCACAGCTGCCATCAGCTACCCAGGTTTAGGAAAGCCAAGCAGAAAGAATTTTGCAGCATGTTCACTCCAAACCAGGCTGTAGCACCATGCAAGACATTGAACTAATAGCAGTTTATCATGGCCAAGGGATGCCAGTAGCTCCTACCCTTGGAAATTTCTTTAACCCCCCCAACCTTTATCATCTCATGAAAACATGCTTAAGGAAAAGGGGGGGGGGACTGAGGCTGTCTGAGACTTCTTTCAGTAAAAAATGAAGTCATAGTTAAGCTGTACTAAGCTGAAGGATGTTTCAGAAAAAAAATACACAAGACAAGTGCCTTTAAGATGAGCAAAATTGCAAAGTGTAAAAGCATATACATACTTCTGAAGTTTCCAGTTTTCAAGCAGGTGGAAGCACGTTTTTAGGTTTCCAACAATTGCCTTATTTGGGATATACTCCCCTGTAAAGTTTGTTAGAAAAAAAATAAACGTGTTCAAGATCCATATCATATGCATTATTTGGACATAACTATTAAAAAGACAGATTGGTTGGAAGGGAAATGTATCCAATATTTACAGGAAACCCACCTATTTTTTTTTTTTTTTGCAATAGCAGTCATCCTATGTGGCAAAAAAGAAATTTAGTGAAAGGACAAACAGTAAGATCATCAAGACCAATATTAAATAATATGGTGTGGAATTCATGAACAATCACATAGGCTTTGCACAAAGACCACACAATGTTTGTGTTGGCATGATGAGCAGCAGAGCTAATTACATGTATGCTGCTCATCACACGAACATGAATGCACGCACATTTTCATGGCCAGCAACAGTGTTGGTGGCCAGAAAACATGTTGAGAAGCATAAACACACCCAGTAAATAAGCATACCTATGGGCAAACCTGTTAAGCATGCTTGTGCAGACAGGACAAAAAGCTATATAGTGCAAATAATGCAAGCTGTACCAGGCAGGGAAAGTGTACCATGTCTAATGTGCACATAATTCAAAACATATGAATACTGAAATAAGAAGATAGGAAAATCGGCAAGGGCAACTACAATAGATGGGTTACCAGAGAGAGACAGTATAGGAGGACAATGGGCACAGAAATCAAAGATGTACACCAATATGTAAGAGGCCAGGGTAAATGTTCAAATTATAGTAAAATAATGTGTGTGAAGGTGCTTATGTCAAAGAATTTTAAGAAAATTTGGCAAAATTATGTCATAATTAATGGTGATCACACTGAACAAATATAGGTAAATAAAAGCAGACATGATATCATATGTGACACTTACACACATTAACATTGTAACAGAAAGTATTACTTGACATGTCATTGAGTTGAGATGACTGTTCTTAACACTACATGTATTATGGGATATTTGCATAGCATGCATTTTGTCAATATAACACGCTGACAAGTAACAATAGCTTAGAAGCCACAATCTTCTTTTGCAAGAATCAAATCCATCCTATCAATGTTACCAATTACATGTGAATTAACTACATAGGACACAGAAATAAGCCTAACATGTACGAGGAGGAACACCCTTGAAAGGAATTATGCACTTTAGTATTCTAATAGTTATACATCCCATATGTAGGTGTGTGGTGTTACAAATGTGGGGGAATAGTGACAGGCAGGAGTACCTTGTACAAGGGCATTGCATAACAGTTATTGTGCAGGCAGATAACAGATGCAAACACTACACTAAGTATTCCCCAGAGCCATGTATTGTTGGCATGTGCCACAGGAGGTAGCTATGGGTATTGCCACAAATGAAATTAATGTGTGAATTAAGGATCCCCAATAATGGTCATATCAGCATATCAGACTAATGGCAATTAAATGAGTATGTTCATGTGCACACAGTTATATGCAGTCCTATATCAATGCTCCATGGTCAAGGAAGGTTTTGCAGTCTGTGCACATACTGCCAATGAACTGGAGCACTTGTGTACACTACAGTACTTAAATGGGTGTACCACAGTAGCACTCTCACCATGACACTGGACAGAACAAAAGTCTGCCATGAAATCCAAAGCAACATTTAGACATTTTTTGTGAAACAAAGCGATAAGACTGACGTGACCTAACAGCTGTATATCAGCACATTCACACAAAAGCTAGAAATGATCATGCTGTACAGCTCCTCCAACTAATAATATGGCTGTTAATCATATGTGTCATGGTGGAACTGTTATCACAGCTGTTAAGTCAATCAGCAGTACTTTTTGACCATAATTCTTATCTGCTAAAATGGATGGGGGGGGGGGGGATCTGCCACTCTATACGAGTACAACTCCAGGAGAGGTCATTCCTGCAGAACAGTTAAGGACACAGATTCTGGTTTGGAACACTTGCCTAAGCACTGAAAAAATCTACACCATAGTGGGATCACTGAATGTGCCATGGAATAAGTGCATCGCCAATTGTCAAATGTGATGTTATGTGAAATCAAGGAATGTGTCCCTGTAATTAGAATTATGCTGTATGTCAGGTATTGAATTATGCAAGGTATACCCAAACATAGCCCCTTGCTGCTGTCACTGACTGTAGAACAGCAATTTACAATGTGGATATAATCCTGTATTGAAACATGCCTTATTTAGGCAACATATTACATCTAATGTCCTCATTACTGGGGATATGACTCACTACAACTGTGACAGAATCAGCAGTCTTTAATACAAACTTTCCAAAGAAAAACTCTTAAAACAGGAAATATCTACACATGAACATAGAGCATGTGGATATCAACACTGTTATGTACACTGACTGTAAAGAGTGAAAATCTGAACTATATAGCTATCACAGGCTAACAAATGTTTGCAGAAACAAGCACAATTATGGATCACACAAATGACACTGCACATTTGTGTATTACTTTCATGTTTGCACTAAAGGAGTCACATAGCACAAGCACACTATACAGATATACCTCATATTTTCAGCTAGTTCTAGACAGTAAGAAAAAACACTCATGTCACTCCTGTATTTGAATTCCCTACCTATGTACGAAACAATCTGCATAGAAGTGTATTATTCTCACATGCCACAGGAAAATCTGACTGCATGTGAGCCACACTGCATCTTCAAAAGGATGACCCCCTCATGTCATGCAAAGGAGATGTGCAAAAATAACTTCTACAGTTGTGTAATTGTAAGAGTATTGCATCCATTTACATTCACATACAGGCAGCAGAGTCTCACTGCTGTGTTACAACTCTCTACCCATCAACTAAATCTACATACAAGAGTATTATACACATGCAACACAAGAGAGGTTTGAATTTAATGACAAGTGCATCACTGAAATTATGTCCTCAATGTGGGTTGCAGACATTATGTTTGTGGACAGAATGAAAAGAGGATGTGGGATTGATCTGACAATGCAAGTGTTTCACATGAATGAGGGTCAAAATGAGCACAGTTGTTGAATTAATCCTCCATTGATGCTATGGACCCACCACACACAAATTGTTGTAGGATTAAACCCACCTACCTATCTAGTTTTACAATCTAGAGGATACCGTACTTAACACGAGTGTCCCTGTAGAATCCTTTATAGTGAGTTTGCTCTTTAGAGGATGACATCAGGGTTGTATTGCAGAGATGTTGGGGGAACGGTCTGACATTGCTGTGCTCTCACTCTGCAGTGAGAAAGATTCTACAGATTACTTGTGTGTATGGGGTATGGTAAATATGACCTTTACTGCTGGCCTCAGTAGACTGCTGTCAGATTGGAATCTCCTACCGGTCTAGCTAGCTAATCAAGAGAACACAGTACTTAATACAAGCACCACTGCATACATTTGATTTTTTTCACATTTAAAATGCAGAAAAGAATTCTGTGAGAGAAGATAATTGTGATGTTGAAAGTTTTGTGCAAATCCATATTTGTAGATATAGCAGAGTGCAGTGTTATGACCAATACATACTGCTGACTTGTCAATTAAGGTGTCATTAATGCATACTGCAGAACTGAGAGTGACGTGTACCTGGGCTGTATAGCAGAGACATGTGAAACACAGGATAGACAATGAAACATGCATAGGTCAAGTTATGATGGTATGTTAACCTTAATGAATGGTACTGATATCAGCAATGGTATGGGCAATGTGGCTGTTAGTACCAAGCAATACTTAATGTTCCAATACAGGAGGGATAAAAAATGATGAAGTATGTGCACCAAGGCTGTATGTGGTTATAAATCATTTGTAAGTCAGTGCTGCATTGCAGACCCAACTGTCCAAAATGAAGTGGTCGGATAACCACACAGTTCACTGCATTTCATATGAGTACATTAAGCAACTTCCATGTAACAGGTTCATAGGTAGGTACTAGGCTATCTGCCCGAAGGCGTTTATAAGCCTATCCAGAATGTGTTGGCTTTTGCCGCCCCCTTAGATTAGTTCCCTGTGCCTCTGTCCAGCAGAGCCACTGAAGTGATTCCCGGAGTAAACTTTCTGTTTCCCATCCACTTGTCAAGGTTTCTTTTGAAGAGTGTTAGTGAGGAGCTTTGCCTAATGTAGATTGGGATCTTGTTCAAAAGCATGGGAAGTCTCCGGGACAGGAATGTATCCCTCCAGCACGTCCTATTTATTGTTGTGGTGAGGTTTAGATCCCTAGAGCATGTGGCTCTAGGGGATAAGGTTTTCTTTAGGTGGAGCATGTCCATCAATTCTGGGTTGGACATGGCCTTGTATGTCAGGCAGAGATCACCTCGGAGTAGGCAGTATGCAACCGAGTACAGCTGGAGTTTCTTCAGTTGAGCTGCATAGGGCATCTGTTTGAGGCCAGTGATCCACTTGGTGAGGTATTTCTGTGGTCTTTCCAGCTGTTGCAGGTGTCTTGTAAGGTACATCCCAAATGGGGTGTTGTACTCTATGATGGGTCTGATGAGTGATGAGTAGAGGGGCGCAATGACCTTTTGATCTGGATGCAAACCCTTTTGTGATTAGGTGGGCCATGTAGAAGGATTTTCTAACCACTTTGGCAAATGTGATCATCAAAGGTGAGACTACCATCTACTTGGGTCCCCAGATCCCTTATTACATATACAGTATTTAGAGGACTACCACCTATGTGGTAGTTTGTGGGTACTTTGTTTTTTCCAAAGGAGATGACTATGCACTTTTTGGCATTTAGCTTGAGGCCATGATTTTGACACCAGGTATCAGTCTCAGTGAGACCCTTTTGGAGGATGTCTGTGTCAGCCGGAGAGTCAATTATAGCCCCTAGTTTGCAGTTGTCTGCAAACATGGTCAGCCATAGTCCTCCTGTGCTTGCCAGTACCTCTGAGAAGTATATGCCGAACAGGAGGGGTCCTAGGACTGAGCCCTGGGGAACGCCACTTGTAACCGGTTTAGAGTCAGACCTAGCTCCCGCAACTCTCACCATATGGGTTCTGTCTGTGAGCCAGTTGGCAACCCATCTTGTGACGTATGGGTTTATGTTCAGGTTGGTGAGCTTGTCTATAATACTAGAATGGGGAATGGTGTTGAAGGCCATAGCAAGGTCTAGGTAGGCTGTGTGTACCACCTTTCCCTCATCTATAGCCTTGGTTAACTGTCTCAAAGAAGTCCACCAAGTTTAGAAGGCATGATCTGAACTTAAAGCCGAACTGGGTATGGTCCAGTGTTTGGAGGTTCCCAATGTCTCTGTTAATGAGTTCCATGATTATGTGCTCCATAGCCTTGCAGACCAAGCTAGTCAGGCTTATAGGGCGATAGTTCCTGGGGTCTGTTGTGGAGCAGAATAACCATTGCTGTGCACTACTCTATGGGTACATAGCCTTTGGAGATGCGGAGTTTGAACAGTGTGTTTAGGTGAGGGGTTAGTTCATCTTTGAGCTTATCTATGACTCAGCCTGGGATACCATCCGGTCCCATTGATGCTGTGTTTTTGGCTTTGGAGAGAGCTGTTTTAACCTGACTGTCTGATTTCAGGGACTCTATATTCTTCTGGTATGGTTATGGGCCCTTGGGGCTTAGAGGGGGCTGAAGTTTGCGCTGAACCTGTCTGCCAGGATGCTGGTGATATTGGTCGGTTTAAGTTCAGTGTATTTTGTGCCATTCTGCACCAACTCCAAGCAGATCTGAGCATTGCTACTTAGATTCTTGACATAGCTAAAGAATGCCTTGTGGTTATCTTTGGAGTTCTTGACAATTTTTCTTTCAAAGCTCGCCTTGGATGATTTTATGAGGGATCATAGTTTTTTGCTGATGCTGGTCAGGGATGTCTTCCCTTCTTGGGATTTTACTCTTTTCTGTACTAGTTTCCTCCTATTGTATAGCTTGTTTATGGCAGGAGTCCAACAGACTGGTTTCCTTTTCTTGGAGGAGTGAGTCTTGGTTTTGCTTGGAATGGCATGATCCATGTATTCTTGTAGGTCCCCGTAGAATGCATTACTAAAGGATTTTGCAGCTTGAACAGCATTATCCTTCAGCATGGGGGCTTTGAAACTTTCCACCTCGGTCTTAAGTAACGTGAAGTTTGCTTTTGAAAAGTTTTTCACAGTGGTTTCCTTGTCCAGGGGTGGGGGCGGAATGTGGATAGCCAAAGTGATTTGTTTATGGTCAGATCTAACCAGCGAGGGGTTGACCTCCGGTCTGGAACACCGGTCGCCCATGTTGGTGATGGCCAGGTCCAATATGTTGTCACTTCTGGTGGGAGTAATGACCAGTTGAACCAGGGCATTCGAGTTTATAAATTCAAGGAAATGTTGGGCAAGGGAGTTAGTACTTGAGTTGTTTTCCCAGTTAATGTTTGGGTAATTGAAATCTCCCAATATTAGGGTGTTTGGTAGGACCTTTATGTTTCCCAGTGTTTCCAGAAGCACAGAATCGGGTGTCCTGTGACATGGTGAGTGATCTGTAACAAGCTACAATTTGAATTGCAGCTTTGCCCATTGTTAGTTGCACATGGATGATCTCTGAAGCATCATGCTGTGCCACTAACCTGGAGGTGTGGGTATCCTTGATGAATATGGATACCCCCCACCCTTTGTATTTCGGTTTGGGTTCTGCGGCCGAAATGTATGGTATGAGTTGTAGCCTGGTAGTGCTGGGGTGCTCTCTGGAGCCTTAAACCAGATTTCTGTTACTGCACATATATCAATTTTCTCCATACTGAGGAGTACCTCGAGTGCGTGCATTTTGAGGTTTAGACTTCTGGCATTGAGTAGCATTACCCTCAGTTTTTTTTGTTACTTGTGCTATTTACAGAGGTGGGTTTTTCTTTTGAGCCATGCCTAAAAAAGGCACTATGGGGGTGGCAAGAGTCTTGGCTAGTATTTGAAAGCCTAAGGGTGACAGGTGCAAGCAGTCTCTAGCGAAGCAGCGTGGCTTGTCAAGCATGTCATCCCAGGCAGACAGACACTGGATCCCCTTTGAATGACACCAGAAACTTAGCCAATTGTTGAAATCAAATTTTTTTTCTTTATAACGTAGTATCATTCTTGGTGAGGGCAGGATGCTACTCAGGGTCAGGGTCATACCGGCCTGGGCTGCATGATCAGAGAGCTCTTCCATGTCTCTTCATGTAGTCTAGGGAGGTACGGCTCAGGTCATTCACACCAACATGGACAATGACAGAGTCATATTTGTACTTGTTCTGGAGTGACCTGAGTGCTTGTGTTATGTGGCAGATCCTGGCACCCGACAGGCAACTAACAGTAACTTTCTCCTTATTCAGCCTAGTGAGTGGGACGTCAATGTTCCTGACTATAGAGTCACCTATTACTAGTATATTGGGTATGTTATTTTGCCTTAAGAGCTGTGATTGCATGGCACACTGGTTTTGTGAAGTATGTGTTTCATGGTTTGTGTTGGGGGGTGGAGGTTGCTTGGTTGTTTGCTTTGGAGGTTTCTGTTGGTTTTGCGTTTTTTTATTTAGAGCCTCTCAGTATGTTTTCATGTATTTATGCGCGTTTTTGCCGCTGCTGGTTTAATGGGTCTATGTGAGACTGATGGTGTGATGCAAGTGTTTCTCTTCTCCTCTTGACTGTCTGATCCAGTCTTGGGTTGAGAGAGCTTAGCCTCCAGTTTGGCTGTATAACTGCATCTCTCGCATGTATTAGTGTTTGGTGGTAGGAGGAGAGGGCTGTCTGTGTACATGAGGCAGTTGTAACATTTCCTCAAAATGCCCAAATTCACCAGTTGGACTGGGGAGTACACTTGAAACTGCCCTTTGGACATGCCTGGATAGGTACAGTGAACTGTTTTACTGGATGGCTGGCAAGGTTGAATAGAGAGCCTTGTCCTTCTGTACAGTACAGGAGGGTCTAGTGCTAGGGTTTATAAGTGCTTACTATAAGTTTTGAGCAAGTGCCGGGCTGAGAAATGAATGGCTTGAGTGCTTAAGTTGAAAGTTTGTCTAGTTCAAAGGAAAAAATTGAAGAGGAGACTTTGTGGAGCCAAGAATAGTTTTACCCTAGCTAACTGGCACTGCCCGGTGCACAAAACCAGGCAAATGTGGTATTTATACCAGGGAAATGAAAGATAGAAATTAGCCCAAAATGGCCAATAAACTACTAATTTCTGGGCTGAAACCACTCCTCCAGGGACAGATAGGCTGCTCAAAGCTCCCCTCTCTCACAGGTGAACAGAGAAACTTCCTTCTATCCAAGTAAGGTATGGGCAAATAGAGAGATTTATAACACAGCCCTGAATTCAGCACTAACCTGAAAACTGGACTATACTAGCTTAGAAAGGTGGGAAAAAAGAAGTTATATACTTACCATAATGTTCCATGTGAGTTGTACATCTCGCCTTTTTGTTCTTACAAACGGGTTCGGAGCCGATCCCTCGGCTCCGAGTCGGCCGCTTTCCAAGCTGAAACTCTCAGAGAAGCTTGAGACCTAGTGGATATCCCATGATTCCCTGCTGTAACTCCCCAGATCTAGCAAGATGCAACGCAGGAAACCAAGGAAAGGTACCAACCCCCTGAATCATTAATTCCAGCATAAAACAGGAATAGAGGGAGGCAACCTGCCCAAGGATAAGCTGATCTAAAAAATGACCAAACTGACCTCCCTGCTAAGGCAACCATCACTCTCCATGGAGGGGGACGGAGGGAGGGATTGTAAGAATGAAAAGGCGAGATGTACAACTCCCATGGAACGTTATGGTAAGTACATAACTTCTTTATGTGAAGTTGTACTATCTCGCCGTTTTGTTCTTACAATCGGGTAGCGTCTCAAGCACCCTAATCCTGGGTGGCTCATGGGAGAACATTCCTGAGCACAGTGGAACCAAAGGAGGCCCTGTCCCTGGAAGCCCTGTCCACTTTATAGTGAGTGATGAACGTGTGATGCTTAGACCATGTGGCAGCTGCACAGATAACATCTAAAGGCAAACGGGTAGCATACGCCAAGGATGTAGACACCGCCCGGGTAGAATGGGCTTTAATGTCAGAGGACAATGACTGGTAGACGCGTAAACAAATTTGATACAGTTAGCCAGCCATCTGGATAGAGTGGTTTTTGAAACTGCATGTCCCTTCCTGTTGTTATCAGCGAACGAAACAAACAGCTGTTCAGTCTGTCTGAAATCCTTCGTACGGTCAAGGTAGAACCTTAGCTGCCGGTGCACGTCAAGCTTATGCAACATATATTCTAGTTTGTTGGTGTGATGTCTGAAGAAGGTAGGAAGTTCAATGGATTGATTTATGTTGCTCTCTGAGCACACTTTGGGAAGGAAAGTGGGGTTAGTCCTAAGAGAAACTCTGTCTGGGTGAAAAATTAAATATGGCGGTCTGGAGGACTATGCCTGCAATTCAGACACTCTAAGTGCAGACGTAATGGCTACCAAGAAAATAGTCTTCCACGAAAGGAATTTCAGATGGCGTGAAGAGGCTGGTTTGAACAGGGAAAGCATCAATTGTGATAGGAGATTTAAATTCCAGGGAGAAATAGGGTGTCTAACCGGTGGCCTGAGGTGATGGGTTCCTTTAGAAACACTTTACAAAGCCTATGCGCCATAATGTTAAATCCATCACATCCTACATGAAAGTTTGAGACAGCAGCCAATTGTACTCTTATGGTGGCAGCTGCTGAGCCCTTATTGAACAATGAGGATAAAAACTCCAGAATGATATGAAGTGGCGCCACAAATGGATCAGTGTTGTAGCGAGCAACCCAATGTATGAATCGTTTCCACTTACTATTGTACAATTTCCTGGCAGACAGTTTGTGAGAAGAAACTATGATATGCTGGGCGGCAGGGGGCAAATCAGTAGACCTGGCTAAAGTGGGAATTGGAGCAGCCAAGCTGTCAGATTTAGGGAGAGAAGGGAAGGATGAAGAACTCCCGACGAATGGGTCAGCAGGTCCGGCACTGGGTCCAGGATCCACGGTTCTTCCAGTTGATATTTCTGCAGAAAGGGGAACCAAATTTGTCGAGGCCAAGATGGGGCTATCAATACAACTGTCCTTCCTAGACTTTTGGCTTTCTGAATAAATCTAGGAATTAAGGGGATTGGTGGAAAGGCATAAAGGAGACCCGGGGGCCAATCGTGCACGAGTGCGTCCCTTGGTTTGTTCCCTGGTGGGGGATAAAGGGCAAAGTAGCTACTGCATTTGGCATTCATTGGGGATGCAAACAGGTTGCAGCAAGGCCGGCCCCATTGGAGGAAGATCTGTTAAGCCACACTCTGTTTTAGAGACCACTCATGAGGCAGCAGCATAGCCCTGCTTAAACTGTCGGCTATCACGTAAATCCCAGGATGTGTATTGCTGTCAGAAAGCATCCGTTGGATACAGCCCACTGCCATATTCTCAGGGCCTTGCGGCATAGGGGATAGGACTTGGTTCCTCCTTGTTTGTTGATATACCAGACTACCGACATGTTGTCCATCTGGATGGCAATCGTACCTAGAGGTAGAGAGTTGTGAAAGTGCTGCAACATTAGGAACACTGCTCATCTCCAGGACGTTGATATGCAAATGAGTCTCCATAACCGACCAAGTGCCTTGGATAGCGTTTCCCTGAAAAAGCCCCCCCACCCTATCAGGGAAGCATCCGTGGTCACTGTGGCTGCGGGTTGGGGAAGAACAAAAGGATGACCGATTGTCACATGGTCGCTGATTAACCACCAAGTGAGATCTTCCTTGCAAAGAGATATCAATCGAATCTCGTATGATAAAGGTAGACTCTGGTAGGACCATTGAGCGAAAAGAAGCCATTGTAATATCCGCATGTGCATTCGGCCTAAGGGAACTGCTATCAAGGCCGCTGCCATTGTGCCCAACAGTTGTAGTATCTGTGACGCCGGTGCTTTGTCGAGAACTAGAAGGCTGGATAACTGATCCCTCAATGAGACAATTCTGGATTGAGGCAACTTGATTTTTTCATTGATGGTGTCTATTTCTGCTCGTAAGAAGGTAATATGCTGCCAGGGCAATAATGCAGATTTCTCAAAATTTAGAGTGATACCTAAACGAGAACAAAGATGTATTAAGTAATCTCTTGTCTGCAGAAGTTGATACTTGGTGGTGGCGGTAAGGAGCCAGTCATCCAGATACGGAAACACTCTGGATCCTAGTCATCTCAGATGAGCCGTAACCACCGCCATGCATTTGGTGAACACCCTGGGGGCTGTGGTGAGACCAAAGAGCAGGGCTCTGAATTGGTAATGACTGACTCCCAGCCAAAAACGCAGGTGATCTCTGGATGCTCTGTCCATTTTGATATGGTAGTATGCATCCTTGAGCTCTATAGAGCACATCCACTCCCCCTTTGACAAAAAAGGGAGGATTGATTGCAGCATGACCATCCAGAACTTCTCCTTCTTTACAAAGGCTTCGAGCCTGCTGAGGTCTAGAATGGGCCTCCAGTCCCCCGTCTTCTTTGGCACTAAAGAACCTTGAGTAAGTTCCAAATCCTCTTTGGTCTGCCGGGACTGGCTGGATGACTCTTTTGTCTAGAAGATTTTGAATCTCTATCTCTGCTAGTCTTCTCAGACTGGGTAGAAGATTTTGAATCTCTATCTCTGCTAGTCTTCTCAGACTGGGTAGAAGATTTTGAATATCTATCTCTGCTAGTCTTCTCTGACTGGGTGGAACATCTGGACGTTTTGCAAATACAGTGGGATTTTTTTATAAAGGGAATATGGTAACCTCTGGTAATGATGCTTTCCACCCAGGAATCTGTTGTGATGTTTAGCCAGGCATTTGGGTGTAAAGCTAAGTGACCCCCAACTGTCTCTAGAGTAGAACAGCCAGGCTTCCCTTCAGGAACACTGATAGGTTTGCCAGAGAACTGGTCCCGGTCACCCTGGTTTTGTGGACCACCTCTGCTGATTGGACGGCATCTTCCATTTTGACCTCTTCCCTCTGGAGGAGGTATCTGAAGGTGTGTTTTGGAAAGCTTCCTGAGGTTTCCGGAACCACATTTTCCCACTCTGTTGCCCTTTGGGGTACGGTCTGGTTGGAGTGGAAAAACTGACTCCCGACGGCAGACAGAGTCTTTCCTTCTTGCTCACACCTCATAAGTGTCTCCTTAACTTTTGGACCGAACAAGGCCGATCCGTCAAAAGGGGTGTTTACAAATGAAGACTTAAAGGCTTCCACGAAGGAGCACAGGCGCATCCAGGATTGTCTCCTAAGAGCTATCACTGAACCCACCACTCTACTCGAACCTTCGGCAGCATATGAAATGAGCCGCATGGATGAGTTTGACTATGGAATTTAGGGTGCTGAGTTGTGCAATCACCTTGTCAGAGATTGCATCAGCTACATTACCCTGAAGGGTGTCTCCTAGTTCTTTGAGAAGATCTTGTTGAAGACATGTGAAATGAGTTAGGTAGTTTAGCGATCTCATGGAAAATGTCGCTGAACTGAAAATGCGTTTTCCATATCTGTCCATAGTCCTGGAATCTTTATTAGGAGGATGGACAGTAGAAGAAGACTCATTCATCTCTTTCTTAGTGGCCGTCGCCACCACCATAGTATCTACCGGAACTCCTTTTGTCAAGAAGGACTTTTCTGATGGTGCAGTAATGAACGTATTAGGCCTCCGAGGGACTGGTTCCATGGTGTCAGGAGACTCCCACGCCCTTCGAGCAACTAGTTCCATTAGTTCATCGAAGGGCGGAGTAACCCAAGAGGTAGATGGTTGAGATCCAAAAGCCTTCAGAAGAACCGACTCGTCCTCAGTAGGGGCAAGGGACTGCCAATCCCCTCTCCGTTTCAGGATTTCTAAAATGTCTGAAAATGAGACATCTTCCGAGGGGGACCGTGGGGACCCTTAAGCCTTCAGAAGAACCGACTCGTCCTCAGTAGGGGCAAGGGACTGCCAATCCCCTCTCCGTTTCAGGATTTCTAAAATGTCTGAAAATGAGACATCTTCCGAGGGGGACCGTGGGGACCCTTCTGATTCCTCCAAGTTGGTATCTGATGTAAGAGATTCCTGAGGGGAAACTAAGTGCCTCCTCTTGCACAGTTTCTTCCTAGGCACTTCCTCGGTGGGAGCTTCCGGAGAAGTATCTAGGGAGGAGGGGTCACCCGAAGGGGATTCCTGAGGCCCTGGATTTCGACGCTTAGAAGGGATCTGAGGAGAAGAGGCAGAACGAGGCCCTTTGGGAAGAGGTGAAGACAGATCCGAGGAAGTAGTGGTCTTAGCAGACAAAACCTTCCTCATGGCATCGAAGGTGCCAGAATCCCGATTCGAAGGATCGATCGGCTCTGAAGAGATCAGTCGATCGCTCCGAACCGAGACCCCACGCTCCAAACCAGAGAACAGGGCCGAGGACATCTGCGCCGAAGACAGAGGGGTCAAGTCGGAACCGAAGTGTCGGATCGACTCTCACGACCCGAGTCTACGAGTGACTGTCGGACCCGAGGTTCTTCCGTCGGTACCAAAGAAACCAAGGTTGATGGAGCCGAGGGAAGAGGATCGAACCTCGGCTCCATAGGTTCTACTAGCATCGGTTCTGTCAGCACCGGCTCTGAAGATTCGATGAGTTTCGGAGGAGGAGGAGGAACAGGGGAAACGAGAGGCAAATTCGGCTTCGAAGTCACTTGACTCGAAGCAGATAACATTTTGGCAAGGGCCAGGTTCTCCAATAACCTTTTCACCACTCGATCCAGATCCACATCAGATAATTTGGAGTAGTGTGAAGAGTGATGGGTCGAAGGAGCCGAAGAATGCACCGACTGGAGGATAGGTGATTGGGGTGCATCAAATATCAGCTCCACCACCAGAGATCAAACAGGTGGATCGAAACTCGGTCCCGAGGTCTGTGGAACCGATATTTGAATCATGCCAGAGGTACTCGGAGCCGGAGACTTAGGCTCCGAAGATATTCTAGAAGACTTAGACCCCTTCGACGTCTTAGAAGAGAGGTCAGCTTTTTCAAGAAAGGCCTGAAAATCCGGTTTTAGAAGCCCTCCATCTACAAACTTCCTTCTTTTTAGCAGAACTCTAGCACTAAAGGAGTGGCAGATAGAGCAGAGCAGACTTCTTGCAAATGTACCGAGACAATACATCAGTAACGGACATCTTCTGTCCACAACCACATCTCTTAAAACCTGACTTTTGTTTTTCTTTCCCACAAAAAAACACAACAAATAACCTTAAGTATTCTACTATATATATATACAAAAGAGAAACACCGATTAAACAATCCTAAGATATTATTTGAAAAACACTCCACAGCACACTTGACTAACATATGTATATACTAATGTAATGACATGGCCTGTCAACTACTAAGTAGAAAAAGATAATTTCAACTACTAAATTACTATAAGAAATCTACTCTACCAAACTAACTAACTTAACACTATCGAAAAAGGATAAAATCTTAAACTACAAAAAATATTTAAATAAGAAAAGTTTTCACTGGCCCAAGCTTCACTCGAGAGTTTGCGATCATTGCAGTGGCAAACTAGATCTGGGGAGTTACAGCAGGGAATCATGGGATATCCACTAGGTCTCAAGCTTCTCTGAGAGTTTCAGCTTGGAAAGTGGCCGACTCGGAGCCGAGGGATCGGCTCCGAACCAGTTTGTAAGAACAAAACGGCGAGATAGTACAACTTCACATCAAGTATATATATATATATATCTCTATATAGAAAGATATATATATATATATATATATATATATATATATATATATATATATATATACGCGTGTGTGTGTGTGTGTGTGTGTATATATATATATATATTTTTTTTTTTTTTCTTTTTTTCAGAAAATAAAGCAGATACAATAAAAAAAACACTTTAAATGCACAGCAAAGGATACCTATTGTTATATATCGCAGATCAGAGTTGTAGTCAATGCCCCTAGTAATAAAGTAGGAAGAAACACAAATACAGTAAAAGCAGATGGATAAAGTGCAATTATATTATATATATATATATATATATATATATATATATATATATATATATATATATAAAACAATAGAACTGATTTAAACAAGTTACCCAATTAATGATACACTCGCTAATACTGAGAGCTGTCATCTACTGTTTCATACCTGCAGCACCGCGCTTGTTGTTAAACACATATTTGAACACATATATTGATTGGTTTCTGAACAGTACGCATCATTTGCATTGACACACCAGGTTACATACATCTTATCGTTCATACACAAGGATTTGTTTGTTACACAGTAAATGTGTGGTGAATGCTAGGTAATCAGGCATCGTACAGTTCGGAAACAGAATAAATATTCATTCACACCGGATGCATATTGAATACTTCCAACTGACGTACTACAACAACAGCGGAGGGGTATGGGCAGTGCTTGCTGCTGTGCATCTGGTGAGCCAGTACACTACACTATTGCCAATTCCAGAGCCACCAACACAGGAACAGGGAGGTTGGGTGGGGAACTAACTGCCGAGAGACACACAGCACAATGTTCAATTAAACACACAATTAGGAAACAGAAAAAATTAAAATACAGTACTTTTAAAACTGCAAGTTTGTACTTAACAGAAGACTAAAATACACTACTGCAAGTCTTACTTAACTTCAGCTTCTAATGCAGATATTTGTAGCCAAGCAAGTCTTTCAGAAGTTGAGCATATCAGTAGCAATACTTATTTTTGTTGAAAATCTCTTCCTAAAGCAAAATGCTGTGAAACTATTTGTGCAGATGTTGGCAAAGTGTTAGCGCATGTGTGAATATACTTTGTGTTGAACTTTAACTGTGAAGTACCAGTGTTTAGTGGTACTCCCTGCCAACCTTTGCACCAATAAAAGTCAGAGAAAATGTGATTTTGATTAAGTTTACAACAGATCTGCTTTATTTTAACATGTTGCATGCAGTGGCACCACATATATTATACCTTCCCACAGTAGGGCTAAAACTCAATTCAAAAATGAAGTGTTGTGATTGAATTCCCCATTTGCATAATGCTAGGCTGAGATCAGAGCTCTCTGCTGAAGGAAGGTTTGATATGACTTCTGTAGTGCAAACAGGCTTAGCAGTAATGAGTGGCAGTCAGCACTCTGGGCAATTCTTAGTGGAGAAATTCCACCTATCGTCCTATCTTTCTCTGTGGCACAAGCTGTAAACTCACTGAGCTAAATTAATAAGCAGAGATAAAGCATGGTTTGACTCCAGTATGCAGGTCATTTTACAAAGGATGTCAGAATGTAAATCTTATTATGACTAATACATAGGAATGACCATAAATATGTTGCTTCTCCAAATTGCATCAGTAAAATACCAAAATAATCTTTAATACCTACTCAAAGAAGACATGCTTCAACGGAAATCACAAGTTAATGGGGTGTAAAATGCAGCATTAGACAAACTCACCACATTTTGTAGTAACACTTGAAATACCATTTAGTATCTGCGGTGGTGCAGCGGTAGCGTTGTTGATCCATGGTGGTGCAGTGGTAGCGTTGTTGCCTCACAGCAAGAGGTTCCCCCATTCGATTCTCAACTGGAGTGCAGGGAGTGCCTTCTGTGTGGAGTCTGCATGTCCTCCCCGCAGTTGGGTGGGCATTTGAAAGACATGCGTAAATGGGCATGCCTTCATTGAAGGTTGAACGTCGAGCTGGAACCTCAGCGTTCGTCAAAAATCTACTGCCAATCATTAGCGGACCGGAGTTCCGTTGTGGCGACCCCTAACCGGGAAAAGCCGAAAGACAACAACAACAACTTGAAATGCCATTTAGTATCACATACTACAGTTGTTCATTGCTAGACCTCATGCAAATGCTGAGGACAACAACTGAACACAAAGGGTTAGATACACAGGCAACACATTCACAGGAAAGACACTTGCAGGCAGCAATAATCATCTAACATTGGGATTCAAACTTTTGTCAAGATGACAAGTTAAAAGTCTACAGATGATTATCTCAGCACCCCACCAAGGAAATCCTACTTCATATATATCAAAATCACACCTTTGAAGGGACAGTGATAATGTATTCTGACAAAGGAAAATGGAGGCATTCAGCACAGTAATGGCAGTCTGAAAATTCCATAACATGACATTTCAGCCATCAGTCTAATAGTCAACAGTACAAAGAGGGTGAGAGAGAGGGATGAAGATGGACAGATATACAGACTCCTATGAAAGGGTGAGGTTATGGGTCATTAATCCATATCTTTATAGTGTCCTCAGTATTCAGTCAGGCTATGCATCAGTAACTCATGGCTCTGGGGATCAAGAAGCTTTAGGACAGGCATAACCTGATGAAGGTGCAAGTAGAATAAGGGTAGTTTACTAAATCTTCCTTATAGTCATGGATGTGTTGGCAAAAGCTTAAATGGATAGCAATATAGATGTGCCATGAAACACAAATACATCACAGTAAGAAATAATGTGACATTCATATGGAATCAAATTCTTGATGCTATGGTCAAAAATGTATCTTCCAACAACTGATTTATGTCACCCCACATAGATATTGCACTTTGCTACATCCAATAGTCAAAGAACTGCTAGAGTAATGATTTCCTTTACTCTGTATTCTGATAGGGCAGCATTTTTAAGCACCTTTGGAAGAGGAGAACCAGACTACTTAGGGGGATAACAATTGACAAAGTTTTGCCATAGTACACAAACAGCTATTCCCTGTAAAAGGGGAAAAAGTGAAAGCTTTCTTGTGGACCTTTTTCTGGTCATATGTGGTATGCAATTCTATTTGTTGAATAGATTAAATGTGAGAAAAGGAGGTTGACAGCAAAATGGTGAAATGGGAGGAGCAAGCAGAGGGGAGGACACAGGGGAAATAGGAATTTGCAGGAAGTTAGTGGCAGAGAACCATAGTTATCCACTTCACATCAAAACTGTAGACAGAATTTGCTGAATATGGACGATCACCACATCAAAGAGTAGGTAACAGAAAAATGCTGTACAGCCAATTGTATCAAATCAAGTGCATCAATAAGACACAGAGGGGAAGTGAAGAGCTATGTATGCTTTTTTGTGGGACAGGTGCTCATTTTTACTTTTTATAAATTGGACAGAATGTTGAGAAGGGGGGTTTAGGAATGTGACAGGTAGGAAGATTAGGTGAGGAAGCAGGTGCAGATATACAGGACAGCGAAGGATGGTGAGGGGCACAAAAGGTTGAGGACACCATGACTGGGAACAGGTAGGGACAGAGGTGCACCCACATCAAGCTTGAGAATCGTGAGAACCTAGTCCTTACTCTCAGAACTGTCATCACTGTCTCCTCAGTTTACTCGGTGCTTGACATGGCATCATCTTAGCAATATGACAAAGTACCTTTTCTACATAGCTGATTCTGGTACCAAAGTGTTTTTCCATTATACCCTCCACCAGCCCCGTCATCTTTTGGTTAGTGACAAAATCATTACTTCCATTAATATTCCTGAAGGTGTAACAGTGCACCAGCTACCAGGGCAAAGCTAGCAGATTCATATGGGGCAGGAAAGGCAGGAGTTGTGGAGGCAGTGCCGACAGCTTGGAACCCTGAAGTGCTGTGCGTCAGTGCTGCAACCTGAGGAGGGATAGGGGCCAATCTGCAGTTGTCATTCTGCCTTTGTACTTCATGTTAGTTTTTATAAGCAGCAATGTACAACAAAACATTTAGGCCATATAAAATATTCCCCTCCCCCAAAAATGAAACGAGAAAAGGGGTGAGGGGAGAATAGCAAAAACATTAGCTCCATGACATATCACATGACTATATAATTTCAGAAAAAAAGTTATAATTATCCAGTCTATACACCTTTGCCAATCCAGGTATGATTGGCAAGTCTTATTCTGTTGCACCATCAATTGCACTGCTATGATAACAGCACACGTTTAGTGTTGCCATATTGCATACGATTGCAATATGTATTAGGCTTACAATAAGGTCTGATGCATATTTATGTTGCTCTTCTCTGAGGAGAGTTAAACTCTTGGTGTATCTCCCATTTCACTGCAATGTCTTCTACAGCTGTACAGTAAAGAGGAGAGACATGAAAGCATACTGAATAACAGTTTTGGCTGTGTCTTGCATTCTAGATCATGTAATACAGATGGGCCAGTATACTTGCACAATTGAGGGATGTCAGCAGTTCTAAACTCATCCTTCCACCAGCTAAGGAGGTCCTTGCACTGTTTCAGGTCACTATAGTGGGGACAGTTCTCTCCAGTGCATGGTAAGCAAGTTGCACTGGAGACTGGCTTGGCTAATCTGTTCCAAGCCTCAGTCTTGTACTGAGACACAATATAGTCTCCTGCAGCAGCCTATGACTGTAGCACTTCACAAGGAGTACCACAAAAATCCTGAACTAAACACCCAACTCTGTGCTCTAAATTCAGCACAATCACCTCCTCCACCAGCCATGCCTGCAGAAGTCAAACAGAAACTCTGAACTGGTAACAAATCTCAGTCTTGCATCTACTGCACAAACATGCCAATTGCATTTACATGATGAAAAGCAGAGATAGTTGCAAACAAAGGAAGTTATTTTATCTAACAGCAATGAAGGTGGGAAACATGGCATGTGAAATTTGCCATGTGTGATGCAAAACCTATTCATACTTTTTCAGGTCAAAACTGACAAGTGTAATGGATTGATTTGTTAGCCTTGGTGATTCAGAGGGCAACTAGGACAATGACTTGGTACAAAACTAAAAATTACACTGTAAAAATTTGACCAATTTGGGAATCAAACCCAAGGAAGAAATAATGCATACATTTCAAAGTGATTTATCAGTGCTACAGGAGAACTTGCTTTCAACCATGTTTATTATAGATAAACTACATTCAAATTAAGGTATACTTCAGATAGGCCTGTTATGTGTGTGACTTCAGGTATTGTGAAATGCAGTCCCATGAAAGAGGCAGTATTAGTGTTTGCAAATATATGTCAGATGCACAGACCCGGGCTGATTAATGCAGGTTGGAACAAGATACATACTTCACTACACATACTGTCCTAAACAGAGTTGGGCTATGTGAAGAGAAATTATTTTAACAAGTATTCTGCCCATCACAGATATGCAAGTACATTTAATTAATCTCAATTATCCTGCTTAAACAATTGCACACATTCAACTGTTTCATACCTAAATCATTAATGAGGTATGCCAATTAAATTATCAAAGCACTAATAAAGGCAATTCTTGAAATAAACATGATAGCCATTTGTATGTAGCATTACCCTCCTAACCAAAGTGTTAGAAATTGCACTGACACCCTTTGTATAAAGTGTTACCTGGATTTGAACCCTGGATCACCTGTGTTCTATCTTTAAAGTCAGTACACTTGCACCTTATGCCCCAAAGAGGACAGCAGTTGGATATTCTCCACTCAGTACTGTCCAGAGTGCTTATGTGCATTGCTGCTAAGCCTTTATGTGCTACAGAAGGCTGCCCAAATAAAATGCTTCACTTTTTTCCTAAAGCAGGTAACCTTGAATGCATGCCACTCAGCAGCAAGCAAGTGCACAAGCAAGAAATAGAAAAAAAGCATACGAAGTTCTGATGAAAGTCAGTCTAAATCTGGAGTAATTTTCACACTTCCTTCACATTGTATCGATATGAACCCCGGATCAATTCTGTTAAGTTGCCAAAGTCACTGCATTTACAGCTTCTGCCACAGAACCAGATATACAGCATGCTCATATCCCTCACTCATTAGTAATACAGGACAGCAGTGAAAACTGTTTGAGCTAATAAAGATCACATAAATGACATTGTTCAATCTTTCCTTCAATTGTCAACCCTGTTTGTGCTCTGAGCAGTGCTGAAATTACACAGAAAAAAAATTATATTCCACACAACAGAAGCTGCATTTTCACATCTGCTGCAAACATTCCAAGCAGCTTGTGGCTTCAAGCTGGATTCAAACTTGTGGCTTCAAGCTGGATTCAAACCCTGCATCCTCTTTCCCATTTCCTTAATCATTTAAGTTAACCTGTGTGCTACAATGACATAGGTGTGATAAAGAATTTCTTCTCTTCTTTTCATTTTGCTGTAGCAAAGTTCACCTGTGCCTCTCTGACGTATGCTTTTGAAGGCATGCCGAAATTAAATTTCTCAGTTTGTAGCTTGAGCGGTTGACTCCTACTGCTTCAAAACAGGACTGGCCCAAAGTATGCTCTGCCAGAATGTGCACAAATGAGGAGATAGTGACAAATATCAGGGAACAATGAATATGGAGGACTGTGAAGTGTCCTAGATCTGTGTGTTGCAACCTGATTATATGTTCAGAAATATGCATCAACTCTGTCAGACAGCACTTTATCTGAACTTGATCCCTCAAATTCAGTACAACATACAGTTCTGTTTCTTATCCCTCTTTGCCTGAAACACAGTAACAGAAAATGATCTAGACATGTTCAAGCAACTGAGAAAGGAACAATGTGATACTGACAAATTATATATATATATATATATATATGGTGTGAGCTATTAGGATAGTGTCAAGTTGGCAACACTGCCATCTTTTTTTCTCTTTAGTTTGAGCATCTTCCCCTTCCCTCAGCTTAACTACAGAAATGCAATATCATAAGCATTTATTTGCATTTGTTTGAATGTATAATAAAGCTGATCAGCATTACAGACAGAATTTAAGTAGAGGATGAACAGTATGCTCTTAGTACAAGGATATCAATGTTAAGGTCATTTTCATGGCTCTCAAGGTGCTTACACAAGGTCTGCTCTGTATTATACACACTTCAGATAGAAGACTCTGTTGTTGTAGTCAGCAGTCAGTTAACACCTGAAAGCCATCAGCATCTAACAATTGTCATTGCTCTTCCTTGCAGTCCTAGGGCATGTGCATGCAATTGTGTAGCTACTTATACCATGTTTACATCCTATACACCAAATTATATTTCAGAGATTCAGGAATGCTGTTCATACTTCATATTCATCTTCAGTGCTCAGAGGACTGAATATGTTCTTGTTGTTGTGCCTTTCGGCTTTTCCCGGTTAGGGGTCACCACAGCGGAACTCCAGTCCGCTAATGATTGGCAGTAGATTTTTACATGCTGAGTTGCCAGCCCTGATGCACAACCTTCAATGAAGGTACACCCATTCATGCATGTCTCCATACAGAAGACGCTCTAGCTGAGAATCGAACACGACAGCGTCTTACTGTGAGGCGACAATGCTACCGCAGCACCACCACTGCAGTAATCTACACTATATAAAAGTAATGGTGTATGTAAAGACATGGGAGGGGAGACTGTGGATAGAGACAAGCCATTGCTGCTTGGAGATTGTTATACAAAATTACTGCATTATTTCATAAGGTATGTTTATCCTCTTCATAAACCATTTACAAGTTGATATTTTCAATGTATTTCAATATGCAATTAAAATTGTATACATATCAAAATTCATTTTTAAATTCATTGCTGGTATACTGCAAGTTTGTCAGTTCATGATGTGCTTTCAAAGTCAGTAAGGTTACATTACAGCATTGCATTATTTGTCACTGGAATTTCACCAGTTTTATTTATCAACTTCAAGGGGTTGTGCATGTGAAGCCATAGGATTTGTTAGGCTTCTCAGATGGCCCATGGCAGCCTCCACAATAGTGGAGAAACCAATGGAAATTGTCTGGGCAGTTGGACTCTGAATTTATGCCTAGTTACGGATAATCCTGCCATCCAGCAGTCATTTACACAAATGCTGTCATTACAGCAATGTTAACAGAATGTTTGTAATGCTAATGTATTTGTTTCTTTTTTTTTAGAAGGGGCTCCCTTAGTTTGTGTGTAGTCTGAAATGAGCAGTGTGTACTCGATTGTGTGCTGAGGATGGGTGCACACGGATATGGTTTGAGAAGGCTTTCTGTAGGTGCTAAAAAAAGAAGTTATGTCTTACGATAACGTTCCATCGGTGTTGTAGACCTTTGTTCATTCATTACCATTAGGACCTCGATTCCGTCCTCGGAATTGATATGGCCGTTTCCAAGCTCACGCCAGCCAAAAACTCTCAGCTAAGACCTACCCATAATGGCCCTCTCATAGTTGCTTCAGATAGAGTTTGCCCACCCTTAGATAATAGATGTAGTAATAGAAAAAATAGTAGGAGGCTTTGTCTGAGCAATTACCCTAACCAGGAGTTCCTAAAGTCCACCAGGAGTCCAGGCAGGGGAAGGAGGGTGGGAAGTAATGAACGAACAAAGATCTACAAACACAGACGGAACATCATGGTAAGACATAACTTCTTTATCTGATGTTGTAAGTCTTTCTTCATTCATTACCATTAGGATCAAGTCCCCAGCTACTGAAGTCCTGGGTGGCCCTAAGGAAGGATATTCCTGAGCACCATAGAACCAAAAGATGCTCATCCTCTGGAGGCCAAATCCTATTTGTAATGAGATATAAAGGTATGAGGTCTTGCCCCAAGTGGCTTCTGTGCAAATATCATCCATAGAGGCTCTGGAATGAAATGCTATAGAAGTAGCCATAGATCTGGTAGAATGAGCCTTTATTCTGGAAGGCAAGGATCACTTATTCTGTCGGTAGATAAAGGTAATGACGTTTCTAAGCCAGGAGGATAAAGTCACTTTGGAAACAGGTTTACCCAATCTGGGTCCTGCAAAGGCCACAAACAATTAATCTGTTTTCCTGAAAGATTTAGTCCTGTCCAAATAACAATGAAGCTGCCGATGCACATCAAGGGTGTGCAAAAGGTACTCCCCACTGTTAGAATGCTGAGGGAAGAAAACCGGCAGGTTAAGAGATTGGTTAATGGTAAAGCCAGAAATTACCTTGGGCAAGAAAGAAGGGTCAGTACGAAGGGAAACCCTATCTGTGTGGAAGATCAAGTAAGGACTCTTTGACACTCAAATCCTGCAGCTCAGATACTCTTCCCGCTGAGGTAAGTGCTGCTAGAAGTAAGGTTTTCCATGACAAAAATTGCATATCACATGAATCAAAAGGCTCGAAAGGAGAACCTGTGAGACTGAAGTACCAAAGTAAAGTCCCAGGATTCTAAGGGAGGCTTGACCAGAGGTTTAACATGCAATATTCCTTTCAAAAAGGTCTTGCATAGGCGGTGTGACATAACTGAAGAATTATCAAGATCATTATGAAAATTGGCGATAGCTGCTAAATGTACAGTAATTGAAGCTGAGGTTCCTGAATGCAAAACAGTAGTCCGGTATTGTAGGATCTTTTGAACAGGCATAGAGAAAGGGTCTAAGTTCTGATATTTGGCCCAAATAGAGTACCGAGTCCATTTACTAGAATAAACTTTCCTAGTGGAAGGTTTGTGTGAAGCCAGAAGAATTTCACGAACAGGAGATGGGATGTCAGGCAGCTTGGCAATCACTAGAAGTTAAGGAACCAAACTGGGAGCTTGAGACTGTGCAGGTTCAGATGAATCAGTCCCAGAGGATGAGAGAACAGGTCTTTGGGATGATCCAGGATCCACGGACTGTGAATCAGAGGAGGCCATAGGGAAGACCCGGTGGCCAATCGTGCATTAGACGACAGCAAACCAATAACCAAACGAAATACAATTCCTCTGGGAAAAAAAGCCACAGTAAAATCCTTCTAGAAAACTTTTGAGCATTTTCATAAGACTATAACACAACTTCATCAGAATCGTGCATTAGAGCATCCCTCAGTGGTTCCCCCTGAGGGGGATCAGGGCAAAGTAGCTTCTGCATTTGTAGTTTAGGGGGAAGCAAACAGGTCACAGCAAGGCTTGCCCCAGTGTTGGAAGATCTGATCCACGGTTACAAGGTTGAGAGACCACTAGTGAGGCATCAGGATGTTCCTGCTCAGATTTTCCGCAATAAGGTTGGAACTCCTGGAAATGTGTGTTGCTATAAGGAAGTGGTTGGAAGCTATCGCCCAGTGTCAAATCCTCATGACTTCCTGACACAGGGGGAAAAGACCTGGTTCCACCTTGCTTGCTGATATACCAGACGGCTGACATGTCTGACTGAATTGCAATGGTCCCAGAGGGTAGGGACACATGGAACGCTTGCAATGCTAGGAGAACTGCCCTCCAGTTCCAGGACATTTGGCCTCCATGGGGTCCAGGTGCCTTGGACAGTCTTTCCCTTGAAATACCCCCCCCCTCCCATAGGGAAGTGCCTGTGGTCACCATGGGCTGGGGAAGGCAGAAAGGTCGACACCAAAGATTCATTTGTGGGTTCATCCACCATAACATTTCTTCCTTGCAACGGTTTAAAAGATGCAACATGTGGTCGAGTGAGTAAATTAGCAACAACCATTGTGCGGAAAGGAGCCACTGTAGGATTCTTATGTGCAGTCTTGCCAGTGGTACCAAGGTAATGGCAGCTGCCATGGAGCCTAAGAGTTGCAGTACAAGGTGTGCTGGTACATAGGTCTGAGAAGAAGGTCTTGGATTTGGTGCATTATGTTCGAAAACCTGTGAGGCGGGAGAGAAGCTTGACAGGATGTTGTGTCGAAGACTGCTCCATTAAATTTCAGTGTCTTCATGGAGACATTGAAATTTTTCCTTGTTGAGTGTAATCCCCAAGCGGAGAGCGAGACCTTGAGTGTAAGAAGATTCCTGGTTGGAGTGGTAAGGAGTCACAGGGAAACACCTGAAATCCTTATAGTCAAAGATGAGCTACCACAACTGCCATATATTTGGTGAACACTCGAGGGGCTGTCAAGAGACCGAATGGCAGTGCCCTGAACTGGTAGTGATTGGCTCCCAGCAGAGAGTGGAGAAACCTCCGGGAGCAGTGATCCATCTCTATGTGGTAGTACATGTCCTGGAAGGTCTATAGAGCACATCCAGTTATCCCTCCCTAGGAAGGGAAGAATGGACTGTATCATGACCATCTGGAAATTTTGAAGTTTGATAAATTTGTTCAAAAGGCTGAGATGCAGGATTGGTCTCCAGTCCCCTGTTTTTTTTTTTGGGCACTAAAAAGAACCTTGAGTAAAACCTGGATCCTGTCTGGTCTGGTGGTACTGGTTGGATGGCTCTTTTCCTTAGCAGCTTTTCTATTTCTAAGGCTGCTAATTCCCTTCTGATTGGGTGGTACATCGGGGATGGGAGTTAAATTGAATTGTATTTGGTAACCTCTGGATATTCTCTGCACTCAAACATCGGTAGTAATAAGATGCCAGGCTGGTAGATGCAAAGAAAAATTACCCCGACTGCTTCCAGAGGAATGCAATCGGGCCACTGCTCAGAAGCATTGGTAGGGTCTGCCAGAGAAAATCTCTAGTGCCCTGGTTACATGGACCCCCTCTATCCCGAAAGGGACGTCATCCATATGAGTTGCCCCCTCTGCCCGGGGGGGGGGGGGGGTGATTGTTCACCACAAGTGTCACGAAAAAGTCCTTGGGATTTCTTGAACCACATTTTTCCTTCCTTCTGGTTCCTGGAGTAGGACCTCTGGGGGTTAGAAAGGCATATGTCCACAGCAGACAAGGTCTTTCTGTCTTTCTCACTACGTGTAAGTGTGTTGGTACTTTGGGTCCAAAAAGTGCAGATTCGTCGACAGGTGCATTGACAAAGGAAGATTTAAAGGGGTCTACAAAGTCACACAACCGCATCCAAGCATTATGGCTCATGACATCGCCTGATGCAGCAGCTTAAGCTGCCCCCTCGGTGGAGTGAGATATCAAATGCATCGAGGAGTTAGAGATGGATTCAAGGGTAGCTAGCTGCAAGGCGACAGTATCACGCACCTCATCAGGCAGTACCCCACCAAAGAGGGAGACATTTTGGAAATTAGGTCTCTTTGGAGGTGAGTAAAGTGCACCATATAAAACAGTGACTGAATGGCGAATGTCGCTGAAGCACAGGTCCATTTCCCTAGTCTGTCCATGATCCAGGACTTTGGATGATGGACGGTGAAACTATCTTCTACCAGTTTCCTCTTGGTGGCCGCCACCACGACCGTAGAATCAAATGTCAACTGCTAGGACCAGTGGGGCTGGTCTTCAGGTGTCTGGCCTCTGAGGGACAGGTTCTACATTGTCCAGAGCCTTCCAGGCATGCTGCACAATGATTTTAACAAGATCTTCTGCCGATGAGTCACCCAGGAAGTAGATGACTGGGCACGGAAGGCCTGCAAAAACACTGATTCCTCAGAAGAAGGGCTATAGGACTTCGTCTCGCCGCTGCTTGAAGATTTCGATAATGTCTCCGAATGAGATGACGCCTGGGGAAGACCATGGGGACCCTTCCCCCTCATCACAGTGTCTTCAGTGATAGATTCCTCTGGTGAATCAAGGTGTTTCCTCTTGAACCATTTCTTCCAGGTTGGCTCCCCCAGTGGGATCTTCTGAGGAGGACTCCAGAGAAGGGGTTCCCTTCAAAAAGGGTTCTTGTGACTCCCGTGCCAGAGGTCCTGAAACAGAGGGTTGGGAGAGGTGCATGCTAGGGGAGGGTTCTGATACTGATGTCATTGGTGCTGACTGCGAGTCTACTACCTGTACAGCAGGCCCACCTGAGGAGGGATGAGAGTCTGGAACCGGGAGGGACATCCTTGGAACCGGCGTCACACCTCGCCATGAGGAGCCCATCCCCAGGTGAGAAGATCAGAGAACTGGAAGCCGGAGCCATGGACATAGATGGCACCAGCGAGAAAACAGGCACTGGGCTAGGTACCAAGGTATGGATGGCCCAAGCACTGCTTCAGGAGAGCATCAGTTTTACTGGAGCTGATGCAGCAAGGGTGACGGTGCTGACAGGGAAAACATTGCTGTCAGAACCAAGACAGTATGCACCAGAGTGGAAGTATCTTGTTCTTGGCAGGTATTCAAGTTTTGGAGCTGAAGAAACTGTCGGCACTGTGGCTGGGGATGGTGCCGAAGCAGGTACAGTCATCAGAGCCGATGTCTGAACCAAGGATGGCACTGAAGTCAGTGGTGCCGAGGTCGGAACCGAAATAGGGGGATGAATATCCTGGACTGCACAGAGAGTGAAGAGACAGAACCTGGTGCTGAAGAGGTCTGCGTTGAGGGTGCCAGCAAAGCATGGAGCCAACTCTGTTCTGTAACAGACAGAGATGCAGGAACCAAGTGACTCTGTTTTTCCTTCTGTTTTTTTTTTTTTTTTTTTTTTATTTTTGTTTTTGGAGGGGGTGAGACCTCTGACCCAGATAGAGCCTCCACAAAAAAAGATACATTTTTACCTCCTGCTAGTGTACAATTACTAAAACTAGCACAAATGTCACAGTCAGCTTTAATATGATCCACACCCAAACAGTAGACACAACGAAATTGTGTATCTGAGTTAGGCATCTTACATCCACACTTTGTCACACTGTTTAAATCCAACTTAGCTTTGTCTAACATAGTAAGGAAACAAGGCTATCTTATAGAAAAATTAAGGGAGAAAATACCAATGATGTCATTTAAAAAAAAAAAATACCACTAGTAAAAAGGAAAGGCCTGTCAAAGATAGGAGAGAGAAACAGTACCGATAAAGGTAAAAAAAAATTAAATTACCAAGGAAAAGGGTAGGAAACAGGTTTAGGTTACAGGCGACAGTGAGAAAAGGCCAAGGACTAAAAATTAAATAATTTTGAAGAGAAACTGTCTTAAAATGAATAACATTTTCTACTTAGCTTTGAGAGAGATGGCTAGCATGTCTGACTAAGAATGCGGCAAACAAGATCTGGTGGACTTTAGGAACTCCTGGTTAGAGTATTTGCTCAGACAGAGCCTCCTACTATTTTTTTCTATTACTACACCTATTATCGAAGGGTGGGCAAACACAATCTGAAGTAACTAGGAGAGGGGCATTGTGGGTAGGTCTTTCAGAGCTTTTGGCTGGCGCGAGCTTGGAAATGGCCATAACGGTTCTGAGCATGGAACCGAGGTCCTAATGGTAATGAATAAATAAAAGATTTACAACATCAGATACAAGGTTCTCTGTTTCATGTCACACAGGATTATGACACCCAGACCATCTGTTCCAAGCAAGCCACCATTCAGTAATGCAGAGTTGATCATTGAAGCCTTACACCATGGATCTTTCCAACTTAATAGAGGTGATGTGTCTGCCAGACAAAAAGCATATGGCAGCGGGTGGTCATATAGTGGGCAGTCATGCCAGAAACTAATCAGGTGCAGTACTATACCACTGACATGATTACAGCTGTGGTATTATAAGGAGAGATTGCTACAGGGGGTGCTGCTACTGAACCACCACTCAATGAAAATGAGTATTTCCTGTTTAATGTCAGGAATCAGACAATCTCAACAGTTCACACAGACTCCTTGACAAGAGATGCTGATGTGAACAACAGGCCCATTATAGACATCTTTATGTGTTACTACTACATCTGAAAACATCAAGACATGCATTAGAAGAAAGGAGTCCAGAGTATTGTGGGGATGGTCAGTCATTCTGAGATATTTAAGGGGAAGAGAGGCAGAGCATTAGTCTCATCCTTGTGTCATCCACATTGTGATGCTTATTAGCCTTCTTCCCACTGCCTTCTACTTTTTTTTAGGGGGGGGCAAATTACTATATAAAAGAACACCTGCAGATAAGCACAAACTTTCTATGATTAGTAATAACCATTACTTAGATGCAAGTCTGAGGAGAATAAATGGTATTGTATTCATTTAACATCTGAAATTGTTTAATGTGTGTGCAAAATCAAGTTTGGGTCATGTCCACTCACTTTCCCTCCTGACTGTGTTTATCAATCACTACAGGTGGTACTGATAGTGGCAGTGTAGAGCTCATGCCACCCAATGTCAGAGTAATGATGGCCTCTTATGATGACTGATATAGACACACAGTCAAGGGGTGCAGAGGTTCAGTCTGACAGGCTGTGGCTAAAATCCACTGGCCTTATTTCATACACAGTATACCTATGCATACCCATTCCACTGAGGCCTCAGATACAGGATAGGTGGAGGGTGACACAGTTAGTCTGGGTAGTGTGGTTACTCCAGTTGCAGAGCTGGTACAGTCTGTCCATAGCCATCAAGAGAGTGTGGCACCACACAAGAGGGTTGCTAGAGGTGCTCTGAAGCAGCCTACTATCCCCCTTGTCCTGATGCACCAGACATGTGCATAAGACTGTCATGGAGGCACAGACACATTCCACCAGGGCCTTGGAAGAAACTATGAAAGTCCTAAACATGGCACATTCTGACTGACTGCCTCAACCAAGTTGGTAACCCATTGGATAGGATGAGTGACATTGGATAGGGCAGTGTATGTTAGAATGTCTGCTGGGGTGGGGCCAGCATCCACATGTCTGTAGACCTGTAACATCCTCTAGTATTAGCCAACCTAGCCATGCCAGATGCTGCTCCTACTACTTCCAGTGCTCCATCCATGATTGTTTCCACATCCAGATGTGGTAAGAGCTCATACAGTAAACATTGCTTGCATTCAGGTAGCACCCCCCTCTTCAAACCAGGGGTGTGAAGTGGCAGTGCAACTCCTAGCAGAGGCAGTTAGCATGGTTGACAGCAACAGCACTGAACTACCGTGCATGTCTCACACCTGTCCAGCATGACAGGACTTTGCGCTAGCACAGAGCTTGATTGTGATCATGCAGAGACTTCACAAAACCTGCCCGTAGCAATCCACATACATACAAGCTAAGAAACCTTAATTTTGATTAGGATACACCTCTTGGTCCCAAGATATTTCCTGTGCTAACGTTCTGCGTTTCTTACACTCACTACTTTGGTATCAGCCTTGGTCTACTAAAGCCAAGCCCCCCCATGTAAATGACTGCCATGCCCTTTGTTGATTTCAGTTTGACTTCATATTGCATAAATGAGATCGCAGGTTTACCCCTGGGATCTCTTCTGTGTTCCTACTACACAGAAGCACAGTAAACTAACCTTAAAAGGGCTATCTTCTGTGACCTACTATACAGAGGCACAGTCAACTAATCTAAAAGGGTGGCAAAAGCCAAACACACTCTGGCTAGGCTTATAAATGCCCTAGGGCAGATAATATGGATGTAGACTAGATAGCCAAGAGTGTCTCAATATGTTGATTATATGCATATTTAGGTTTACCACTAGTTAATCAATGGCCATAATACCGAACCACACCATCTCGAATGCAGTGCAACAGGAATGCAGAAAGTCGCAAACCATAACATCGAATCCACATTACCGACTACAACAGACAATTTGGCATTTGAGGGTACAATTAGAATGCAAAATAAGTGCTTGTTGCTGTATAAAGGCATCATGCCATTTGGCACATATGTCGAAGTGTATCTTCTGTAGATATTTGAAACTGAGGACTGCATAATATATAATTACACCGTGTCAATGGACATGTAAGTGAGGAAACATATCAATATACAGCTATAGCAACTGTTTACCTATCAGGCAAGGTAATGTGTAATAAACATAACACAATTGTGTTTACAGATGGCTACCACAGATAGTGAGCAGTACACCCCAGGGAGCATTGGATGTAATTACACTACTGAAAGAAGCCAAAAAGGAAAGGAAATGTTATTCATTGATGGGTATAAGTATCATCTTGAAAAATGTGTTGATGCAAAGCACTATTGGTGTTGTGTGAAGAAACAAAAGGGATGAATGTAAAGGACGTTGTGTGACAGAAATTAGTGTAGATGGACATAGGTACAGCGAAGTACAGGTCACTTTCATGGTCCGGATCCCTTACAATCTAAAGTCAGTTAAGTGCGAGAGCAAATAAAGAAACGTGCTCAACAGTCCATAGAGGACCCCTGTAAAATAGTATCGGAGGTATTATCCAGCACCTCCACAGATGTGGTAAATGAACTCCCTAATACAAAAGCGCTGCATGCAACAGTAAGGAGGGTGAGATATAAGGCGGCAGCACTGTTTAAGGATATGGGTTCACTCTCTGATCTAAATAGACATGTTACCTATAAAGAATGTATCGTTTATAGTTGAACATGGTCTATGTAGTGATGATGTACAGTTAGTTGTGTTAGCCACTGAGGATAATCTGAGGGCGTTATGTACTTCTGAATACATTCTGGTGGATGGTACTTTCTCAATTAGTACAGGAGGGTGTCAGCAGGTGTACACAATTTACCGTCAGTTAGAGCACACTGAAACAAAGAAGGTAATACCTGTAGTGTATGGCATATTACCAAGCAAAACTGAAGAGTGTTACAATTGGTTTTGGAGTGTTGTCATTTGTTTATGTGGCAAATATGATTTGGAGCTTAAGCCCCATGTGGTAATGTTGACTTTGAGCATGGTGCTGTGAATGCTATACAAGCCAACCTGCCAGAAAGTGTTTGTAAGGGTTGCTGGTTTCATCTGTGTCAAATTGTGTAGCAGCAGATATAGCGCCTTCATCTGGTGATGGAATTTGGCAGTAGTTGTACATTTGCTAGTCTTTGCAAGCAGATACCTGCCCTGGCGTTTGTAACGCCTGCACACATTGGTGAAACATTTGTAGACAGAGAGGGATATGCCAGCCTGAGGACAGGGGTTGTGTAACTTCTTTAAGGAAAATGACCTCGTAGGCAGACCACGGAGGTATGGTATGAGGGGTATCACATGTGAAAGGCATTCGCCCCTGCTTGACATACCTTCTGGAATCAACATGATGCAAGTACATTAGGGTATCCCAGGACACAAGACGTAGTTGAAGGATGGCATAGACGTCTACATAGTCTCATGGGTAAGCAGACCCTATACCTACTAGATGTCTTACATGCCATCCAGCTAGAGCAAAACCACATTGAGGATCTTAAGACCAGACATTGGGCATGTCTACCAACATCCCCTAAGAGACGCAGGCTACAAGATAAGGAGCAGGCATTCCTTAAGCTCTTGTCAAAACGTGATGAAATGACTTTTTGTGGCATTGTAACACTCGTAGCACAACTATGTTCATTATATATATATATATATATATATATATATATATATATATATATATATATAGTACAACTGCACCTTTATTCCTTTATTAGGGGACAATGTTTTGATGTGAATGCACAACTTATAGACACATGGAATAGTAACTGTGCATGTACGTTGAGGTTTATGGTTGTGGATATTGTATGTCACAGCAGAAGTATTTAAAAAAAAAAGTGGATGTCAATATTAGAGTATACTGCTGGCTTTGGTGCTCTTAAGTACACCTTTTGGATGCATAACTCTACCCTGTATACTTTTAATTCTGCCGGTTGGACTTTGCACATCGAATATGTCGAATTCGACATCCGCAAATATGGTTTTCGACAATTCAAACATTCTGAATTGTGATTTCCGGTCATATAATTCAGTTAGAACACCATTCGAACCATTTATGTTCGATGACCTGGTGGTAAACCGCATATTTAGTACATAAAACGATTTAGGAGGTTTCTCTCAATACTCATTTTGTAAGGCTTTTGCATTTAATATTGTTAAGTCATACATTCAAACCAGTGATACTGCATTCCTGCTTATTGTTCCACTTGTGAAACTGCAGATATAATTCTCCTGTTGACCATTTTGTGTATATTGGGTAAGTGACCTCCTAGATACCAGTTAGTGTGCAATGTATGCTTGTACATTGCAAATATTCCTATAAGCTAAGAATGCCATTGGACATCTCATGCAGATTCTGATTTAGTACCTTTATGACTTAACAGTATTCAGGTAGTTTATCTTCTTACACATTTGTAAGTATAATACAGGTTCCACACTGACCAACATTACTGCAGTTGAGAGTCATATGTTTTGAGACCATCTGTCTGTTGCTATCCATAAAGAGACATTACATGAGCAAGTAAAGTTTGTGGACACCAGATGGGATCACTTAATATTTGTATGTGCATTCCTTCCCTGGTGAAGGTTTTGTGCTATCCTTCGCCTCATACAGGGCAAGGGCATATTGTGCATGGCAGTGTCTGCTGGCTACCTCTGCAGCTAGAGGTTCTCCCTCAGAATCCTCATTTATTTGTGTTGGAGGAGATGGCCCTGCCTGTGGTCCAGAATGTGTGGTCCTGGCCCTTTTTGCCACTCTTGCAGCAGCTTCCTCAAGACAATATTGTACAACATGGCGCAGACTGAATTTCTGCACAACTGCCTGGGTCATACTGCAAGGTACCCCCTGATGTTTCTAAGCAATAGAACGGATACCTCAACATGCCAAACTTGCTCTGTGATTCTAGTTTGAGCACGTGCATTGTATTCTTCTGCGGGTGTGTGCCTTTCTGATGGGTGTCATGAACCACGGTTCCAGTGCATAACCTGCATCACCCAGTAGATAGCCTTGTGAACATCACTCCTAGAAAACCTTGTGTAAAACTGCAAGGTGTACCAAATGTGTGAATCATGATAACTGCCTGGGTTGCCTGCACACATCAAGGATACCTCAGGGATTATAGACAACTTGGCAGTTGACTGAGTGTAACCCCTTCCTGTTGATGTCCTTCTCTAATAACCAGGGGCAGTTCATGCTATAGGACTGCAAGACTGCAGCCCCCTCACCTGTAGAAAGAAGGAAGAAAAGAAGATAAAAAAAAATTGCCAGTCCTGAACTCCACGCATGCATGCTTGGAATTCCTGGTACTCACAGAACTCCAGACTGCTGTGTTAGGCAGTCCAGATAGAGGAAAAAGGCATCTCTGCCCTGCAGCCCAGAAGTCTGTGTGGAGATGACCACACAAAACAAAAGAACACCAGACTGCATCACCCGCAGGCTGGAGCCTACTCTCACGTGCCAGGAGAACGGAAACCAGCCATTAGCTTTGCACAGCTTCAGGGCTGCTGACGAGGAGGTGAAGAAAAAGACTGGATTTAGCTGCTGCCAAGGGAGGGAGGTGTGTGTGTGTGAAATGCCCCAGTTGCTATATACTGGTGGCTAGAGAGAACACATGGTGGTGGGTAGAGAATACTCAGGCTTGAACCCTGTACCTTAGGTGCAGGTGGCAAGGGCCTGTACCTTAGGTGCAGGTGGCAAGGGCCTGAATTCCCTACCCACCACCATTTGTAAAAACTTAGCAGATTTTTGCCTCATATTTGTTCTGTTCCTCTTAAAATCTGTGGTTTCTGTAGCTTTGTTTTTCCTTGCAAAGTCAGTAGTGCAGTGGTGCATTGGTAGCATTATTGCCAGACAGCTACAGGTTCTCTGGTTAGATTCTTGGCTGAGGTGCCTTCTGTGTGGAGTCTGCATGTCCTCCCATCTTACAAAGACATGTGTCTGGAGGGTTTCTCCCTGCTCTGCTGAAAATTGGCTTTTGTTCCAAGCCAGACTAGTTTCCTGGTTAACAAATGTTTAAAAATAACAGGCATTTGAATTTCAGACTTCATATTCTTCAGAAAGTACATGGTAACACAAAACTTTTTATTCCAGCAATTTTATGTTTATAACATGGATATTTGAAATTTGCCCCTATTTCTGGGACTGTATTCCCCCATTATTGGCTGCATCCAGGTATTTTGTGCTAAGGTTGAGAGCTATGGTGAAAACTGAATTCACTGAATATGTCTGGGGGCTATATTCGCAATTACTGGCTTTGTCCACATGTTTTATGCTAAGAGGTTGAGAGCTATGGTGAGAACTGAATTCAGTGAATATGTTTGGGGGCTGTATTCCCAGATTATTGGCTTTGTTCTGGTGTTTTGTGCTAAGAGGTTGACAGCTATGGTGAGAACTGATTTCACTATAAGGTAGCCATTTAAGTTTCAGTCTTCCTTTCTTTCACAAAACAGCTAATTTGGCATAGTGGTATGTTGCTTTGACCATTTTGCACAGGGTCCCCTGGGTTCAAGACTTGGCAGTGAAATGTATGGTGGCAACACAGCATTTTATTCTAGCAACTTTGCAACATTATACAAGCAATGTTTAAAATGTGTCTGTAGTTTTTGGGCTTTTGCCCCCCCCCCCAATAAATTTCAGCTTTTTTCCAGATTTATTGTGCTGCAAAGTACAGAGATACAGCTGAATGTCAAGTAGATTTTACAAGGAGCTGAGAGCTGCAGGGGAACAAAGGTTTAGTGCTGCTTATGCTGAGTCTGCTTGCATTGTTAATAGTACAACAGGTAGTGTACTTGTTTTTGATGCAGAAGGCTGTGGGTTCTACTCCCACAGTAGGTAGATGCATTGCTGATACTGTACTGTGTTGTAAAAGGGGTGGATACTGCAGTCCTTTTTGGTGAAGATACCTAGTAACTATAAGCCTGTTATCAGTTTGCCATCCATTCTCCATTGCAATATTACTAGCTTATTTTTTTAATGCAACATAGGCAATTTATTCCTCAAGGGCAGCAGGCACTTTATTTGTAGATGAAACAATGACATTTAAAGTTGTTTGCTAGCAGCAACCTTGTCATTAGTTACAGATTTCTTTAATGTGGAATTATTTAGATGACTTTTACTTCTTCAGAGATTGTGCGTATTTACTGATACTGGTGGACTGTTAAGTTTGAGTAGACTTTTATGATGGAAATATTCTGAAATGGGCAGTCATTGGTGCATGCATTTTGTTTCATTGTTTACTGGAAAAATGTTCAAAACAATAAATTTAAAATGCCCTCTAACAACTGTACTGTATTGTACAAGGAATATAATTTAATACACTCAGGAAAGTGTATCAAAGCGCATGTGTATGTTTTGTGTTCAAGGGGCCTATGATTTGAAAACAACCCAAATTATCTGCCACTGGCAAAATGTATTTGCTGTTTCAATGCATGTGAGTTTCAAGGGCAGAGAAGTTTTAATGCTAAGTCTATTTTCATTGTGAGACTGCATTGCTTTGTTTAGCAGATATCTATTAGGGTTTGTGCTGTAAAATTCAAAATAAAACTTTCAAATTAAATCCATATCATCGCATAAGTAAAGTAGTATGCACATTACAGTGTTTATGGTAAATGGGGCGAAATAACCAAGGAATGGGACATTGGAATGGCTGCAGGGGGAGGAGACCATGCCTTTGTGAGGGGGGGGGCAGCAAACTCAGACAGCCTGGCTGAACTATACCTTTCAACTGTCCAGATTTTTGCAGAATTAATAGAGATTTGCTTCCTATTTTTGGTTTATTCCTCATAAAATTTGTGGTTTTCTGGCAAATCATTTAGGAATGAAGTCACTAAATGACAGACATTGAGTTTCAGACATCATAACCTTCAGAAAAATGCATGCTAAAGTAAGACCTGTTATTCTATCAACTGTCTTAAGTTTATACAAGAGCAATTTTTAGTACTGTTTGTATGTTCCCCCAATATATATTTGGCCTTGTCCTGATTTTCTGCATTAAGAGGTTGAGGGGTACGTGCAAATTGCTTTATAGAATTAGAAATATCCAAACCTCTCAACTGTCCCCAATTTTGGCTTAAAATGTTGCTCTCCCCCTAATAATCCCTCCTCAAAATGGCAATTTTTGGAAGAAAACGTGGAGAGTTTACAATTATATATAACTGTAATGATCATAGTTATAGATTACTTTTATTTCAGAAATGCGTGTAGATGCTCTTATTTTGTTAGCTACTCAAGTTAACAGTGTTAATATTAAAAAAGGTGTCCCTTCTTTGACAGGTTCCCAGCTGTATTGTGTGGCAATTTTATATTTTTGCATCACATTTTTGGTCTGTTTTTCATAAAATTGTGGTTTTCTGGCAAATTATTGGCAAATCATTAAAGACTGAAGTTAGAAAATAATGGCAGACATAAGTTTCAGATTCCATACCCTTCAGAAAATTCATACTAATGCAAGACCTACTACTGTTATATTATCTTTCTAAGTTTATAAGGGCAATATTTAAAAATTGTCCTTATTTATGAGCATGTGCCCCACTTCTATGTATGGCTTTGTCCAGATTTCTTGTTCTGAGGTTGAGAGGTATGAGTGTCAGAGTCATCACAGTCAGCCAGAGACATTTCAAATTGTGATGTACTTGTTGCACCCCACTCCCCATTGTAGTGGCTCTGGATGTGTCCAAGGAAGGCAAGGAGCAGTTATGCAGTGTAAGTGTGCAGAGTATTGCCCCATCCAAGGTATACCACAAGTACAACTGTGGCTTTTCATCTGTCCTTGATTTTGCAGAATGTTCTAGTTTTCTGTCATATTTTTATACTGTTGATTTATGCTTCTTTTATTTAGAAAAATGCATGCTGTGGCAGTGCCCTCTTGCTCTGTGTTTAAGTAACAATGCTTTAATAACCATCAGGTAAGCTTGTCGGAGATTGTAAGATGCAAGTAAGCTTTAATAAGTATACTGTTAAAGAATTTCCAGCATTGAAAGCCTTTTCATTGTTGCCATGTAGAGAATATTTACATAACTAGATAACGTACAAGCCTTAGGTATTTAAATGCATATGACAGTATTTGTAATAAAGGACAGATTACAGTATTTTCAGAAGCTCATTACACTTGCAGTCATCTTTGCAGCCTTTACCCGTAAACTAAACAGCATGCTAATCTATAGTGTGTGGTCCATAACGTGTGCAGTAATCCTTTAAGCAATTTATCTTGAGCTCATTTCTTGCTCATTTTTTACTTTGATCATGTCTTCCCCATAAAACAAGTAGATAGTTGTTGTCAGGCAGCAGGTCTTTTTTGGATAAGAAACATTTTTACAAGTGGGGGTATCACAGAGATTGCTACTTTCAGCATGTTATTTGGTAATTTTATAAAGCTGAATATAAATTATAATTAGAACTGCAGTGCAAGGAGAAGTGGTTTGAGTTGAGTGCTGCTTGTTTTTTTATACTTGATTTTGACTGGCATTCCAGTAATGCATTTAAAAAGTAATTTATTCTTTCATGCCTCACAACCTGTGTTTCCATCTAGATATTAAGTAAGTTGCCATGAAATATTTTTTTTCTTCTACACTTCATTTTGTCTTGATTGGACTCTTGTAATGACCGTTTGCACCCAGGGCAGCGTATTTAATTAACGTTCCAGTTGTGGTTTTGAGCATAGCTCCACCCCTTTCTGGTAGGCCACACCCCTTCCCAGATGGCCCTACCCATTCAGCTGTCTCCTGCAGCCCCCCCCCTTTAATTTGCAGTCACCAGCTGCCACTGCTAATCACCAGGGGAGCTATTATTTCTATGAGTGCAGTCTATGGCCCCCAAAACTTCAGGGAAGTTATTTACAGCATAGCATTGCTGCATTGTTCTTGCTCTCTCCTCTGCTATGCTTGGAAAATAGATTTACTTCTTGTATGTTCTAGCATAACATTAAGACATTGGTACAGTATTCTAGAGGCTGAGACACCCCTAGTGTATCCCCCATGGGTCTCTGGAATATACCAGGAGCCAACATCTTTAATGCTACACATACTTTAGTTTCCACTTGTATAGGTTCTCAATTTCCCCCCCGAGTCTGAGGTGCTGACAGCAGACATTGCATAACACCTGTAGTGTTCAACAATGCATCACTATTTCAATATCATGCAGTCCATGATGTTAAACTGGGTCTAAATGCTCTTCTTCTCAGACGAGGTCTACCAGCAGCAGTACATATTTGAGCCTGTTGAACATGCACACAAGAAAGCAGCAGCCCTGAACACTTTCCCCCCCTCAATGTGATGGTGGCTGTATTTCAGTAGGTTTTGGAGTTCATAGCAAAGGCCTACACCATCTCTACACTGATATTGTATAGCTTCCTGGATGCATCAGACATCTTGGCCTGGTTAATTAACATGTAATTCAGCTGATTATGCTTTCATTAGCATACTCCGTTTACCTTTGATGAACAGCTCCATACATGTGTAGAACCATTTATTGAATACAAAATAGGGTGAAAATTATAATTTCATGAATGAATCCAGGCCATGGTCTTTAACCATGAACTTAAAATTAAGAGATGTTTCTTTGAGAAGGAGTACTCTATGATCATGTTGGACAACCACTGAACAAGGAGGGCTTCTAGTTTTTAAGCCAATACTAGAATTCACTGATAGTTTGTCCATAAAACAAAAATGTAGTGAGGAATACATAAGCACTATGGTGTTGTCTTTTGGGCATGACTTCCTGGAAATTGGCAATGTTTTGAATAAGAACTGGAAAGGGGTATTGGATACCTTCAGTTTAATTCCTAAATTGGGAGAATCATTTGGTGTATAAAAAGGGGAAAAATCTTAAATCACATATTGAAAATGGCAATAAGGCTCAAACATTATACAATAGTTGGAAGGATAAACAAATGTGGATGCTGTTCACAGTGCAGGTTCATATAATGACTGCACTGGTATTGTGTGGCATTACCCCTAAACTATTATTATGAATGGTAGGCAAGTACACAATGTCCGAGCCTTCTGTTTCATAAAAGAAAATGGATCTGTCCTCCAGTTCAACTTTATTCTGCAAAATTGCATTTATCATCATTGTAAATATTGCAGATTATGTCTTGTATACAAATACACAGTGCATGTACAAATAGTTCCTCTCCCCATTTCATCAAGTATGACCTTTAGACCTATCTAGTGTAATAATTCCAAACTTAGAAGTTGACAAAACATTACAAACACCTTTTACAGGTGCATCATTTTTCTGTGTATTTGGCACATTTGTCACCCATTACTAGCATGATTAACTTGAAAACAGAAGGAATGCATATCAACTTACTAAATGAGTAGAGCAAGGGGAGTGGCTTTTGTCAGGTGTTTACCTCTGTCAAAGGTGGCAACCTGAAACAGTATCCAAACTTAAAAAGAATAACTCATTATGAGAAATGTTCTCTCATTTTTAATCTTAAATGTCCATGTTCCTAACAGTTCCACAATGAAAGTGTCCTTCACACATTCAGTGTGAAGACTTGTTTTAAATCGATATACAATACTACATGTCCAGCATTACCTACACCCAGCCAGTTTATTGCATTATACAATGACATTAAGAAAAAAAAAATTACTATTTTAAATGATGCCTTTGTTTAACTGAGCAGTGGTGTTCTTTCGCTTTAATTTTGTCTTGGGGTTGCTCGATGTACTGTGCATGCGTATGGGATTTACACAGTACACCAATAGTTTGGAAAGAAACATAGATGGGGGAAGGTGTTCATAAACTACTGTCAGGTACATTTTTCATTTCTTTTTTTTTTAATTTGTACCCGATTCTTCTTGATTGCAGAACATCATGACTGACTTAGCTTACAAACACCTTCCGGATCTACAATGTTGTTTGTCTGGAAGCATACGTCTGGACAAAGCCTAAGTAATGTGGGGATAAAGGTCCAAAAGTAGAGACAGTTTTTAAGTATTGCTGTTACAAATTAAGAAAATTTATAGAACAGGTTTTGCATTGGTATTAATTTTCTAAGGGATATGAAGTCTGAAACTCAAATGTCTGTCATTTTCCAAACTTAACTGTCAATGATTTGTCAAAAAAAACACTTATGAGAAACAGACTAAAAATCTGAAGCAAAAATCTGGGCATTCTGCAAAAATATGTACATTTGAGTTATGACTTGAAGATGTACTGATAATTCTGGCCGCTCAATACTTCAGCGGTCAGAACATTCTCAATTTACAACTGGCACACTGGTTGCGCTAACTAGTCAGCATGTTTGATTTTGAAAGTTAATAGCCAGTCATTGTATAATATAGCAATAATACATGCCTGGGTGTGGGTAATGCTGGATTTACCCATGGTTGGTGTGGTTTGGTCATGAAGGTGAAGCCCGAGTGGCCAAACAAAGCCAACCGTGGGTAAATCCAGCATTAACCACACCCAGAAGTGGGTTATTGCTATTATACAATGACATTATTTAAGAAAAAAAAATTACTTTTCTTAAATAATGGCATTGTTTTATGCCTCCTTGCTGCCCTTCCGCAGCTGTCTGGTATTCTGCGGCAGTTCTGATGTATTGCGCATGCATATGCCCACGCAGTACATCAGAGCTGTGGGCAAAAGCAATGGAGAAAGCAAGATATCTGTTGCTTTTTACAAACTGTCTCGCTATGTTAAAGGAGTTTAACATAGCGACAGTGTGAAGTAATGGAGATCTTGCGTTCTCCATTGCTGTAAAAAAAAGTTACAGTAATGGAAAACGTCCGGGCGACCGGACCTTTTTCAATTACTATAACTCAGATTTACTGCCAGTCAGCGTGCATGTTTTTGAATATTAATGGGGGGGGGTCTTTGTATAATATAGCAATAACTCAAGGCTGGGTGTGGGTAAATCCAGCATTACCCACACACAGCCATGGGTCGTTGCTATTATACAAAGACATTTAAGAAAAAAATTACTTACTTTGCTTAAATAAGGTCTTTGTATAATGGTACCGTGCTGCTCCTCATTTTCTTGATGTACTGTACATGGATATCGGACTTCTGTTCCCATGCTTAAGCAGTACATCAGTGGTTTGGAAAGCAAGCAATGGAGAAAGGAAGATCTCCCTTGCCTTTTATTAAAAACTGAAATTCAGACATTTTAAAGGTATTAGAGAGGCAGATTGGAGAAAATACAAGGAAAAATTTTAGTTTTGAATAATGTACCTAATGTTCTTTATATTTTCACCAATCTGTCTCTTTCGTATCTCTGGACTTCTGGATTTCTAATTTTATTTTTTATTTATTTATTTATTTTTGATGGTGAAGAGGAAAATTTAAAAAAATGTTATAGCATACAGTAATGGAAGAAAGTCCTGGTGAGTCAGTGGTGACCAGACTTTTTTCCATTGGTATATGCTTGATTTACAACTGGCACGCTGCTTGGGCTGATCGATCAGCATGTTCGTTTTTGAATGTTAATGGACAGTCATTGTAGAATACTGGCTATAGTAATTCAAACGTATTTTAACTACAAAATAACACAGTTTATCCATCCTGTGAACTTTACAGTTGAAGATGGCTCCACATTTTGCCAGTTTGTTCCATACCAGAGATAGTGTTCCACATTTTGGAGATAATTAGGAGCTGCGCTAAATACCGACATTTAAAAAATGGTTTTCAACTTAGCTACCTATTACAAAGATATACTCCTCTCAAAATACACTAAACATTAACACATTTATAACATTAACATAACTTTCTTCAGCTGGTGTTTGGGAAATATACCATTCTGCTCCGATTAGGTGAGTTATCACCAACAAAAATTAGGCGGGAAATCATTCAAGAGTAAGCTACAATCATACCCGCCAAGTAAAACTCATTACGAGGAACATACATCATTTGGGTTCTTAATGTTTCTCGAAGTTCCACATAGAAAAGATCTGTCACACATTCAGTGTTAAGAATATTTTTAACTTCCATAATAAATGGAAGAGATAATCAACTAAAAGATCTATTTTGTAAAGAAAACTAACATATTTTAACAATCCTATGAGCTTCCTAGTTGAAGTTTTTAGTAAGCTGTTTATCCACTCCAGTTTGCCCATTTATTCCACACAGAGGTAATGTTTACTCCTTTTGGAAATGGAAGGTCGAGATATATGGCTACATAGTTTGCCGTACACATCTGTAGCAGATCCAGGAGATACACATTCTTCTCACTACATTACTATTACTGCTTACTACAAGTACTTTTGTGTACAATGATATTCTAAAAGTGTCTTTTCGTGTACATTTTATAAACCCTTTATTTCGTTTTCAATAAATTTGGATTACTTCAGGAGATACAGCTCGCCGTATTATCCAACATGATTTCACCTCGTCAGAGAGGCAATATCCCCGACAGTACACATACCACCTCCACAGCCTCACATAGACGAAGAAATACATCTCTCAAAAAACTGCGAGCGTGAAAATTAAGCAAGTTATCTCCTTATGCAGTTAACACTCGAAGGACAGCAGAGCGGAAAAAAGCAACTCATTGTGCTGTGGCTTATATTTTGCCCTTAATTTGTAATAAGTGTTAACAACTGGCTTTCCGAATAAAAAAAACAGCGTCCGCTGTAATTTATAAAAATAAAGCACAGTCTCATAATAGTCTCACTAGCATTAAAATAAAAATACATCCACTAAAGTTTAAAAACAACTTATATTATCAAGCTATATCGCCCTTCCACACTCACATTTGGAGTTCCTTCTCATTAATGCTGCATTTGTTTTATCTGAAGAACATATTATTCCAAATGCAGCCCCCACCGCTAATTAAGATAGAGACAATTAAATAAAAAAAACTTAATATGCCAGGCTATTAAGGGTTTCAAGTTCAAACAACTAGAACAGTTGCTGCAGAAGTCCCGTATTCTTGCCTACTCGACGAACACTGGACTCAAACCAGTTTCTCCAAAATTATACTTCTGCACAAACAATTAAGTTCAGTGCATACATCTGTGAAGGTGAATGAGTGGATGTACGGACGGAAATACGGAAAATGTTGTGTGGTAGAAAGTGGATGGAGTTGAGGTGTGAGTTAGTGTTTGGTCTAAACCTTTAAACACTGAGTGAAAAAAACTGATGAGGAATTAACAATGGTTGTCATCGTTCTGAGGAAATGTTTGTTAAAGACGTACACACAGAACATCACAAAAGTGGTCGAAGGATTTCTCATTTATCCCACATTAAAACAGACACCCCGTAAAGACTGTAAGTTAGTCTTTAGATATTTCTCTTAAAAACAGTCCATCTTACCTACGAGATGCCATGTTGTTACAGTCTCGAGCATCATCTTTTTATAGTCTATAATAACTAAAGCCTCCACTCTAACGCAGCACATAAAAAAATCCCGTGAGGTAAACATTCAAATTATATGTATAGCGTTTGAGGTGGGGCTACTACTAGAGAGTTGTTTGATAATTGCTGATTATATGAATCACCTGTGAGGCATAGAATGTGTGGCAGGCCAAATGAAATTACAGTTTAACTTACCTTTTCTGTGATAGTGAAAACCTGTGTATTTTTCAGCTCAATTATAGTCGCTAATCAGAATTTAAAGTTTAAAAAAAATAAACTATTAACTAGTAAAATCATCACCACAGGCAACCTAATAATGTGTTTGGGAAAAACATGGTATTTAAATTACAACGTAAACGTACTTATATTTTGTACTCAAATCTGGCATGATGCAGTTAAGTCCAGGCAATAAGTGTTATGCTCATGAGATGCTAACTCCTACACAAAAGGTCCATAGTCTGTTGCTACAGCAGCCAAATTTACTTGCACATCAACATCTAGATGAGAGTGATGCAAATCCTAGTCCTCTCAGTAAATTAATTTATCATCCAAGTAAGCCACAGAGTAAGGTTAGTGAGGTCTACAAACACAATTAATCTTCTTCTGGCTTTTCCTGGTTAGGGGTCGCTACAGCGGATTACCTGTCTGCTAATGATTGGCAGTGGAGTTTTTATGGCGTGAAGTTGCCAGACTAGCGCCCAATTTTCCACAGAAGGCACACTCACGCCTAGGGCCAATTTGGAATGTCCAATCCACCTACAGCATATCTTTGGGATGTGGGAGAAAACCGGAGCACCCAGAGGAAACCCACACGACCACAGCGATAATATGCAGACTCCGCACAGAAGGTACCCCAACCGAGGATCGAACCTTTGCTGTGACATGGTAACGCTAACCGCTGCTCCAACAAAAGGGAGGATTCTGTATATAACTACAGCCATTGTCTTTGGAGACGGGAGCTTTCTACTAAGACATGTAGGGTTAAGGGTGATTGCAGTATCATTTTGTTAGTTCCAGGATGGTTAGAAACCAAGCTTTCTCTAACTACTCTGTTTTCTCATCTACATATGGTAGCAATCACATTTGAAAATATTATTGAGTTTCTAAAAGTCATTGCAAAACTGGATGCTGCCATCTGGCTTTGGGACTAGACCAAATTAACTTGTTCCATTTACTATTCAACTCTTCAGTTATCCCCAATTTTAGAATTTTCTGTATTTCCTCCCTGACAGATTGTTTCTGGGATACAAGGACACTATAAGGCTTCAAACTAGCTTTTTCTCCAGGAGCTCTTTCTATATGATGTATTTTCCCCAGAACATAATGAAAAAAATAACCTTGTTTCAGAAGAGGAATGTCTCTATTTCCTGATTTGGTGGTTTAGAAAAACTGTCACCCACTGCCAAATTGAATATGGTTACCAACCTTTTTTCTTCCTCATAGTCCCTAGTCTCATTTGTTGTGTTTACATTAGCAACTTGTATCTCTCTCAAAGGTTTTAAGGCAGTCACCTGAAATATCTGTTTAGTGCACCTTCTTCCACTTACCTAACTTTGTAATCTACCATATTTATTCTCTTATTTACTTCACGGGTTCCCTGCCTTTTGGCAGGCATTCCTGTTATATACTCCAGGATGACTGGCATTTTCCCTATGCATATGTTCCCACATAAATGACATAATCCCCTTTAACAATCTCTCTTGAAGATCAGAGTAATTAATGAAAATGACCATAAAAAGCATCTTTTCTCTTCCCAAGGTTATTTGGCTTCACCTGTATCCCAAATGATGTCTACCACATAAGACTTCAAAGGGACCCCAGAGAGGTTTAAGATACCTCTCAAGAGGCAAGAAAAAGTAAGGTTAGTGTTGATCGTCATAATTTCTTTCTCTGTACCTTTCCTCCCTATTGATTTTAAAGATTTATTAAAGCGTTGTACCATCCTATTAGGCTGAGGGGTGCTATATGGAGGATTTTGGTTGCTTCACTTTGAAACACTGTCAGGGATGGGGCATGACCTTAGATATAAAGCATAAAGGAAGTGCCCCAGCCTGACAGTATTTATTTTGATATATCAGCCCTGGACAACACCTAGACAAATTTCACTATGGCTGTAGTGTTTTCCTTTCTAAGAGGAATTGCTTCTGGGAATTGTGTAGCATAATATAAAGCCACTAACATTTATTGGAACCCATTGCTAGGTCACACTAAGGGTCAAACAATGTCCATAACAATCCTTTTGAAGGGAACTTTGATTATAGTCTTTAATATAAGGGGATCATGGTTTGAGGCTGTTGTTTACACTCTTGGCAGCCAGCATGGGAGTTTGATTTTTGTTTTCTGGGTATATGGCCAATACACTTTTTTCGGGGCCTACATCTTGTATTTTCCATGCCCAAACAGCCCACTAACATGTGGCTGTGTGTCATCTTCATTACTATGTTCCAGAATATTTTGGTGACTAACAGCTGATATATAACATTTTCTCTCACCTTTGATACCTTTTTCAGTAGATTATTCTACATTTCAAAATAATAGTAAAATGTATTTATCTCAGCAATGGAGTCTTCTGAAACCATCCTGGATATATTCTGTCTGGCTCATTGCAGAATTTCTTCATCCCATTTTGTCTTCTTGAAGATCACTTAGTTTGGGATCATCTTTCCTTTGAGTCCCTCTTGAAGCAGAGTGCTCTGTCTCCTCCCCCTGCCAAGGGAGGTACTGGGATGTCATTATCCCTGTCCTCATGCAGAAAGGGTAGTTTACACCAATGGTCTGTGAAGTTTTTGTCTGCATGCTTTATGCCGTGGTTCCTTTCTCTATTTCCTTTTTGTGGTTCTTCCTTCTGCCATACTTTGTTTGGACTTCCTTATTAGTTACATTGTTCTCTGCTTTCTTTGGAAATCTGGTTATACATAGGTTTTCTGTTTTACAAGCTGCTTTTTTTAAGACTATAATGACTGAGGGCTCCTCTTCCTCTCTATGCCTAGCCATATCTTGGTTATACCAGGTTTTTTGATTGTTTTTCCAGGGCTATCATCCTCTTATCTTCTGTACAACTAAAGATGTGATTAAATCTCTCTATATGCTCTGGGGTCTGAAAGTTTGGTGGTAACTGTATAGGTACAACCCCCCCCCCCCAGCTCTAGAGGCTGAAGAGTCGACAGTAGCTGTTTGGGTATAGTCTCACTAAGTTGGGGATCTTGTTGCACAACAGTGTCCTCGCATTTTCATATGCTCTATAAAACCTTAGAAAATGGGAATTCCTTCCATATTATCTGGCCACGGGTAAATTATGGGACCCCAGCTACTGGGTAGAGAATTTTCCCAAACCTTATTTGAATTTCATCCTGAGCAATAGAGTAACACATTTTCTCCCCATGTATACAACTAACCACTATTTGAAACCAATTTATTTCTGTTAAATCTGTATTCCTTTTTATGAGAGAAATAATACTTCCAATATATATCTCCTATAACTCATGTCCATGTATATTTACTCAATTTGCCTGCATCATCAAAATATCTTAACATTTTATCTCTAGTATGAATTAGCTGGAGCTTCCAACATACTTCAAAATTGTTACATTTTCTTCATTACCATGGTAAGATGCAGTGAAAATAAGAAATTGTTGTTCTCTTACTTCTGTATCCATTGCTGTTGCACATTTTGGTTTGTCAGTATGCACTGCTATTGTGGTATTTAGCAATTGTAATTCTCTATTAAAATGTATAACTGAAAAACTGGCCTGGGTTGTGGTGGAATATGTGCAGTAGATCATACCGGTTAACAAATTAAATAAATAACACGTGTCTCTTTATCCATGTTTCCACCCAATCTCATAGTTTCTTCCTCTCCCAAAGCTTCATCTAATATCAAAGATCACAAAATTGGAACCCACAGACATCTAGCAGTCTTCAAAACAGTGTAAAGTTTGGATGTGGGAAGTTACTGACTACATTTCTAGCTTCAGTTACTATCCATACAACATCATGGTTTCTAAAACTGGTAATTGTTTGTGTGTGTGTATGGGCATTACTTGCAGAACTAAATAATAAGCCTGCAGGATCATTTATTTTCTGGAGTAACAATGTCAGTAAGCTACATGGACGGCGCAGTGGTAGTGTTTTCACCTCACAGCAAGAGGTTTTCCAGTTCGATTCTTGGCTGGGGTGCCTTCTGTGTGGAGTCTGCATGTCCTCCCTGCATTCATGTGGGTTTCCTCTGGGTGCTCCAGTTTCTTCCCATGTTACAAAGACATGCATCTGGAGCATTTCTCCTCAGACCGCTGCTGAAAATTGGCTTTATTCCAAGTCGGACTTTCCTGGTTAAGAAATGTTAAATAAATAAATTAATGCTTTCACATTACCAAACACACCAAGTAAAGCCATTTTTTGTAAATAAGAACAGTTTGGAAATGTACTGTCCTTTTAGATAAGCTTAGCTACACAATTTACATAAGTAGGAGCTACACTTGCCCCAGTCTCAGTGTCTTTGCTTTGCTGAAACCTTTCTGTTTCAAATGTAAAATTAAGTAATGTCATGCAGGTTGACCAGATGGCATATTTAGCAACATAACATTCAATTGCTTCAATACCATACTGATTGCCTATATTTGTATAGGTCATAGTAGTATCTGCTGTAAATTCTCCACTTCCCTTTTGATATTTCAATTCCTTAACAGATAGTAAAAAATATATATAGTTTTTAATGCATGCTGGTTCATAATATGTAAAGACTTTGCTAATAGATGTAATGATTGTGATATATATTGTAATGAACCCATGAACTTTCAGATACTATTAGGTTATCAGACAGCCACAACAGAGAGTTGCATGACTTGAGCATTGTATACACAGTGGGGATATAATATGTATAATATGTTGTGAAGGCTGCCAGCCTAGCTAGATAGAATTTTGTAAATAATTCTGTGTCATTTGTAAATATTAATATAATCCACAGGCTTGGTTTGCAAATGTAAAGAGTACTATATGTTATGATTAAACTATATGTTGTACTGAGCTTCAAATATGTAACCACAGTGCACTCTGCTGGAAGAAAGCTGATAAGTCAAGCATTGTATGACTGTTTGATCTGAAGCTGGGAGACAGTATATCTGGGCCAGGAAATTATTTCTATTGTCTTGATTTAATAGATAATTACTTAGGTTTTACATGTATAATGTATTTTATTGCTGTGGCTTTCTGGCCAGGTGCAGCTTACTAAGAAATGTAAATTTTGAGTTTCTGTTAGCCTTGGAACTAAGTGATGAAAATGATGTAATGTAAAATGACTCAGCAGTACTGGGTGTTTATCGATTTAAGACTTTCTCAGAGAGAAAGATTTGAGCATTTTGGATTTTGTCTGAACTGAAAACATCAACTCACCAGCACTCTGCCTTTGCTCTGTAAGACAGATTAGTCTAGCTGTTTTCTATATTTATGTCAGACTAGCCTACAATATTATTTTAATAGTTTTGTGGGATCTCTGAACTCTGTAATGTTATTGTGTTGAAGTAATACGTATTGTCTTGCATTTTGATTATTTATTATTAAATATTTTTAAACCTTTCAACTGTGGCTGTTTGTGTAGAGATAATTTAAGCTCTTAGAGAGTACCTGCATGTATTTGGTGATACTGTCCAAGCCACTCCAATAGTCTTGCTGTTCGGCACACTTACTACTTGGATAACAGTAATATTACACAGTGAAATTGGTCACCCTTTGGGACGGGCCTTATAGTAGCTGATAAGAGTAGTTGATGGCAGTGATTACTACCTTATACCCTGGCAGGAGGGGACAAAGCTGGACAACCTGTGCCAGCCTTCCCCAGGAATGTCTGTTTGTATATAAACCAAATCTCAAAATGTGTGTGTGTCAGCTACTTGGGCAGAGACATAAAGCACTGATTGGACAGAGAGGTTACTGGAGGATTTGGCTTGACTACTCGGCTGAGATCTGAACCCTATAGCTGTGCCAGTGGGGAGTCTTATTGGGGATCAGGAGAGGAAGGGAGAAACCAGCGATCAGGAGAGGAAGGGAGAAACCAGCCCCAGACTGACTGTGATCTTTGTGTGCTCTTAAGGGAAATTGTACTTTACTATATGTGTACTTGTTATCCTTCCCAATGTGCATGCCCCTCACTGGTGCTAGTGGTGAGGACTGAGGCTCCTTGATTACTGGGGCAGTGCACAGGTGTCACATATGTATCTATATTTACTATTATAAGTACCTTGATAGTTCAGGTACAGGGCAGGTGAGGATGCTGGTGGACTGATAAAGTGCATCAGCCCCAGAACAAGCCAAGGTAGGAAGAAGAGAACAAGGTAGAGAATAAATCAGTTGTAAGGAGGAAATTGGTTATGACAAATAAGATTTTTCCAGGGGCAGTTTGGAAGAATCCATGCAACAAGGCACAGTGGGATCTTGAGTTAGCTGAAGTTTTATACCATTATATGTTCAGCCAACTGGTGTGGGGCTGTATCAAAAAGGACAAATAGTCTGGAATGGGGTTCTGACCATGGTGGAAAGGGTTATGGTTGTCAGGTCTGTTGTACTCTTAACTAACAATGATCAAGCCACAGTGTGGTTTTGAGTTAGTAAACATATATACATGAATTTAAGAGAACAGATTGATGAGAACTGGTATAGAAGATCAAACATTAGTCTGAGTACTGGGAACAAACTAATTGAAGGAGTAAACATGTCTGTGGAATGGTTAGGAATGAAATATTTAGAGCTATGGAAAAGAGTTTCTGGAATGGCCAGTGTGACTGTACACAGGAATGTGAGACAGTGATTAGATCAAGAGACAGAGCATGCAGAATATGGAAGGAAGGGGTGAAGTGAAAGAGAAGACACAGTACCAGGAAATGAATAGAAGGGTGACAAAGAGTTCCAGGGTGTTAGCTGAAAGGATATTAGCAAAAAAGGTCAAGAGAAGGAATAAATAATTTACTTATTTTTATTTTATTTTACATTTGTTGACCGGGCTAGTCTAACTGGAGGTCCATTTTCAGTAGAGGCCCAGGGAGATAAGCTCCACTAAACAGATAAAACACTAAACAGGTAGTAGCAATGAGTAGTACAATACAATTTAAGACTAGTACAATACAATTTAAGACTAGAATGCAGTTGATTATATAGCAGCTTAATGATAATATAAGTAACATATTTTAAAAAGAAGAAACAAGAAAAAAATATTTATAAGGAAGAAAACATGTTAATGTAATTGAGAGCTAGCTAAGTAAGTTCATACAGTGAAGAGGGTTACTAAAGAAAAATCAAAGTTACAACCAACTTTAGGTAGCTTACTGGTCCTACTTATTAAGGGAAAACAAGAATGTTAAAGGTAGAAACAAGTTAATACATTTGAAAGCTCGTTAAGCAATTATTATCTAAGATAAATCACAGGAAAGAGTAAGCACAGAGTTAAGGTAGTTTACAGATTCTAATCTTTGAACATTCAGTGAGCAAAGGTGGTAGGGATTGTTAGTCTGGTTTAATACATGGGCATAGCCAGTGGGTGTTAAGATAAGCTTTAAGTTGCTTTTTGAAAAGTGGTGTTGAAAAGATAGACGAGAGTTCATTTGGAAGCCAGTTCCAGATTTTCCCCACTGAGTTGGAGAAAAGAGAGTCCCCAGCCCTGTTATTGGATTTATGTGAGGCTACTAATAATTTATCGGCAGATCATAGGTTTGTGAGAATTTTCTAAGGGGAGATAAGGCTAGTGAGTATTGGAGTGTTACTAGGATGATAGAGGATTTTGTGGGTGATAATAAGTTGCTGAAGCTGATTCTGCAGTTCGAGCCATCCTAGCTGGTTTAGGTTGTGACAATGATGGGTTCTAAATGGGTAGCCAGTGGCAAATCTGGCAATGTTACTATAGGAGGTTGCCAGTTTGTTGAGGTTCTATAGGTGAATACTAGAATGAAGAAAGGGTGGGACAGATTTGTCTAGGCTGTTTTGAAGACAAAAGAAGGATATAATGGAAGAAGGAAAACATTAGCAATGAATGAATACTTTTATTCATTTTTTTACAAAAGAAAGCAAGGAAGTTTGACAGTTGATAACTACAATTTCAACTAGTCATATTCCCAAGAATGATTCCACTGAAAACCATTTTAAGTGGACCTTATTTTTAATTTTCCACACAGTTGTGTGACTGAGAGGTTAGTATGTATAAGTTAGGGGGTGTTGAGGGTGCCCTCCAGCATGAAGGGGTGCAAGGGGGATGGGGGGCTTGTCTTCCTGTAAAAAAAGCTTTAGTTCTGTTTTTTTGAATGTGACTTTCAGCAGAACCCTTTTGTGAGAATGTAGGAATGTAGCTCACTTAAATTTTTGTCAGCAAGTCAGAATGATTCCAAAAGCAAAAAAAAAAAGATACCAATCTGGGAGGCTAGAAAGAAAGTAGAGTAGAATGGGGAATGTAATGGACAAATGCAAGAACTTAGAGGGCTGTGGTCAGAGAGGTAACAATAAGGAAATTGTATTGTGTAATACCACGCAGGTCAGTCCCAGGTACAGCATACTTCAATGCATTTATTTCAGACACATCTGAAGAAAAAAGAAAATGGCATCAACTGACAAAGTGAAGGCTGCAAGAACATCTGAAAGCATTTCACAAGACTGAGCAAGTGAGCTGAAAACACAGAACTTAAGGTTCAGTGCAAACAAAGCACAGAACTTAGGATACAGTAACACTTGTGTGAAAACTCAGATATGCAGACTGGAACTGATAGTAGCAAAGCAGAGAAAAAAGATTTGGAAATATTGATCACATTTGAATTGACTGCCATGAACAGAATAAGAGGGCAGTTACAGCACCCAGTAGAATATTTGGGTGTATCCCTTGGTGTATAGAATCCAGAAACAAATGGGTAATTCTCCATTCATACTGGGAAATGATCAAGTCACAGTCTGAAGACTATGTTCAGTTTTTGAGGTCATGCAATGTGTGATGATATGGGCAAGTGCCAGCATAGCCAGCTGGAGTTTTGTAAAGAATGATATGTCCTTTAAATATCAAAATGATTTATACAAGTTGCTTGTGTTACAAATGTATTAGAACTGTATGTCATTTGTATATCGGACTGCTTTGTACAGATGCTTGTGCTGAAAATGCATTTGTGAGGTTTGCTTGTGTTAAAATGTGTCAACAGTGCACCCTAATGAAACGGAAAAAAAATGTACATGTATTATTGTAACTGAATTAAATGTATATGTTTTAATAAAGGACACTGGGACAGCAAAGGTAAACTTTAATAAAAATAAGGTAAATGTAAATGAGCTGTTAAACCATTAAAAGCACCCCAGAGTGCTGAATAAGACCGGAAGTGCTGGGTCTGGGAAAGAGCATTTTTCCATTAGCTCAGTGAAAAAAGTAGAGGCCCCAGGCACTGCCATAAACATCTGAATGTGTATTGTGGTTGTCTGTGCTAAATTTCTGTCTCAGCTTCAAAGGGGAATACTGTGAGAACCTAGAGTGAGGATACCAGATGAGGCCATTCTGCCAGCCATCTTGGAAATTATAGTTTAGATATTAAAAAGGGAATTCTCCGATTATCGAGTATATTGTTTGGGAAGCCTGACTAGAAAGACCTTCACCCACAATAGTAAGTAACTTAACTAGGGAACAGTAATTATTTTAGATTCAGTCAGGAATATAGTGAAGCTTAGTTAAGAGAGTTGTTGTTTGTCTTTCGGCTTTTTCCCAGTAAGGGGTCACCACAGTGGAACTCCGCTTCGCTAATGATTGGCAGTAGATTTTTTATAAAACGCCAAGGTGCCAGCTCGACACCCAACCTTCAATGAAGGCACGCCCATTTACGCACGCATGTCTTTTGAACAGAGTGTTTTTCTTTACTTGTATGAGTTTGTCCATCAATGTTAATTTCAGATGTTTTCTGTGATTTGAACTCTCTGGTTTACTGTAAATATATATTCAATATGTTCCTGTTCTTTTATTATTTATTATTAAAAATATTTAAAACTTTTATTGGGGTTGGTCCTTGTAGAAAGTATCTAACATTTGAAGGTACTTATATGTATTTGCTGATACTGTGTGGGGCACTCCAGAAGGCCTAGTCATCTTGGTGAAGTACTACCATTTGTATTATTATTAATATTACATAGTATAATTAGATAACCTTTGTAAGATCCTTATAGTAACTAACTGGTGGGAGTGAATCGACCTTATAGTTTGGACACAGTTGATAGAGTGGGTAATCTATGCCAGACTTTCCCAGGTGTGTGTGTGTGTGTGTGTGTGTGTGTGTGTGTGTGTGTGTGTGTGTGTGTGCACAAATCAAATCTCTCAGTGTGTGTGTCAGCTACTTGTGGCAGGAACACAAAGCACTGGGTTTACAGACAGGGTGCTAGAGGATGTCCCTCTCTATTGTTAGTGGTAAGAATTCAGGCTCCTTGATTTCTGGGCCAGTGTAGGGACGGCACATATTGGTGGCCATACATACTGGTAGCAGTGGTGAGCACTACACAATGAATAGGATTTCAGGCTGCTGGAAGAAGCCCAGTATCCAGTCACAAGAAGGATGCATGGAATGGAATGGAATGGAATGGGTATGATGAGAGGAGCTACATTCCTTCTTGTCTGAGACCATAAGAGGCAAGGTGGATATGATATGTGTGTACAATGTCATGCATCATGTCATGTCATGGAGATATGAAAGGATTTTCTTGAGAAGGAGAAACTGATGAGGGAAAAGCAAGCACAGACAGCAGGTTGAAGTGACAAAGTATATCTGAGATTTGTGAAAGCACTTCTCATGAAGACGGTTACGGATACATGGAAAAAATCATAAGAAGAAAATGGCACACACAGAATCTACAGAGATGCTGAATGGAAGTTGCAGAGGGCTATAAATAAACCTTCATTCCTCAGTTCCTACTTCTCTTCAGAAGAGAAAAATTTATTTTGCGTGCTTTAATATCATAAGTCAAGAACTTTACTGTGCATTAATATCACAGATGGTCACAATCACTGTTGTCACAGATGCTGAATATGAGGGTAAAGGATCTGTCTTACTTATTTTCTTGACTTTAGGCTAAATGACCTCAGAGTTAGTACATTCAGAGTTATTGGGATGAAAGGGATACAGCATATATGGGACTGTGTGCATGGGGGGAGAGGTCAAACTCCTGCAGAATTGCTTTCACTTATCCTTTGTTTTCTTTTTTTTTTTTTTAACTATCCAGGTTAGCGTTACATTGATTTTTTCACCTTTTTTGAGTGCAGTGTTTGAGCCCTCTTTGTATTCACTTGAAACTGTTTGTTCATCTCTCAGATTTGTATTGAAACAATGAGTCTCTAAAATATCATCCAAAATTCATAACATTGTTGTTATAGGGAGGCTATGCTGCCTGCACCATTAACAAGCAGTTGTACCCTAACATCCCCTGATCTCTAAATATGATGCTTCTGAAGTTGCACACATAATTATTTATTTATTTTATTTTATTTTATTTTACATTTGTTGACCGGGATAGTCCGACTGGACACATGTCCATTTTCAGCGGAGGCCCGGGGAGAAAAGCTCAAATAGGACAAAGTAGGTTACAATAATATTTGACAGATAACATACGATTGTAGTTATACATTTAATACACAGATGAGAAAACAAGTTACACTAGTAAGTACAATAACAATTGTAAAAAAGAAACAAAACCTTCATATAGTTAGTTTCAGGTAGAGAGTAGATGGCTTAATGCCTAGGTGGAAAGTAAAATTACTGAGGAAATGGAGGGGGAAATATGGATTAGTCTGGATTAGAACATTGGCAAAGCCAGTGGGATTTGAAGTGGTGGGAGAGGCCTTTCTTGAGTGTATTTAGGGAGGTGGAATTGGTGAGACTAGGTGGAAGAGAATTCCATATTTTACCCACTGTGTTGGAAAACAAAGAGTCACCTCCTGAGTTACAGGATTTGAGCGTCTGTGCAAGTAACCTGTGTGATGATCTAAGTCTATTTAGATTTGTGTAAGGGGTAATTAATCAATTCAGACCAGGAATGTTGTCAGGTTGAGAGAGTATTTTGTAAGCAACTATAAGTTGCTTCAGTAGGAGTAGGTTTGGTAGTTCTATCCAGCCTAGGTTCTGAAGATTAGTACAGTGATGGGTTTTGTATGGCAAGCCAGTAGCAAATCTAACAATATGATTATAACAACAAGAGAGTTTAGATAGATCCGATTTGTTGGGGTTTGTAAGTATGGGGGAGGCATACAAGAGGGTGGATAGGAGGTGGATGCGAGCAATAGCCACTTTTGCCATGGGAGTCAGAAAGGGTTTTATTCTATAGAGGGACCCCGGTTTCTTATTAACAGTTTTGATAGTTTGGCTGATGTGTACATCAAATCTGAGTTTGTTGTCAATGGTAACTCCTAGTAGCTTGGTGTGGGGTCGGGGAGATGATGGTTCCATTGTTGGATTGAACACAAAAGGGAAAGGTTGGTGTTTTATGGGTAGGATGGAAGAGGAGCATTTTAGTGTTTTTTGGGTTAAGGATAAGTTGGCATTCCAATAACCATTTCTCAACTGCAGTGAAACAGTCTTGAGTTTTGGATAGTAGAATAATTGGGGATATATCTGAGCAAATTAATGTCGAGTCATCAGCGTATTGAATACATGTGGACTCTGGAATGACTTTGTTAAGATCATTAATAAAGATGGAAAATAGAAGAGGGCCAAGTATGGAACCTTGGGGGACCCCTATGGTGTTGGGTAGGAGGTTTGAGAGCTTATTATGCCAGAGTACAGCTTGTTGCCTATCAGAAAGATAGGCATGAAACCAGTCGAGGGTTTTGTTATCTAGGTAGAGAGTTTTAAGGGTTTCATGCAGGAGTTTGTGGTTGACCATGTCAAAAGCTTTTGATAGGTCCAAGAAGAGAGCTGAAGATATTTTTTTGTCGTTCCGGTTAAGATTGATAGTGTTTGTGAATGAGAGGAGAGCAGTAGTAGTACTATGTTTGGGCCTGAAGCTGTGTTGTGAGTTGGTTAGCAGATTGTTCTGAGTTAGGTAATGGATGAGTTGTTTGTGAATACATTTTTCCATGATTTTTGCCAGTGGTGACAAAATGGCTATTGGCCTGTAATTTGAAAGGTCAGTGGATGGGCTGCCTTTATGGAGAGGGATGACATGGGAGAATTTCCATATGGAGGGGATTGTGGATTCGATTATGGTGCGATTAATTAAGATTGAGATGGGATAGGCTATGATATCTGCAGCTTTTTGTAGAAAGTCAGCTGGAAGTAGGTCTGCGGCGAGGGTGGTTGGCTTTAATTTCTTTAGTAAGGATCGAATGTATGCAGTAGGGACAGGTTGAAGGAAATGAAAAAAAAAAACACCTTTTCTCTTTTCTCCATGTCACCCAACCTCAGAGTTATTAATAAGAATCACTTGTGAAAACCAATAGACAGGGCAGTGAAGTATCAACAATACAAAACACACATGAAAGACGAATGGGATTTCAGTTATCAACAAAATATTATGATAAAGTATAGGTCCTTAATTTGTCATATGAGTTAACAATGATGCTATTTCCTTTTTTATGGCATTACAGAAGTAATGCTAGAATACACTTGTTTTTGAAAAAAATGTGTTTTCATCTACAGTTGAATAAAAATAAAACATATACACACAAATGTACTTTGTCATTTTAAAGAAACTGTACTCAAAGCAAAAAATAATGCATGACAGGGTGTGTGTTAATGTGTAATTAATGCCCGCCCGGGGTGTTATGACGCCTGTCGCCACAGTGCTGATCATATTTTCTAATTCACATTACAGCCTTGGTTCTATGGGCTGATATGTCCTGTTCAGGCCTGTAACACATAAAGGACAGATGTTTAGACAATTCATTCTAACATAGGCACTGTTATTTAAGCAACTTTTATAAGAACAATTAAAATCTGTTCCAGTTTTTGAACTTTTATTCCCCTTTATTTTATTTATCTAGATTTATCTGAAGGCTAGACCACACACATAACTTTTTTCCATTGTTAGTTAACTGTAGTACTAAACACTTTTTTTCATTGTGACTTAATTGTAGTACTGAATTTACTGTATGCACATCACAGTTATCTACATTAAATGTGAGAAATGGGATCTACTATGAATATTTATGACTTTTTAATTATTAACCAGTTCAACCTAAGCCATCTAAGATCCTGAGAGTTCAACAGGGAAACTCCAAAGG